>NC_072780.1:2574273-2938610 GCF_022539595.1 Amphiprion ocellaris | reverse complement strand
GAAAAAAAAAATCATCATGAATTTTGGCGCAAAAAAAACGCCTTACTATACTATGTCGAAAAAAACATGAGATTTTTCAACATGTTGTAAAAACGTGCCATATGATGAAATAATGTAAAGGAGGCCGTGAAAAACACTCCAGAAAGGTTTTCTTTGAAAAAAAAATCATCATGAATCTTGGCGCAAAAAAAACGCCTTACTATACTATGTCGAAAAAAAATGAGATTTTTCAACATGTTGTAAAAACGTGCCATATGATGAAATAATGTAAAGGAGGCCGTGAAAAACACTCCAGAAAGGTTTTCTTTGAAAAAAAAATCATCATGAATTTTGGCGCAAAAAAAACGCCTTACTATACTATGTCGAAAAAAAAATGAGATTTTTCAACATGTTGTAAAAACGTGCCATATGATGAAATAATGTAAAGAGGCCGTGAAAAACACTCCAGAAAGGTTTTCTTTGAAAAAAAAATCATCATGAATTTTGGCGCAAAAAAAACGCCTTACTATACTATGTCGAAAAAAAACGAGATTTTTCAACATGTTGTAAAAATGTGCAATATGATGAAATAATGTAAAGGAGGCCGTGAAAAAAACTCCAGAAAGGTTTTCTTTGAAAAAAAAATCATCATGAATTTTGGCGCAAAAAAAACGCCTTACTATACTATGTCGAAAAAAAAATGAGATTTTTCAACATGTTGTAAAAACGTGCCATATGATGAAATAATGTAAAGGAGGCCGTGAAAAACACTCTAGAAAGGTTTTCTTTGAAAAAAAAATCATCATGAATCTTGGCGCAAAAAAAACGCCTTACTATACTATGTCGAAAAAAAAATGAGATTTTTCAACATGTTGTAAAAACGTGCCATATGATGAAATAATGTAAAGGAGGCCGTGAAAAACACTCCAGAAAGGTTTTCTTTGAAAAAAAAATCATCATGAATTTTGGCGCAAAAAAAACGCCTTACTATACTATGTCGAAAAAAAATGCAGATTTTTCAACATGTTGTAAAAACGTGCCATATGATGAAATAATGTAAAGGAGGCCGTGAAAAACACTCTAGAAAGGTTTTCTTTGAAAAAAAAATCATCATGAATCTTGGCGCAAAAAAAACGCCTTACTATACTATGTCGAAAAAAAAATGAGATTTTTCAACATGTTGTAAAAACGTGCCATATGATGAAATAATGTAAAAGAGGCCGTGAAAAACACTCCAGAAAGGTTTTCTTTGAAAAAAAAATCATCATGAATTTTGGCGCAAAAAAAACGCCTTACTATACTATGTCGAAAAAAAACGAGATTTTTCAACATGTTGTAAAAACGTGCCATATGATGAAATAATGTAAAGGAGGCCGTGAAAAAAACTCCAGAAAGGTTTTCTTTGAAAAAAAAATCATCATGAATTTTGGCGCAAAAAAAACGCCTTACTATACTATGTCGAAAAAAAAAATGCGATTTTTCAACATGTTGTAAAAACGTGCCATATGATGAAATAATGTAAAGGAGGCCGTGAAAAACACTCCAGAAAGGTTTTCTTTGAAAAAAAAATCATCATGAATTTTGGCGCAAAAAAAAGCCTTACTATACTATGTTGAAAAAAAATGGGATTTTTCAACATGTTGTAAAAACGTACCACATGATGAAATAATGTAATGGAGGCCGTGAAAAACACTCTAGAAAGGTTTTCTGTAAAAAAAAAAATCATCACAAATTTTGGCGCAAAAAAAAACGCCTTACTATACTATGTCGAAAAAAAAATGAGATTTTTCAACATGTTGTAAAAACGTGCCATATGATGAAATAATGTAAAGGAGGCCGTGAAAAACACTCCAGAAAGGTTTTCTTTGAAAAAAAAAATCATCATGGATTTTGGCGCAAAAAAAACGCCTTACTATACTATATCGAAAAAAACCATGAGATTTTTCAACATGTTGTAAAAATGTGCCATATGATGAAATAATACAAAGGAGGCCGTGAAAAACGCTCCAGAAAGGTTTTCTTTGAAAAAAAAATCATCATGAATTTTGGCGCGAAAAAAACGCCTTACTATACTATGTCGAAAAAAAATGAGATTTTTCAACATGTAAAAACGTGCCATATGATGAAATAATGTAAAGCAGGCCGTGAAAAACACTCCAGAAAGTTTTTCTTTGAAAAAAAAATCATCATGAATTTTGGCGCAAAAAAAACGCCTTACTATACTGTCGAAAAAAAATGAGATTTTTTAACATGTAAAAACGTGCCATATGATGAAATAATGCAAAGGAGGCCGTATGTCATCCAAAATGTGACAAACATGTCATAGTTTAGCATGTCGTCAAAAATGTCACAAAAACGTCATAGTTTAGTATGTCATCCAAAATTTTACAAAAATTTCAGAGTTTAGTATGTGGTCAAAAATGTCACAAAAACCTCAGTTTAGTATGTCGTCCAAAATGTCATTAAAACGTCATAGTTTAGTATGTGGTCCAAAATGGCGCAAAAACATTGTAGTTTATTATGTTGCCCAAAATTGATGAATTGATCAACAGACCTTTATAAGAGTAATTTACACACAATTCGGTATCCATACATAACATGTACATGCATAACAAACACCTGTGCTCAGCAAAAGATCATTTTTTATTAAAGATTTCATCCATCGGAAGTCATACGTCAACTGAGCAGCCTTGGCGGAGTACTGCACTCTCTGAGTGCAGTACTCCGCACTTTTTCTAGTTATTAATAAGTGATTGTTTCCATCATAAATAATTATGGAACTTGTAAAGACATGATCATAATGAACATAAAAATTTTATATTTTTTTTTAACTTTTAATAGAAATGTATGCAAGATATATCCCATGGACGTCAAAAGTCCCTCAATTATATATTGATCAGTGTATTTCTTTTTCACAGCACACATTTTAAAGGGAGTTAAACTTTATTCTTTGAATGAAAAAGGAGCAGCATGTCGAGGGTTTTTCCTGCCTCACGATGGGCCTTTGTGGAGAGACAGCAAGTATGATCAGTCAGCGAGGCTGCAGTATCTTATTTGACCGTGATTTATGCATTTTGTTGTTATTTTCCAACCTTTCGATAAACAAAATGTCTATTAAGCTTCAGTGAATGAAACCCAAAATTGGCGAAGAAATGAACTATTCTCAGTTCTGATTATTTCAGTGGTGCTCATTTTCTTTTATTGCAGCTTAAAACCTCTTCTGGGGAAACTAAATTTCTCTACGCAGGATCATTTCTAATGAATCCAAACTAATGTGCAGCTAAAATTGGAAACACCCTGGAGATGTGACTAATCAAGTACACCCAAACCAACTACATGTATACTACACATTATCCATGTACATTTTGGAGTGTGTGGTTCAAGAAAAATTGTTTTAAAAGAAAAATGTTGTGTTGTGGATTTGTTTTTTATACAAAATTTGACAACAATAAACTACAAATCTAAATACAGGACACAGTTACTCCACAGAATCAGTCTGCAGCATGGATTTGGAACCCAGCATGTGATTATTTAAGAGATTTTGTCTTGTCAAAAGTCTGAATTGGAGATAATTCAAGATTATTAACTTTGTTTCAGGACAATATACTCCTATTGTTTGATTATTCTGTTATTTAGTTCATTTATTTGTCCACATATACATTTTAGTCAATTTTATCTGTTTACTCCTCTAATATTGCCTTATTTCACTATTCATTTGATCTTTCATGCCTCTCCTCGTGGTAAATTTATAAGGTTTATTTATGATGGTGTTTACTCAAATTTCTCAGTCTTAGTTATGTTATAAAAGAAGAACTCAGTAACAACAACACTTCATGGGGGAACTAAGGGAATAACGGTTTTGTTTATTCTTTTCTTTGCTGTGTAAATCACTTTGTGATGCATGTTATTTGATGAAAAGTGATTTAAGGTAAATCTGATGAATAGTTTCGCCCTGGACTCCAAACAAACTGTAATAAAATCAACTAAATTGCACTTATTGCAATTTCAAAAAGGCTGAACTGTGGCTTTATTGAATTCAAGTTTGACTATTTTACTTGTGATTTTACATAAATCTGCCTTAATCCTGATACATAATGCAGCAAAATTCGAAAATATAGTCATTAATATTTTAATATAGTCAAAAGTCACCTTTAAGCTCACTATAGTGGAACAACAAATGCCTGAGGATGTAATATTTTCCAGTTATCTGAGCTTCTGTCCTGCCTCCTTACTGCATTTTTAACAGGTCAACTATGAAGGGTAACACTGTGGGAGAAACAACAGCTTCAGAAGTTATTTCATCTCCTGGAGCCAGAAAGAGTTTCTATTGTGCAAACTGTGTTTATATTTAGATCTCTGCTCAGATTTACGCCAGTTTTAGACAATTATCTGCTGGCCTGTTAATCCAGATCAATGAGAAAGTTCAGAAATAAACGTAGCTTCGTGATTCTTAAAGACACACAGCAGTTTTCAGGCTATTTTTAGACGATGGAGGCCTCTGACTTCCAGGAGGCGAATGAAAGGAGAGCAGACAGTAGTAGCGTCTGACTGAGCACTTAAGTACATTAACAGGTTCAGACTGTCTTTGGGCATTAAAGGTACAATCCACTGATTAAACGCATGAAGATCCCTTAACTCATCATGGGGAGAACACCTCAGCCTGGACAAGCAGCATCACTACGATGGACACGCAGTTTTCTATCCTGTTTTAAGGACATCTAAGCAGAATGAACAGGAAGTTCACCAACACTCTGAAAAGATACTGTACTGGCACAAAAAGTGGAGGTTGTATATACACTACCTGGCCAAAAAAACAATCGCCACCTGGATTTCACCAAGCAAATAGGTAAGATCCTTCCATTGAATTCTACAACAACCATGTTAGAAGACCTATCCTGTGGTCATGGAAAGGATGTTAATCTGTCTCAGAAGGGTCAAATTATGGGCCTGAATCGAGCAAAGAAAACAACTAAGGAGATTTCTGAAACTATTAAAATCAGGTTAAGAAACCGTCCAACACATTATTAAAGCCTGAAGGCTAGTGGAGAAGCATCATCTTCCAGGAACAAACTCTTAGATGATCGTAGGAAACTAACAGTAGAACTCACGACTATGTTTAATAGTAAAAGGAAGAACATTTCCACATGAACAATGTGAAGGGAACTTAAAGGATTGTGACTAAACCTCGAAGAAAACCACTGATTTAGTAGTTTAGGTATTTGTCCCGACTTTGTGCTGGTTTTTGACTTTTTTAGGACCGGTTTCAGGCTGTAATCTGACTGGTTCTGAATGTTCTTTTGGACTGGTTTAGGTTTGACTTTGGTCCTGGTTTTAGACCTTTTAAGGGCTGGTTTAGGAATGGTTTTACGATGTCGAACTTTTTTAGGAGTAATTTAGGTTTAAGACTTTTTGAGGACTGGTTTCAAACTGTCTTAGGCAGGTCTTGGACTTTTTTTTTAACCACAAGAACACCAAACTACCACTAAGCATGGTGGTGGCAGTATCATGCTCTGTGGAACTGGAGCTTTACACAAAGTAAATGGAATAATGAAGAAGGAAGATCACCTCCACGTTCTTCAGGAAAACCTAAAACCATCAGCAGAAGGTTGATCTTAGACACAGTTGGATGTTTCAACAAGACAATGGGTCCAAGCACTCATCAGACATGGTAAAGAAATTGTTCAATCAGGCTAAAATGATGGTTCTAGACTGGTCTCCCCAAAGTCCTGACCTGAACCCATCAAGAACCTGAAGAACCAAGTCAGAAAGATGACAAATGTAGTGGAACGGCACCAATTCTGGTGCCGCTCCACTACATTTATCTTTCTGTCTCAGACTTGAGTCAGTTAAATTGATAGTATAATGACACTGCCACCTCCATGCCTGACGGTAGGTATAGTGTTCAGAGGAGTCGAAGATAAACCAGCAGATGAGGGCATCATGGTAATAAGAGAGGTGGATGAAGTGATGCCCTCATCATGGCTAGTGCCATGATGAGGGCACAAAACAAACGGCTGTCAAAGATGATGATGACATACATGTACATTACTTATCAGCCTCTAGAAACGAAGAAAAACTCCTGTGAACGTCTCGCCTGCTTCATTTTTATCTCGTTGGTGCAAGGTGCAGAGAAGTTTTGATATTGATGTTTATAAAACTAATAAGTTGTCCAAAAACAGCTGCATGATGTCTCAATCAGCGTCATTTTGAACTGGAGTTACAAAAGTGCTGTTTATCATTACTAACTGTAGAAGTCAGGGTGTTTGGACCTTTACAAAAGTTGAAAAATCTGGAAAAACTTGCTCTCAATTTCTGTAATTCAGCCAAACTTCTCCCAACTCTTTGCATGGACACACAATAACATAAAAAAGTGCTCCAGGAGTCTTTTAATCCTACAAACTGAGGTTCTTTGTGAATCTGCTCAGTCATACTCACTGAAGCGCTGTCAGGACATTCCTCTGCAGGCCTGTGCAGCAGGAAGTCCCGCTTAGATGGACCTTTGATGTAGATGCAGTTTGCGGCCGATTCCTCCGGGACACTGAGCACTTCATAGTGGTGATCAGTCAGCTGTTCCATCATCTGGAGACAAACACACACACCCAGCGTCACACACAGACTCACAGGCAACACTAACATTAATAACATGGTCAGGAGATGTGCTCGTGTTAGAGAGGGAGGGATTGTATTCATGACTGATAAGGTAATATGAAAAGTATTGACTGGTAATAGATGCTGGAGCCTCATGGACAAGAACCATAACACTTAGAAACAGGCTCATGTTATTAAAAAGCGTATAAATTGGTAAGGAGCAATTTGAGAAAACTAGGACTCACAAAACACACCATGTGTTTTTTTGAGAGTAATTTCTCAACTGTCTTTTCAGTTATGACCGAAAGTAAAGACAGAAATCAGCTGCCTGAACGGCCATCTGCACTGTGCAGGTGGCTGTTTTTACTCCGGAGTTATGTGACGATCAGTGCTAGTTTGCCTGTCTGTCCATCTGTTAGCAACATTACTCAAAAACGGACAAACGGATTTGTACGAAATTTTCAGGGGAAGTCAGAAATGACACAAGGACCAAGTGATTAAATTTTTTGGTGAAGCAGCTTATAGTCTGGATCCACGGATTTGTTAAAGATTTCTGTATCATTGCAAGATAGCGGTAAGGCATCACTGTAACCATAACAACAAGTGAACACTCTGTCAGCTGCCTGCTGATGATCACATGATTGTGATCCTACTACAAATCCATTGCTGAGGACTAATCAGGACTTATCCGGCAGAAATGATACAAGGAACAACTGATTAAACTGTGGGGGTGTTTCTGAATCCCATCAATTCCCGCCGCCTGCTACATATTTAGGTCACGTGATTCGGTATCTGTGCATAACGTACACATGCATAACACACGCCTGTGCTCAGTGCAAGGTCATTTTTTATTAAAGATTTCATCCGTTGGGAATGATGCGACTGAGCAGCCTTGGCGGAGTACTGAACTCTATAAAGTTTAAATAATAGGTTTAACATTATTCATAGTGTGGTTTTACCTGATTAATTTGCATAGTAGGGATTAAAACCCTACAGTCTTGTTAATTATGTGCACTAAGCATTTTAAGCTGAGGATATTTACTTGCCAGCTGACCTAATCAATCTGCATATTCAGCCACACATGCTGTTTCAAGTGACTAATTTACATTTACAAGCAGTCAGACCCTCGATTTTGGTTACTATGACCTCTCCAGCATTGATGCATGCAAAATCTAAAGCTAACTACAGCCTCAAACACTGACATGTACCACCATGCTTGGACGAATATGTGGAGTCCTTAGGTAAAGGGAGCTTTAGCTATTCACATTGATATATACTGCTTTGTGCGACGTCTTGTCTCTTAAAGTCCCAACAACAGAAGTAAACAGTGTAAAGTTTGCATGAAAAAGGAGCCGAATGAACTCCAAAACCCGTCAGTGGGTTTGAAAGACATTTTTTCTGTATAAATAGCTAAAATCACACCATTTATCGGAGGCAGAAACTACAAAAACACAAAGAAGCATTGGATTTTTAACTTTCCTCTGCTTCTTGAATTAGTCAGGTGTGTATTTTGATGGAAAAATCCATCAAATTCAAGCGTAAAATTATGATATTCAATCAAACTAGCTTTAATTGACATTTTTTATTTTCAATTTTATCAAAAATAAACTAACTAACTAAAAAAATGTCTGAACTGCACAAAAAAAGTGGAATTTTGGATTTTTTGGTAGTTATGACACCAAGCCCAGGCCAAGACAACAAATTACAAACTATTCAGAGGAAAACTCCCACAAAACAACCTCCCATTCAGCTGCTTGGCTCAAGAGAGAAGGCAGAAGGAACTGCGCTATCACTTGAAAAAAAATCAAGGACTTTTTGGCTGAACTGCAGGCTGTGTTTAAACAGATTTAAACAAATAAAAATGTAATAAAATACCTACTGTATGTAAAGACACTGCTTTCTCCAGTACTGGTGCCACAGCTTGGAAAAATGTTGCACATGTTGATGCCAGTTTTTTTTCTGTTTTTGCAAAATAAACAGTCAAAGAAATTTAACTTTTAGTTTTGATGTTTTTATGACTTATGGGATTATAACTAAACTGCATTCTTTACGTTTCTACTTCTAGCCATGGTTGTGTTGTTTCCATAGAGGTGCAGAACTTAATATGGCAAAAGAAAAATGAGCCCACAGTGAGTAAAATGTGCCAGGAACAGAAAAAACACCCAGAAACTTGGGGTTCAGAGAGTAAATGTCAGATATGCAAAGCTGAAATAAGCTGGAGTTCTCCTTTAACATGATGTATTATATTTTTATATTACTCCACTCAGTCTTACCCGGAGCGTCTTCTTGGCTCCATCGCTGTTGCTGATGATGATCGTGTCTGGACCTCCCATGGAGCAGATGTTCTTCAGTCGGGCTCCTCCGCAGACGGGGACAGTGGACACAGCAAAGTCCTGAACAGATGGAGGTTTAAAGGTTTAATTCACACTCGGTCTCTTCAGGTTTCTAATAAAGGTTCCCTCATCCAGCTTGGCAGCAGTCGCCGAGCAGGTTTTTATCCACGGTGGACGTTTAGTCATAGCAGGAAAAGAACAAGTGTAGCTAATGTCATTACTGCCACCTGAGTCTCAGTAAGAAATGTAGCGTCACTGTGGAACAGCGCTGGACATCTGCACTGCTCCAGGTTTGTTAAAATGATGTAAACTGAAGTGAATGGAAAACCTGGATAAGATACTTTATCACTCCATGTCAATAAATACACTATGATGGAATTCCTATCTGATGGAGACCAAACCATTTCATATCCTCTGGGACTGCCCACTTATTAGACAGTACTGGAATGATGTTCATGGAGCACTGCAAGACATTTTTATTGAATGTGTAATAAAAACTGTTAATTTTGGATGTTCACCACAGGAATGGAGAACAAAGGATAAATATCTACTGAGTGTTTGGTTGGTTGCAAGTAAGAAATCAATAACTAAGAAATGGTTATCACAGGATGGTGGGACATAACATTGAATATTTATAAAAATGGAAGAGATGACAGCGTTTATAAATCAAAAACAAGACTGGTTTTAGCAGAAGAATGGGCAACGTTTATAAAAACTAAAAAGCCCAATTCAATTTTGAGTCTGAACATTTTAAGACAATGTAATGGTCACTCCCTAATGTTCTTAAAGATGTTCATGTTTCTGTTTATCTTATTTTATTTAGTTATTTTTCTGATGGGAAATTGTTTTCTAAAAAAAAAAAAAAAGAACAATTAGAATATTGTACACATACTGGCATATGCTGATTGCACCAATCAGTAAAAATTAGGGATTATCGACCCGATATTTCCATAAAAATGTAATATCGGTCAATATTGTTATCGTTTTTTTTTACCTATCATGAAAGCCGCTGAAATAATACCAGGATTTATCTATCTATAGTCTGTCTGTCTGTCTGTCTGTCTGTCTATCTATCTATCTATCTATCTATCTATCTATCTATCTATCTATCTATCTATCTATCTATCTATCTATCTATCTATCTATCTATCTATCTATGTGATTCCTGACATAATAAGTTCATTTTAAAAAGTGCTACTTTCAAAACATCCTACTGTCTGATTGGCTAAACATCAGTTTTTTCAAAGATTTTGGCAGGAGTTTTTGTTACTCTAAGTTTCTACACAATGATTTTAATTTCTAATGCAAACGTACATCTGGTCCTAATATCAGTTAACCGTGTCTTTAATCACTGATTTTTACTGTCTGTATCGGCAAACATTTTTCAACTAAATTACGCATTTTAGTGGATTATATTAAGGTTCAAAAGTGCCCTCTTTGCTATAGTATATGTATTTTTTTCATGATTTCAGATGCCTTTAATGTACGGCTTGGATGATAGCAATTACAAAACAATAGTGCACTAAAGAACTTTCTAGAAGTTTCTAATAATAATTATCTGTATTTGTATGATTCTGTCTAACGTTGTGGCTCATTAACAACTTGTTTCATAAATAAAAAAAACCCTAGTGAGGGCATTCTCAGCTGAAAGTGTTAAAATCTTTAATCCTTAAACTCTCTTCAGCCTGATTTTTGATTCAAATATGGTTTACATGCATTTCTTACTTCATTGTAATCATTTATTCTATTGAATTTATGTTGTTAAATTGGTATTTGTTCTGTTTCTTTTTAACTTATTCTATTAGGCTGCTGTTTTGTCTGTTAATCTATCCCTTTTTAATCTACTTGTTCTGTCTTATCGGCTTATCAGTCGTCTGTGAAACACCCCGAACTGCACTAAGCTGGTTTAAAGGTGCCAAACAAACTGGAGGTGTTAGCGCCCACACACCAGGGGGCGCTGCAGAGAGGGGTTAACTTGTCATGTTTTCCCAAGTATGATATCTGCATAGATTCATGCCAACAGCAGCAGTTTGATAAATCTCACCCTGAAAGTGTCAGCGAGCACCTCGGCTCCTCTGCGGTTGGTGTGGGACGAGATGCCGACAAAGAACTCCCTCCCCGTGAAGAGGACGTCGCTGCCCTCCAGCGTGGCCCCTCCAGAGTCCCCCTCCTCACCCCCCATCTCCACCACGGTGAGGTTGAGCTCCGACATCACCCTCCTCACTGCCTCCACCTGCAGGAAGACACGTTCAGCTTAGAGTCTGAATCAGGAGGCAATAAAATCACAGATTTTAGGTCCTTTCTTCAACTTCCAGACAACCAATGGCGAATAAAACACTTGTGAATAATTGTTTTACCCGCTGGAGTTTTGTTGAGGTCACGTGTTTTTAAACTTGTCTTGTTGGTGAACTTATTAAACCTCAGTGATGCTGTATTTTACAGGTCAGAAATGTCTGAATAAAATTTCCACTTCCTTTAGTTGGTGCACAGAAGCTCAGCCGAACATATAAAAATTTTAAAAAACATCAATATAAAAATGGACTTAACTTTCCAATAATAAAAAAACACACCATGAATTAATATTTTCTTGGGTTTTAACAAGCTGTTCTTTGAAGACGATGCCTTTTATCTCTACAAGTCTTTCCATGGAACCTCAGGGGAAAATATTAGGATATTAATAGCCTGTAAATGCTTTAGTTTCTTTCTTGTATTCTTGCATCAAGCACACAAAGTACCCAACACTCAGACACAGTGGTCAAACTATTCATTAGATTTCCTTACAAAATAAAAGTTCATTTTCCAGCTTGGTCTTACACAAATTGTGTCTTCTTTACCAAAAACCTTGGTATAAAATCTGATACATAGAAATGCTGATTTCTGAAGCACAACTTAAGTTTTTCATAATTATTCAGACAAAAAAAGTCAACACAAAAGGTAGGATATTCTACAGGTAAGTGCATCCCTTATCCCATTGTAGACAGGTCAACTAATAAATCTCACTTTCAGTTTCATCAAACTCACACAACCAGTAAAGTCTGTCCTCTGGTGTGGCTTTAAACCTCTGGGCATAATGATAATGATATAACTGCACACAAGGATGACTTTTATTTTAATTATTCTACACAAAGTTCTACACTGTAGCTAGTCTTTATAAGGCAATAAATTTACAATTTGTTTCTATTACATATTAAAAGACCAATTTTCTTCATACGTGAGAAACATTTTGCTGCTAAAATAGTGTCAACTATTATTAATTATTGCCTTGAAAGGTGTAAATACTGTTAGATTTTTAATACAATTAGTATTTCTATAGATTTTAAAGTTAGAAGTGTTTTATTATAGTATTGTACAGCAAGTTTGTTTTTAAGAGTAAATACTAACCTTTAATGTTAATGTTATTAACCTGCCGGTTTTGTCTTTTTGTTATTTTTGCTGTTGTTTGTAAGCTGCTGAATACTTTGAATTTCCCTTGGGATAAATAAAGTATCTATCTATCTATCTATCTATCTATCTATCTATCTATCTATCTATCTATCTATCTATCTATCTATCTATCTATCTATCTATCTATCTATCTATCTATCCATCCATCCATCCATCCATCCATCCATCCATCCATCCATCCATCCATCCATCCATCCATCCATCCATCCATCCATCCATCCATCCATCCATCCATCCATCCATCCATCCATCCATCCATCCATCCATCTAATTGGACTCGTTAATATTGTCTCATGTGTTTCCCTAAAATTCTTTCCAAGAGCCAAAGTGTGACTGAACATCTGACATCCACATTTTAAGCACAACAAACATCCACCATTCAGCTGCCAAAAAGCTCAAAGTCGCTGCTTTGAAAAATAAACTTAGATAAATATGAGGAAAACATGGAGAAGGTCAAAGTAAGTTGAGCTGTTTCTTGTCCTAAAAAGGTTGTTTTCTGCAGAACCATTTATCAAAACACCACAAGTGACCAGCGTAAACAAAGTTCATTTTTATACTCACATGAACTGAGACCAGAGCTTAAGAGCAAGACTAAGTGCATAATCAAAAGGATTAGGGCTGCAGAAATGAGTTCCTAAAGGCGGCTTCTTGTAGCTCTTACCTCGCTGCGTCTCTGCTGTTTGAAGGGTCTGGTGATGAGGGCCATGTCCCCCTGGATCACGGCCACGTCCTCTATCCTCCAGCTCTCCGGCAGCTCGGGGTCGGGGGGGATCTCGATCAGCTGGAGGCCCACCTTCTGCCTCAGCGCTCCGGTCAGGCAGCCGAACTGACGCTGAGCTTTGGCCAGGTCCACCGAGGCCTCCCCGTTCTCGCGTCCATCCGCCGCCGGCTTCCCAAAGGTCTCCGGGACGCCCCGCACCACGGCGTGGGTGAAGTAGCCGTAAGGGCACACGTTTGCCATGATTTCAGTAATGCTAGCAGCAAATATTAGTGTGTCAATAAGTTTGTTCTGGCTGGAGAAGAGTTTGTCTGAGAAGGCTCTACACAAAGCTAATGATGTGAGTTAGAAGATCCAGGAGGAGAGTGGAGAGCATCTTCTTCCATCCAGCAGCTACACTGTAAAAAAAGAAAAAAAAAGAGTTGTTTTTACAGTAAAATTCCGGCAGCTGTTGTTGCCAGAACACTATCGTAAAATTATGGTAAAACATTCTCTTCATTTACGGTAAAGAAATGTAATATTGTTGACTTTATGGTTAAACAAAAATGTGCTTCATTCCATATTTTGCTGTAAAGTTTCAACCTTTAACCCTCCTGTTGTCCTCATTTACGGCACCAAAAAATATTGTTTCCTTGTCTGAAAAAAATCCCAAAATTCAGCAAAAAAAATCCCCAAATTTCTGAAAATTTGCAAAACCTTCAGGAAGAAAATTCCAATATTCCTTAAAAGTTTTACTTAAAAAAAAAAATCCCCCAAATCTGGCAAGAAAACTGTAAATATTTTCAAAAAATGAGTAAAAAATCTTCCCAAAAAAATCCTAAAAATATCTAAAGTGATTCCACATATATATCAGTAAAACTTCTAATATTTTCTTTAGGAACATTCACATAAATATCAACCAAAATCCAGCGAATTCCGCTGAATTTTGGTTGATTTTTTTTGTGAATGTTCTTAAGAAACATTTTTAACATTTCTTTTTTTCCACCAAAAATGTTCAAAGATTTACCAAAAATGTTGAAAATGTGGACATCAGAAGATTCACTGTGAAAATACATTTTTTTCCCCCACATTTTCAAACTTTAAAACCGATCAATTTTGACCCGCAGGACGACACGAGGGTTAAATAAACTGTGTCAAACTGTTTAAGAGTTTACAGATTTTTACTATCACACTTTGACAGTTCTTCACCGTACAATTTACAAGCATTTTTTACAGTGTAGTCTCCCATCTAAAGACTGGAAGCAGATGATTCTAGCCTATAACAGAGGAAGACCAGAGCAAACAAACTAAAAATATTGATTACACCTCCAGCATCATCGTGAGACATCTCAGGGTCACGTCCCAGGCTGGTTGGAGAGACAAAAATGAAACAAAACACTAAAAAAAACTACACTTGATTGTGGTGTAAGCTTGTAAGAAAAACAAAATTATCCCCCACAAAACATCCAAAAGGCAGCTGAAATAACAGAGACAGAGCTGGAAGCAGACAAAGGAGCATTGTCCGAGGTCAGATCATAAGGAAACATTGTTCAGAAGTCCTGCAATATGCTGTGAAACTTGTTCATATCTGGGCAGTGGGTTCACATTTGGCACAACTGGCCTTTTATCATCTTCAGAAGTCACCCACTGTGAGGCTGCAGAAAGGGACTTGGGTTTTCTTCCACACAGGATGTCTCAAAAATCTGCCTCATAACTTATGCAACAAGTGCTGGGCTTTTATATTCAACTTATTGTGCCATTAGGAAGCACATAAAGCAGATTTAGGATGCTCACATGCAAGTTTAGGCTCTGCTTAAATGGAGTGTTTGGGCTTCATTTACACCAGCATTGTTAGTAATACGGATAATTTTAAGGTTTCAAGCCTGGATAGTGTTGTTTTGAGTGCTTCCAGCTGTATAAATCAGAGTAAACCTCCGCCATACGCACAACAAAACATCCTGAGTGTGTTTCTGCAGGAGTGAACCGCCCCGCAGTTCAACGCTCTTCCCAAATACTTTCTGAGGATGTTCCACATCTTTCTAACCGCCGCCAACACTCACACAAAAGCACAAACAACAACCACAGGCGTCCATTTAGGTAGACTTACCTGTTTTCAGTGCCGTGTGTCCGCCTCTGGCCGCGTTTTCCTCCGTTATAATTTAATTCCTACAGCAGCCCAGCTCACGTTACTCTCAGGGTCCCTTCTTTACGCCGTGTCAAAATGGCGGCTGTGAATACGCACGAATCCGGTTACTTATTTCAAAATAAGACGAAAGCCGTTATCTGACATAAAATGCGTCACATTGCAGCACATGTCGCTTTTTCAAATTTAATAAGTGATTAAGAGAATAACGGGGCAATATAAACTACAAAGTACTTCTACATAGTGGTTGAAATATTTAAATTTCGCGATCGTTATGCTCTTGTTTTTTAAAACCCCGCCACCAAACCGGTGTTCTTCTTGGTGTGTTTTCGGCGCCTTGACATCCGTCCTCCTCCCCCACTCCCACGTCCGGTCGGGCCGGACTCAATCAGCCCTGATTGAACCGATCAGCCGCTGTTGTTTGAGCGTCCAGTCCTGCTCAGTGATGCTGCACAGTCCGGACTAATGGCGAGGAAAAAATTACTGGCTTACTGTGGAGTTTAGCCACGCCAAAGTTCATCAACAAAGACGGCTAATTAGGCGTTAAACTGCAATAAACTCTGAGCTAATCAGACGCCATTTTTGTCCAAAATCCAGCTCGTATAAGTTAACACTATATAACTACTATATAACTATCTGTATCACATTTGATCCATGAGCTTCTGTGACTACTATCTCATCAACATGATCAATAGTTTCCTTTAAAACTTGCTGTAAATAAGCTGATATATGTTTATATATCATTCACTACTGGCAGCTGTAGTCGAATTTTGCCCCTTTTCAAAATGGCTGCTCTCGTAAACTTTCAGGAAAATCATTGCTAATTTTGAAGAAGTAACGCAAAAACAACATCAAAATTGTTACTCATTTTTGAAAATAAGTATTTACTAAGTAATTCATTGTTTATATTTCAATTAACTCGTATTAAAATGTCAGTATCAAATGTGATACTCCAGGTTTATAACGTGCTTTTTTCCTGAATCGTCATGTAACATTTTTGTAATTCAGTCTACATTATACCTATGAAAATACAATCACACACTATTTTGATGACTTAATTAACTTAACTACTGAATGAAATGCCATCTTCAAATGCATTTGGAGTATTTTTTATTAAATGTGGCATGGCTCAGAAACAGTGAACAGAGGAGGAAGTTGTTGGAGATACATTCAGCATGGTGAAACATCTTTCTACAGCTGATGAGCAGAGTAGAAATATGGAGATATTCGTGTTGAAAGTGACTCAACATTTGTCCAAAACAACACAAACTTGTCTAAAATTATTGAAGAAAATGTCCAAAATGACAAAATTTTTGAAAAATGATATAAATGTGCCCAAAAGTTATTGAAAAGTTACCCCAAACGACCTAAAACGTTCAAAAAATCACATAATGATCTCCAGAAATTACTATGATGAGCAGATTAGACAGAAAAGGTCTGGAGAGGCTGGAAACATGGAAATGTCCATGATTGAATGCCTGAAATATTGTCTAAAATGACAAAAACATGTCCAAACTTATTGAAAAATGTATCCAAAATGACTCAATTTGTGACATAAACTTGCCCAAACGTATTGAAAATTAGTCAAAAATTACCAAAAACTGATAAAGTTTAAATGACCATTGTCAAAGTGATTCAAATTTGCTTCCAAATGACGCAAAGTTGCCCAAGAAGTATTTAAAAAATGCCATCTTCAATGGAATTTTGAGTATTTTTACAGTAACAATTCCTCTGAAATCATAATTGCTATACTATATTGACCAGTTTTTCTTGTACAGACACTTACAGCCTGTAAACCTTCATTAAAGAGCTCTGGAAACAAGCGGTATAAACTGCTGGAAAATGCAAAACTGACCCAGGATCTGTTGACACGATATCAAAAATGCAAAGCCAACAGCTATATGGAAGCAGTTTACAGTTAAAAAAAGAAAAAAATCTGACTTTAATCAACTGATAATGTATGAGAGCTCTTATTTAAATCTATATGACAATCTTTTCTGCATAGAAAAATGATAAGAGATCAGAAAAAATACTATTTGAAAATGTATAAAACAAAATCAACACAAGTGCAGATTTCAGAGGGGATGCAGGGGAAACGTTCCTCGCATTGCATTATTTAGAACACTTACGCACTCATACAAAATGAGATAGACAAAATACTTTTATTTTGAAAAAATACCATTTACTTTATTCATTGTATCTGAATTTTGTTTTCTTTTACATAAAAAAACACATTTCCATCATAAATTAATTCAGAAAAAGTAGAAATTAGTGCACACAAAGTTTATGATGTTCATAATTTCCACCCAGACCACTACTTTATGTTTCCAATGTTCTGATAAAATCTACTTCCATGACTAATGAAGAGTGGTTTAATTTAACATTAACTAAGTCCGGCCTCTCTCTTCTTTTGTCACCCTGACACCCCTCCTTTGTATTAAGACACTGAATTAGGGGCAGATTTGGGTTTTCCTTGGATTAAGGACTCCTCTTTTACTCCTCTTGTAATCCTGATGAATTGTTTATGAACTGTGTCTTATATATGAATATAAACCTGTGCGCAGCGTTCAAAGTCACCACAGATTAAAGGATGTGTGCTGAAGCCATCTTTGTCTGGTTTGTCTGCGTGACATGGCAGAAAAAATAATAATAATCTGGCTTTTCCTGAAAAGTGGGTCAAATGGCGCTGTGATTGTTGGATAAACAGGTTGCCTCAGCTGACACCGGAAAGGAGGCCGGTCGTGTTTCTAACCAAAGGGATGTTTGTAGGTCTGAAGGGCAGCGATGTAAACACACATACGCTTGTTTATGTCTAATAAATGCCTCCAGAGGCCACTTGTTAACTCATGAGGCGGCATAATATTCCCTTCTAGTGACTGGACTGAGTTACTGCAGACGAAACAGTCCTCCAATGTGAAGCAGAGGCAGGAAATGTGAGGTGGATGTAGCAGCAGACATGGAGGATGGGAGGTAGAGGCCACAGACAGGATTAAAGAACACCATCTGTCCACTGAGATGCTTCAGCCAGCTCACAAAACATCCCCGTCAAACCCAGCAGCAGTGCCGCCTGCAGATAAAAATAGAAAAACAGACGCAATCCTGTCATTAAAATACAGTTTTTACACTCAAAAATAGAGAAACAAAGGGAGGGAAACCTAATTTTAGCTCTGCCTTTTTGGGTTTTAAAAGCAACAATTCTTAAAGCATTTGAAAAAAATGCTTCCATTAAACTAAAAACTGTGTCATGCAGCAAAATGCTTTCTTTCAACACTAGTTTTAGTGTTTCCTTCTGCAGGACATGCGCAAAATCTTTAAAAAGTTTTTCCAAAATAAAGCATGTGAGGATAAAAGGACAGAAAAACCCACAGCAGGGCAACTATAGCTCTCACAACAAACTCCATTCAAACATCTACAACATCTTTAACAGCAAACAAACACAACTGGAACGAGCATCACAAGTCATAAATTCTTGATGACATTTATGACTCATCAATCAATCATTTTTTATTCAGAGTTTAATCTGAATAATAATGCCGCAAATTTGCAAGAGAGTTTGTAGAAAAGCTGTAGTGTGTTTGCAGTGAGTTTCTTTGGAGAGCTTTTGGCAGCACAGTTAATGAGCTGGCAAACTACTGGCTATGAAGCCTAAAGTCCAATGAAAGACCAGAGTAGAGAATAAGGTTTAAAAAAACAGCATAGTATAGTGTGTGTGTGTATATATATATATATATATATATATATATATATATATATATATATATATATTTTTTTTTTTATAAAGGAAAAACACACCATATTATAGTATGAGGTTTAAAAAAAATGTCATAGTATAGTATGTTAATAAAAAAAAAAAAAACACCAAAAACCCACCATAGCATAGTGGTTCAAAAAACACCATCCTCAGAGGAACATTGCCAGAATGTTCTCACAGGAACGTTTCCATAACGGTTGAGAGGAACTTTTGCAGAATGTCTTGTAAGAAACATTTCTGAAATGTTCTTAGGGAAATATTGACATAATGCTCTCAGAGGAACATTGCCATAATACTCTTCAGGAAACGTTGCCATAACGTTCTTCGGGAAATGGTGCTGTAACATTTTGGGAGGAAAATTTCCAAAATGTTTTATTAAAAAACATGCCTGGAATGCTCTTAGGGAAACATTTACGTAATGTTTTCAGAGGAACGTTTCTGGAACGTTCTGAAAGAGACCTTACAGGAATGTTCTTAGGGAAATATTGCTGTAACGTTCTCAGAGAAACGTCTACAGCTCCAGCTTCTGCTGGACGCCATCGGCTGCCTTCCCATGATCTTCTTCTTCATCCTGCTGTCAGCTTCAGCCAATGAGAAGCGAGCAGCGAGTGACACTAAACTATCATACCTGAAACCCTCCTGTCCATCCGTCTGACCTCGGAGCTCACCTGTTCGCTCAAACAACACTACATAACCTTCAACCAGCAGGTGGAGGAAATTCCTCACCAACTACCTCCAACCTTCCTGACGTTCCTCCCTCACCTCAGACCTCTGATTCAGTCTAAAACTCTCCATCACAAGACTGCAGTCAGCAGACCGTCCTGCTGCCTCATGTCTCCTATTACAGCCTGAAGGATAATTCAGTTAAATCGACTCATCCCTGACATGCTGACTTTCTCTGCTGACTTTAACGGTCTGACTTCACTCTGAGCCTCACTCTGCAAATAATCACTCACATAAATGTCTTACAGTACAACTGTAAGGACATGGGTACAGATTCATCCAGCACTAACCCAGCTCTGCAAGTTTTTGGAGTATTTAAAACAGAAAAATTAACACATTTTACCCTTTAATTATTCATTTAAAGTTTTAACGTGCGAGCCATCATCACGCTTAAACAGTACCTGAAGGAGTCCATTTATTGCACAAAGTGTCACACTGCTAGAAAAGAAAAATATGTGAAATATAACGGAATAACAGCATAGTATGAGGTCTAAAATACATTATAGTATATCATCTGAAAAGCACCATAATATGTGGTTCAAAAAGTGTTGCATTTCATCTAAAAAACTGCCATAGCATTGTGGTTCAAAACACACCATCCTCAGAGGAATGTTGCCGTAATGTTCTTAGGGAAACGTTGCCATAACTTTTTTCAAGAAACGTTGAAAGGAGTCCAGGTGCATTTATCTCATACAGTACCACACTGCTAGAAGAGTAAAATATGTGAAAATTAACACAGAATCGACACATTTCTGATTTTAAACAGCTCAAAGATACACAAAAGCACAAGTACAGCAATAATCCAGCCTGTTTATCCGTAAAATGATTGTGGACCGACTTGTTTTGGGGCTTTTTCATTGAAAGCCAGTGCATTTAGTCACTTTAAAGAAATCTTTTTTATGTTTTACAGACTTAAATAAGACGTGTAAAGGCCCCACATTACTAAAGTATGTTCAGCATATTCAGAAAGTGCAACATTTTCTATGCTTTTGTCTAAATATGGTGCAATTTCATGACTAGGTACGCACACATTCTTAACCAAGCAAATAGCAGAGTTATTAATCCCCAGAAATATTACAGACGATCTTATTGATTTGCAGCCTTCACAGTAAGGTCAGCTCTATGACATATCATCACTTCTTGTCCTCGTTATCAGTAGAGATTATTATCGAGTCTCACTTCTTCAAATAAACAAACAAATCTTCGTTTCTGGACCGGCTTTAACCAGGTCAGCTGTCTGCAATTAGCTCTGAATTCAATTAGAAGTCTCAGGGAGGAGACGCTGACCACAGGAACATCCCCACAGGAGAAAACCTCCACCGGTGCTGAGAGCAGACATCACCTTTCATCATCAGTCTCATCTGGGAATGAGTGAGAGTTTCAACGTCCTGGGAAGAGATTTCTGTTCCTGAAAACGTGTTTGAGGGATTTTTTAGGACTTCAGAGGAAGCATCATGCCTCGACCTCAACTTCTATTTGTCTTCCTGTGTTGTCTTCCTTTGGCAGGTATGTAAAAAGTAAATATATGTTAAAAAGTGACTTTTATGAGCTAAAATGTAAAGAAAGTGCGTTTTAAATCCAGGTGGTGACCTTTTTTTGGACAGGCAGTGTATAAATTCAGCATATTTCAGTGGTGAAATCAACAAATCTTAGGTATTTCTACTTTACTTGAGTTTTTTTCTTTCCATCCAGCTTTATATTCATGATTCATTTCAGACAGAAATAATGAACTTTTTACATCATTAAATGTAGCTTTAGTTACTTTACAAAATAAAAGCTTTTCATACTAAACATAAGATGAAATGTAAAAAGCTGATTTTTAATTTATGTTTATTGACAGAAAATTAACCTGTAATTATTCTGATAATTGATAACTTTGGGTGGAAAAATGTAAATAAATGTATTGATTCTACATAACGGCCTTTTCATGGTGATGGTAAATCTAATACAGAACTGTGTTTGGATAAATTAAGTATGAATCAAACTAATGGAGAATAACTGTGAAATTTCAACTTTTCCCACAAATAAATAGACTTATCTAACGTTGGTACGCTGGTAAGTAAGAAGCTGAAACGCAGAAAGGACAAATTAAACTCTCAGATCATTCACAGTGTTTCTGTTACAAAGTTTGTCCACCAGGGGGCACCAACAAGTTGATTTTTTTTTTTTGTGCATAAATCTTCATTTGGGGCTAAATTGTGAGAACTACTCTGCTTGTTTTGAGTTTTTATCTCATTAATTTGATGCAGTATCAGATTTTAAGCTCTTATTCTTGTCATTAGTCTCACAGTTTAAAGACTGATGCTACTTTGAGTGATTTAATAACGTGTAATTGTGCTTTGCAGCCTGTCTGAAGTGCTACACCTGTGTATTTCCGGCCATCTCTCCTCTGGACTGTCTGAAGTTTCCTCTGGAGTGTCCGGCAGGTCAGCGCTGCCTCTCCAGCGTAGCGACGGGAAGACGAGGTGAGGCTGTATTTCTGCTCACGATGGTCACAAACTGGTAAAACAGAACCTGAACGTGCAGAAGAAACACACATTAGAGCTGACTTTATTATTTAATGATCCAATCTTTGACCAGAATATAGATAGATACTCTATCAATAAAGTATCTATCAATCTATCTATAGTCTATCGATCTATCTAGTCCATCTAGTCCATCCATCCATCCATCCATCATCCACCCATCCATCCATCCATCATCTATCCATCCATCATCCATCCATCTATCCATCCATCCATCCATCATCTATCCATCCATCATCCATCCATCCATCCATCCATCCATCCATCCATCCAGACTGATCTATAGGTGTTTCTCCTACAGGTGCCCTCCAGATGACGATGTATGAGAAGAGTTGTGCTGTCAGCTCCCAGTGTGGTCTGAGTGGACAGAAATACACATCAGGCGTCTTCTTCAACTACACCAACGTCTGCTGCGACACGGATCTGTGTAACGAAGCCACGGCTATTGCTGCCCTCAGCTGGAGAGGATTGATGCTCTGGATGCTGCCGACACTCGGCCTCCTGCTGGCCTGAGCAGCACACAAATATCAGGAAGAGATGCACTAAAATGTACCATCAGAAGGCAGGGAGTGGTGCACCAAGAAGGTTGGAAAATGCCTGTTTTTATGCATTTTTAACAGAGAACATGATCAAGTGGCCACTCAGCATATAACAGAAGTGGAAATCAACATTTTCCTGCATCTAAAACTAACATATGGTACAAAAATACGTGGGTCAATATATAATTGTGGGACTTTTTGTATCATAGTCGACATTTTTGTTGTTTTCAGGCCTAAAATCAACATGACCACCTATAACCAAACACCACATGGCATTTTAGAGAAAGATTCTTCTAAATATTATATATACAATTGAAATTGAAAGCTATTTAAAGATATTGTAGTAAACCTGTTGACATGCCATAAATCCACACTTGACTCACACACTACTCTACAGACTGAAAACAGCCACAAAGGGGTGCAAAATGACCACAAAAAGACCTAAAATGATGACAACACAGTATGAAAGTGACCAACACACCAAACACACAAAATGACAAAAATGACCACAGAAAAACAAAATAACTCAGTGAGACAGTTAATTATCATATAAAGACACAAAATGATGAACGACACAAAATAAATAGAAAAACCCCCCAAAAACAAAAATGATCACAAACAGATTTAAAATGCCCACAAAACAGCCTGAAAATGACCAAAAAAAAAGCAACAAAATGAGCAGGTCATGTGATGTGGAATTAACACACTTCTTTAAGAGCTGTTTCTGTAATGGGGAACATTACAGAAACCTCCATTATAGATCAACCCATGCGTATTTAAACACCATTACCTGATTAGATTCTTAGAGCAGACCAGAATATAAAGTTTTATTTAACCCTCAGAGTGTATTTTGAATGAAAAGTACTTAAAAAAAAAAAAACTTCAAGTGAAAGGAAATGTTTTTTTCTCTTCCTGAATCCCAGGTATCAAAATGCAAAAGATCCTAAAAGTGCAATTTTCACAAAATATATTCAGTAAAAATAACTGCAGGCTAATGATGCCTTAAAGAGATGCCTTCTTATATCATGATGTCAGTTTATGTATTTGCTTTGTACACTTATTTCTAAAACTTTCTGTATTTGACAACATTTTTACTGATTAAAATTTCCTGCTTCTACCAGAAAAACCTCTACATCCTTTTTGTTCATCTTAATTGCAGCCATTTCAGCAACATTTCCCTTAAAGAAGGTTAAAAAAATAAAGAAACATGGATTTAATGTCAAGGTATTTTATTGGGACATTAATAAATGTGTCTTTTTAAGAGCTTTAACATTTACATTTCAGCAGTGCCATTAGTTTGATTGTCTTCATTGCTGGTTTAATCTACTGGTTTCATCCTGTGGACGTTTGAAGTGCAGCTGCTTCTAACTACATGACAGCAAACAGCATAAAAATGACTAGGCTAAAATATTCATAGGGAAACGTGAAAAGCACAATATGGGTAACGAAGCACATGCATGACATAAAATACAAAATAAAAAATAAGAGTTAAAAGAGTGATGTGAAAAACAAACTATGCAAATGAAACTTTAAGAATTTGACATCGTGCTTGAAATTGCATCAAATCCTACATTTAGACGTGAACAAGAAATACTAAAACACATCAGCATGAAGTCACTCAGGCTAGATCCCTTTAAAAAAAACTCCACAATAATTCAGCCAAGTAAATACATCCTCTCTGTGAACTTCTGTGATTAAACTTCTGTAGAAAAATAACCAAATTTGCTCACACTGTATTTCTAATCAGTTTAAATTGCACTTAGGTACTTTATTTTTTTAACGACGCATGACGAGGCTGCCCGGAGCTCACAACACTATTTAGAATCACCAACAGCTTCTGGAAATGTTAATTTGCCTTCCAGTTGATAAATCCTCCACACAAGCTGCTGCTGCTACAGTCGGACGAGGCGTTTTTAGTTCCAGTTCCTCCCAGCGAGTTCATTTCAAGTCACTTCAACAGGAGTTTCACACCAGCAGTCGTCTAGAAGCCAGTTAATCCAATGCTAAATCTGACATCTCAGAGGTTACAACAAGGCTTTAACCCTCCTGTCGTCCTGCGGGTCAAAACTGACCTGTTTTAAAGTCTGAAAATGTGGGGGGGGGGGGGGGGGGGGGGGGGGGGGGGGGGGGGATTTTCCCAGTGAAACTTCTGCTGTCCACATTTTCAACATTTTTGGGAAATTTTTGAATATTTTTTGGTATAAAAAAATGTTTCTTTTAAAATATTAGAAGTTTTAATGATATATATGGAATCACTTTCGATATTTTTAGGATTTTTTGGAAGATTTTTACTCATTTTTTGAAAATAGTTACAAGAATTTTCTTGCCAAATTTGGGGGATTTTTTTTAAATAAATTTTTTTATCTGAAACTTTTAAGGAATTAATGGAATTTTCTTCCTGAAGGTTTTGCAAATTTTCAGAAATTTGGGGAATTTTTTTGGCTGAATTTTTGGATTTTTTTCAGACAAGGAAACAATATTTTTTGGTGCCCGTAAATGAGGACAACAGGAGGGTTAAAGGACAAGGCTGGTATCAATGAATCCCATGAAAACAGAAAAACCAACAATGCACTGATCCTGCTAGCAACTATTAACTGATTTTGGTACCAAGTTGAGTCTGGACAATGATAACAAAATGAACTTTTAACACAAAGAATCGTACATGGAGACGTTCAGCATTTGAAGTTATGGATGATCAAAATTCAAAAAGGAAACTCCTCAAACTGAACTACGCAGCTCTGAATCTATACAGAAAACTTAAACTTTGTGAGTCTTAGTTAAAATCATCACATCTTGAAATGTTATTGCTTCTGATAGTTTAGGTTTTTACATCAAATTTAGCATAAAAAAATAAATTAGAAATTTCAACGGTATCTCCCTAATAAGCTGTGTGCAACACGGGGCTCTGCAAGGCTGTGCTTGAGCTAAATGCTAGCGTCAACAAGCTAACATGCTAACATCAACATGCTGATTTGTAGCAGGTATAACTCTGGTCACCATCCATACATTCACTTTTCTGAGAGATATGAGATGAGATATGTAATCCCTCCAGAGAGTCCTGATTCTACCTCCAGATCTCCTCCTAGTCGCCCAGGAGGAATCCTGACCAGATCCTCAGACCAGCTCAGCTGACTCCTGACTTGAAGGTGATGTAACTCTACTCCGAGTTCCTCAGTTTATCTCAAAGACTAAGCAGACTAAAAATTTACAGATTAGCATAAATGGAAGAAGATGGATGGATGGATGGATGGATGGATGGATGGATGGCATCCAGTAGCTCTTGACACATTTAACTAAAAATCTCATAAGTTAACTTTACGGCGGCTCTTCAGTAAAAGCGTGGATGATCAACAGAAGTCAGCAGGATTCATAACCGGGAAACATGAATGTATTTATCGATGGTTCAGACCAAACTGATTAACGCTGCTGTGGTACTAAAATACTTAAAAATGAGCTACGTCGAAGCACTCTGGTCTTTTATTATGATGAACACAGGCAGTGTAGTTTCTGCTAAAGAGAAGCACTAAATGTGTATTAATCCGCAGCTTAATATAGTCCCCAACAAATACACTCTTTACTCCTGTTTACTACAAACTACAGTGTCCAGCTGTTTATTTTGAATGAATGAACTTCTCCCTGACTACTAGATTGTTTTCATGGGATTTACTCACAATTAGAGAAATATTAACCAACTCCAGCCTTATCCTTTAATCATTAACAACAACCTACAAGCTAAAGCCATCAAAGCAGTTTTTTTGAAACTTTACACACATTATTCCCTCCTAGTTTTTCCTTTCATGACTAACATGCTACAGGAGGCAGAGCTTCACTTCTTCATCCATAGCGACTAAACCTCTCTCACTTCCATACATGACAGGCAGAACTAAATAAATTGTTGGCGAGAAGCCCTGTGCATCGGATCACAAACAAGCTCGGTAATCTTAAATAATCCTTCGCGCCTGCTGTGGGAGTGCAGAAAGGGGAAGCCCGACTCTATTGAAATCATTTCCTGTCTCTGTAACTGTTTTCAGCTCCCTATAGCAAGACTCAATCTGCACCTCCTTCCTCTCTGAGGCGCAACGACGACGAATAAATGTCGCGAATGGAAATTGGCTTTAATGGAAATATTAAAAAATGCTGTAATCCTTAGCTGTGAAAGGCCTTAGTCCCTCAGTAATGAAATAAAAGTCAACGTGAAGCAGAGACTCTTTGGCAGGTGAGCTGGCGCTGGTATTCAAACTTCACTTCCTCAAACAGAAGAATAAGAATCGGCCTGCGTGAGGCTTGCAAGGTACTAGTGAAGGTTAGATCCGGTAGGCAGCGTTGTGTCTGTTGAAATTTAACCCCACAAAAAAACATCAAGGACAAATGGAGGCATCGATAACAATGGAACAATGAGCATCAGTGTCTCTACTGATGGTTAAACTGTACACAAGCAAGGCTGTAGTTAAAAAGGTGTGTGAACATGTTCGTGTATCTGCAAGCAACGTGATCGACAAGTCAACCCACCTCAATTCACCAAATATTTTAAAAGTTCCCACCTGACCATCTCATATTTGTCTGATTTTCTGTGCATACTTACGTTATTAGGTAAAGTGTGTAGTATTTTTGGTCACAAAAAGTTTTCAGTTAAGATTTCTTAATTAAGGTGGGGTAATGTTGATTTTTGCAGTTTTCTTCGCCCCAGTCTGTGGATCAATGTTTGAAGAGCCATAACTTGAGAAATCATGTAGCTAGAGTCCTGAAATTTGGTAGACCCCTTGATATGAACACATGGTCTCCAATGGTACAACCCTGCTTTGATAGAATAATACAAACTGGTTATACGATGGTGGAAATTTGATTTTAAAAAAAAGTCGATGTTTTTTCTATTCACATATTCCACCAACCATAAAACTTCTATTTTTCCCCACAAGAGCCAGAATTATTTTTACCTATGACTAGCAACAATAGAATCTTTAAAAATGTAGATTTTTAAAGCTCCTATTGGTGCCAATAACAGGGAAAAATCTGCCTCTTAAGGTGAAACATAAAAGTTGTACGGCTGGTGGAATATTGGGAAAAAAAGCAAAACAAGGCAATTTTTTTTTTAACCAAATTTCTACCATCATATAACCAGTTTGTATTATTCTATCAAAGCAGGGTTGCACCATTGGAGACCATGTGTTCATATCAATGATTCTACCAAATTTCAAGACTCTAGCCACATGAAATCTAAAGTTATGGCTCTTCAAACATTGATCCACAGATTGGTGGAAAGAAAATGATGAAAAAATAAAAGACACCACCGCTCTTTGAGACTTTTTAACTCATAAACTAATGTTACCAATGAGCTCCGATTTTACACATGGTCAACTCAATCTGGCTAATTTCCAAAACATTCCAAGTCAGTTTTGACGTGTTTTGGACTTTTTTGTTATTTTGGACAAATCTGGAAAAATCCTGAGAACATTTTAGAGTTTTAGTCATTTTAAAAGTTTGAGTTTTCGTCATTTTCAACATTTTTGAGTTGCATTGACTAGTTTTGTGTTATTCTGGACAATTTCTTTGTAATTTTCCACAGATTTTCAGTCATTTCAAGAAGATTTCAAATCAATTTTTCCTTTTTGTGTTTTTATTTGTATTTTTGGAGTTATTTTGGACACATTCTGAGTCACTCTGAACCAAACGGGAGTAATTTTTGACAGCCTTGGACAACTATTATGTGGTTTTGAACAGATTTTGACGAGCATTTGTCATTTTTGACCATTTTAAAGTAAAAACAGCCAAACTGAAGATGGTTGGAATGACCCATTAATCATCGTCAGCTAAATAAATGAAACCCGGGCTGAACGGTTTTGTGTTTGTTTTCATGTCATCCAGTTTAACAATAAACCCGTGAGAGCAGCATGACGACGCTACAGAAAGCGTCTAAGCCAACAGAGAGACTCGTCGACCACGTTGCTTGCACAGCTCGTGAGGATGTGAGTGTTTCTGTGCTTCTTGCATGCTGCTCTGCTGGTGTGTTCCACCGTTCTCCGCCTACTTTAGCGCTTTAGCTACAGAGGAGTAGGCCATGTGGATCTCGTCGTCGATCGGGCAGGTGGAGGCGAACTCCTCCCTGGCGTACGCAGCGTTCAGGTACCTCCACAGGTTCGTCAGGGACTGAGGGGCGCTGAAGTTTCTGTATTTCAAACACACCACCTGCAGAAAGAGACAAAAATAGAGTTTGAGAGGCATAAAAACATACACTGTATTGGTAATTAACTCATGTGAACCCTCGTGTCGTGCTGCGTGTCAAAACTGACCCGTTTTACAATTTTCTAAAAAAAAAAGTTGTTCTACCTGCACTACTTCTGATTGCACTAATTAGAAGCACTCTGGAACTGAAAGGCAGATGTAATCAGATAAGAGTTCATAATTCCATATATTTACATTTTAAAGAAGGTGATTTATGCTATTTTGCAGAAATTTACGGCAGTTTTGCACGATATTTTGTTCCATGAAAGTTGTAGAGTAGAAAAATAAAGGAGGCTTGTGAAAAGAATGTTAGTGTTTCTGTTGCTTTCCTTTTGTTTACAACTTTTTAAAGAAGTTTTTCTACCTGTACTAAAACCTACCTCTAATTTGCAGCAACAAGTACAACTCATTCATAACTCATTTACAGATGGACTCTTTTTTAATGTGATATAATTTACCAGAGGTTTAATGCTTTGTTGCATGTTTTTGTACGTGAAAATTCCTCTCTGTTGTCAAGTTAAACAAATACTAAAGGACAAAGTAAACAGTAAAATGTTCTGCCTGTAATTCATATTCATTTTTTTTCCTGCCAAATATCAGAATCGGCATCGGCCTAAAAAAAAAATCCGTATCGGTTGCGCCCCATTAGAAACCCATAATACCTTCACAATGTGCAGCTTCGGCAGCAGGTTGCAGTCAGCCAGAGTGAGCTCTTGGCCGTCCAGGAAGGGGCGGGACGAGGAAGTGACCTCATCAGCGCTATTCTCGTCGATCTCGTCAGGAAGTGGGGAACCGAGGTAGTCGTCCAGCTTCTTCAGAGCCTTCAGCAGGCCTTTCTCTAGATCTGAGCACACAGAAAGCACGTATTAACGCTGAGCAGAGACTTTTTCTTTTTCCCAACCTGAACACGGCAGCAGATGACCTTCTTACCGAGGCCGACCAGCTCAGACTGTAATTAATTAACCCTCCTGTTGTCCTCATTTATGGGCACCAAAAAAATATTGTTTCCTCGTCTGGAAAACATCCAAAAATTCAGCAAAAACATTCCCCAAATTTCTGAAAATTTGCAAAACCTTCAGGAAGAAAATTCCAATAATTCCTTAAAAGTTTCCCTTAAAAGTTTTTTTTTTTTTTTTTTTTTTAAATATCCCAAATTTGGCAAGAAAATTCTTGTAAATATTTTCAAAAAATTAGTAAAAATTTTCCAAAAAAATCCTAAAAATATCTAAAGTGATTACATATATATCAGTAAAACTTCTAACATTTTCTTTAAGAACATTCACATAAAAATCAACCAAAATCCAGCGAAATTCGCTGGATTTTGGTGGATTTTTTTGTGAATGTTCTTAAAGAAGCATTCTTAAGATTTCTTTTTTTCCACCCTCAAATGTTCAAAAATTTCCCAAAAATGTTGAAAATGTGGACATCAGAAGTTTCACTCTGAAAATATATCTTTTTTCCCACATTTTCAAACTTTAAAACTCGTCAATTTTGACAACATGAGGGTTAACTGACGCTTCCTGATGTTTTCTGTCCATCAGAGGACAGACAGGAGGATAAACCACCAGGAAATACCAGCAAAAATACAAACCAGGTGCCAATATGAAAACACAAAGCCAGGTTGAGCTTCATTTCACGTCTGATCTGACTCACTTTCATTCGTCTGAGGGTTGGAGTTCTTGACGTAAGCGGAGAACTTGGAGAAGACGTCCATGCCGGCTGTGTTGGATTCCGGGTTACGAGCTGCCAGACGAGGATATCTGAACACAAAAACACTCATGAATGAACTTTACAAGGCCTGAACTCATAATGGATGGCATAAAAGCTGCAAAAAGTCAAAATAAGAGCAAAGAAAAACAAGCTTGTACACAACTAGTCAGAAGTTTGGACACATCTTCTCATTCAACGCTTTTTATTTGTTTGCATTATTTTCTACATTGTAGATTAATACTGAAGATTATCACTTTTTTGTTTACCACATAATTCCATATGTGTTCTTTTATTGTTTTGATGTCTTCAGTATTAATCTACAGCGTAGAAAATAATTAAATAAAGACCACTGAATGAGAAGGTGTGTCCAAACTTTTGACTGCTAGTGTAAGAGTAAAGCAGCATCAATGGAAACACCTGCAGAATCTGCATTTGAGTCAGTTTTAATTTGACAAAAATGCAACTCAGATAGAGATTTTGCGGCTTGGAGTCGGTGTGCAGGCGTTACTGTTTTCACAATTCTACAAAATGCTGCAAAACCCATGGAGACTTCTTCATTTTGTTCAATAAACTGTGCAAAGATATTCAATTTAGCGTCACATGAGACTAAATTAAGCAGCAAATTCACAAATTTCAGAAATCAAAGCTGGAAAAACCTACATATTACTGCTTGAAAACCAACAACCAACATAATAGATAAATGGGAGAAAGAAGGAGGCCGAACAATAACGGATAGAGAGTGCACTTCTGCTGTAAAAATGTGACTTGTTTTTTTGTCACCCCTAGCCATAAGGCACACTGTACAAATAGGAATTCATGATGTTGGAGGAACTGTGGCTGTTCATGTCCACATATTCTGGAAATGCCCAAAAATTAACCGTTACTGGAAAGAAACACAAAAAGCCACAGAATACTTATCTACCTTTTGATTTTAGAACCGTATATTTAGGATACATTTCTCCGGAAGTCAAAAACAGAAATAGATACTCAGTCTATTACTAGCTGCACAGAAAAAAGCAACAACGAAACGATGGTCGACACAAAAACAATCAACAATAAATAACTGGACAGACAATAAACATGGGAATTTATAGGATGGAAGACACCTTTGAGACCGGATTTTGACGAGACGACGGCACGAGTATGGACTCAAAATGCTTTAACTGAAGGAAATGTTTTTGTCCTTTATTTATCAATTTATTTATTGATTCTTTACTCTGAAATCCTGTAGTCCAAGTCAATAATGAGCTGCTGTAAATCTACTCTATGGATGGTTATAGTTTGTGTATATCTGTAATTTTTCAGATGTTGTAAAAATCTAGCTTCTTTCAATAAAAAGAGAAGTGAAAACAGACAACCGTTGCAGCTCTGCATAACAACAATATGAAACTGATTTGGAAAACAGCTGATTCTCACTTTGGAGGGCAGAGATTCTCCTCCAGAAACTCCTCGATCTTGTTGGTGTCGGTTTTCACCTCGCTGCCGTACAGCAGGAAGGGAGGCTGAGCGCCCGGAGCCAGGTCCTTCAAGATGTCTGGCTTCCTGAAGACGGACGGGAAAAAGTCCAAAAGACGGGCAGAGAGATGGACAGAAGAAGGAAAAAGACAACAAAAGATGTCAAAACACAGGAAGTTGCTCATGTTTGCAGCTGCAACCTGTTAACCTTTGGCTGAAATCAAAGCAGCCGCAGCAGGTTTGTATCTTTTAACCCTCGTGTCGTCCTGTGGGTCAAAACTGACCCGGTTTAAAGTTTGAAAATGTGGGGAAAATATATATTTTCACAGTGAAACTTCTGATGTCCACATTTTCAACATTTTTGGGAAATCTTTGAACATTTTTTGGTGGAAAAAAGAAATATTAAAAATGTTTCTTAAGAACATTCACAAAAAAAATCAACCAAAATCCAGCAAATTTCGCCGGATTTTGGTTGATTTTTATGTGAATGTTCTTAAGAAAATGTTAGAAGTTTTACTGATATATATGGAATCACTTTAGATATTTTTAGGATTTTTCTGGAAGTTTTTATAAATTTTTTGAAAATATTAAAAGAATTTTCTTGCCAAATTTGGGGGATTTTTTTTAAAATAAAACTTTCAAGGGAAACTTTTAAGGAATTATTGGAATTTTCTTCCTGAAGGTTTTGCAAACTTTCAGAAATTTAGGGAATTTTTTTGCAGAATTTTTGGATTTTTTTCAGACAAGGAAACAATATTTTTGATGCCCGTAAATGAGGACAACAGGAGGGTTAACATCTAATATCTGATGGAGAGTCGTGTTTTTTTGACTGCACGCTACGTTTGGGACGTTCCTCTGTTGCGCCGGTAGAAACCTGGGAATAAAACACAAACAAACGAGGATGTTCTGCGTTTTCACCTCTTCATGTCCACTGTGGTCACGTCGAAGGTGACTCCTTTCAGCCACAGAACCATGAAGAGACGCTGAGAGAACGGACAGTTACCGATGCTCTGACCATCACTTCCTGCCTGGGAAACACAGAAACACAAAAAATATTAAATGCACCATTTTTTATAGTAGATTTTTTTCCATTTACTTGCTTAAATGGGCTGCAACTAACAGCTACTTTCATTGTTGATTAATCTGCAAATCATTCTTTGAAATATGTCAATTACAATTTTCCAAACATAAAAGTAACCCGTTCAGATGTCTTCATTTGTCCTACCAACAGTGCAAAATGCAAATATATTCAGTTTACATTCATACAGGACAAAAAAAACCACTGAATCATCACATTTGCGAAGCCGGAAAACAGAAAATGTTTTGCATATTTGCCCAAAAATGTTGCTAAAATGCTTCTGAACCCCAAAACTCAGCAACAGGTTTGAAGGAAATAAAACAAATATCCTTAATAGATATTAAAATTACATCACTTATTAGCCAGAGACTGCAAAAACTTTGCCACAGTTCTTAAACTTCTCATCTGCCATCAAAAGCTCAACCAATTCCAAGCTAATAATTCAGATGTTTCATCTAAAATCACTCACACATGTACAACCGCACTAAATAGATTCTGTAAAAACAAGAACTGTGCAACTGTGAAACCATGACAGACTCAACTGTGAGCAACGGCCTTATGAGAAAACTTTGGGGGGTTTTCAGCTGAACTGTAGGCAGTGTGTACACAAATCAGAGAGGAGGCGAGCGTGAAAACAAATTAAAGATATAGAACAGTAAAATATCAGACATATTTTGACAAAAAACAACAAAAACAAAACAATGAAAACAAAACAACACAAAATGAGACAAACAACACGAAACAAAACAAACAAATTGCACAAATGACACAAACGAGACCAAAATTGACAAAAGCGAGCAAAACAACCAAAAGAGGAAAATAAACAACCGGTGTCTGTGCACAGTCAGCACTAAGGATGTGTGTCACTGAAAAGTCAAATGATACACAACAACCGTCAGGCTTAACCTGAGTGGAAACCTCCTGCAGAGCTCTAACCTCATTTACAGGCAAAACTGAAAGCAGGAAACCAACAGAGAGAAAATAATACAGGAGGAAAGAGGCATTAAAACCTAATTTTCACGGCTTTCATTCATTCAGACTTGGCCTCATTTATAACGCAGCCACGTGAGAAAATAAACACAAGATGTTGGCAGATAAATTTGCATAAGAATGACATTAAAAACATTAAAATGTGCATTAAAATTGCAAAAAAGTTACTGTCTACCAACAATTATTACCCTGGAGTCTATTTTGTTACTGAAATTGTGTGAACTATTATTTATGCAGCAAAAATGCAATTTTTTTAACACATTTTTATATTGTTAATGGACCAAATTACTAAATAATAGAGGAAATAATCAGCAGATGAACCCACAATGATAATAAGTGTTAATGTTGATTTTGCTCAGTTTTCTTCACCCCAATCTGTGGACGAATGTTTCAAGAGCCATAACTTGAGAAATAATGAAGCTAGAGTCCTGAAATTTGGTAGAACCATAGATATGAACACATGGTCTCCAGTGGTACGACCCTGCTTTGATAAAATAATACAAACCGGTTATAGGATGGTGGAAATTTGGTAAAAAACAAAAGAAAAACGATATTCCACCAACCATAAAACTTCTTCCTAAATATGCAACAAAAATTTAATTTTTTTGCACATTTTTGCATGGTTAATGGACCAAATTGTCAAATAACGGAGGAAATAACCAGCAGATGAACTTACAGTGATAATAATCGCAGCTATAGGTGCAGCTTATTTCATTTCTGCATTCAGTCGGAGCTGCTCAGGAAATGATCGCAGCTTTAAAACGTGCAGGAAGCCACATTTCTAGTTAACTTACATGTGAGTGTTTCCTTTAGGATCTGCGAATGTGGGCCTCGAAGCTCGAAGGCACTAAATCACACCATACAATCTATACAAAACTATTAAACTACAAGTTTAACTGAAGAGTGTGAGGAGAAAGCAGTTTGGAGGAAGTTACAACAGCATCTTTCAGGTCTGCAGAAGTTCAAAAAAACAGAAGTGCAACACATGTTCATACAGAGGAATCTGCTTCTATTAGAGAATGTTTTTGGCTCAAAGAAAATGGGATTAACCTGCCTGGACGACAAACTAAATATAGATGAAAGTCGGCTGCCTATTATCTTAATGTGCATTTAATTAGATTAGAGTGGTTTCTAAGCCTGTGAGTCAGCAGAGGTGGGCAGGAAAACTACACACCGAGCTAGATATGATTATCAGCTCGTGTGTGAAGATAAAATACATAATAATGATGATATATAAGAGTAAAATAAGCTCCTGTCACACTATGTTCTGGATTTTTCTTTTACCTTCACGAAAAGTTCCACTCGAGGCTGGTTCGCGTCGCTCATCTTCACCTGTTGCACAAAACAAACACACAAAAAGCAAATTACGGTTTGAAAAAAATATACTGAACTCTTTAAAGAAAAAATTATTTTCCAAACTAGTCGCAGGGCGGACAGCCAGTCTTCATCTTCCGCTAAAAAACCCGCAGATTTCAGACTGAAGCGCAAAGTGAGACGTCGAAGCGGCGCTAAAAGTAAACCTGCGCCACTTTAACGCCCTTAAAGTCGTATTTTAGGTGATTTAGAGGCTTAAAACTCACTAAAGTTGTCGCTTCTGCTGTTTCTGCTGGTTTCTCCTCCCAGTTCTGTGAGCTACACACTCATCATCATCATCATCACCATCATCATCATCATTTCCTGGTGCTCAGTGACGACACCAGCTCTCAGCCAATCAGGAGGCAGCGGCAGGAGGAGGAAGAGGAGGAGGAGGAGATGCGGGATGAAGGTGTGGTCGTTTTATTCATCTCTAAACTTCTCAAACTCACACTGAAGTCACTTAAGATTAACCCGTTTTAAAGTTTGAAAATGTGGAAAAAAATAAAAATTTTCACAGTGAAACTTCTGATGTCCACATTTTCAACATTTTGGGGAAATTTTTTTGTTGAAAAAAGAAATGTTAAAAATGTTTCTTAGGAACATTTTTTAAAAAAAATCCACCAAAATCCAGCAAATTTTGCTGGATTTTGGTTGTTTTTTCTGTTTTTCTAAAATTATTTGTCCCAACACAAATAAACACAAACTCTTGGAAACACGTTGAATCAACCCTAATAAATTATGTTTATTAATTTGGACACATGGAATTGATTAGTGCTGAAAGAAGGCTAATCCGTTGTGAGTAAATACTGTCTGTGTTTAGTTCAGTTTTGTTGTTTGGCTAGTCTCTCCTTCAGTATCATTCTGCATCTCATAGTGGTGTTTAATGCCAATTTCTGGTTGTCTTATGTCTATTTATGTTTATCTTGCATCTCTTTCTAGTTTAGCTTGGATCTCGTTGTGGTAATTTGTGGTCAGCTGACTACCTGAAGATACTGAAAGACCTGTTCATTCAGTATTTTCAGGTAGTCAGCTGACCTCATTCTTTGGGAACATAACATTGCTGAACCTGACCAACCCCAGATCATAACCCAAACCGCTACAGGCTGGTAGGTACTAGACATGATGAGGGCATCACTTCATCTGCCTCTCTTCTTACCCTGATGCCCCCATCTGCTGGTTTATCTTCGACTCCTCTGAACACTACCTACCATCAGGCATGGAGGTGGCAGTATCATTATACTATCAATTTAACTGACTCAAGTCTGAGACAAAGATAACAAAATTAGTTTAATTTGTCGTTTTTCTGACTTGGTTCTTCAGGTTCTTGATGGGTTGAGGTCAGGACTTTGAGGAGACCAGTATAGAACCTTCATTCTAGCCTGATTGAATCATTTCTTTACCACGTCTGATGTGTGTTTGGGCTCATTGTCTTGTTGAAACATCCAACTGTGTCCAAGATCAACCTTCTGCTGATGGTTTTAGGTTTTCCTGAAGAACGTGGAGGTGAGCCTCCTTCTTCATTATTCCATTTACTTTGTGTAAAGCTCCAGTTCCACAGAGCATGATACTGCCACCACCATGCTTGGTGGTAGGTTTGGTGCTCTTGGGGTTATAAAAAAGTCCAAGACCTGCCTAAGAAAGTTTGAAACCAGTCCTCAAAAAGTCTTAACACAAACAAGAAACACTAACTCACAGAGGGTAAAACCCAGGCAAGAAAGGTTACTAGAAATACTGAGGTGAACCAAACGAGGTATTTAGTCAAAACTTGAGACTACAATAATTAATACTCAGACAGGAGCTAATAATATAACGAGGAGCTTATACTCAGAAGACCTCTTAAATTTAAACAGCCCTGAAACAATTAATTCCGGATTCTTATCAACTAGAAAAAACAAAGAACAAGAAAACTAATTCTGCACTAATTAGAACCATGAATCAGGAAAACTAAATGTGAAACATACTATGGCTACAAGATGCTCAGACTGGGTTCTTAGCTGATAAGCTGGGGACAACTGGTTCTCCTTGGTGGGTGCAGGGGACGGTTTTGGACTTGGTGAGAGCTGACGGTTTGGAACTCCAGGGAGTAGAACAAAGGGCTGCAGCGGCAGGAGGGTGATGGAGGGACGCCAGAGGTGGTGAACGGCACAGGTGAGTAAATCCAAGGCGGCTGTCTGAACAACTGGAGAAACTCGACTGCTGAAGATTGGAGCATGCAACCAGAGGAACCAGGGTGATGGATTCGGAGCAGATGGATCCAGTACTGGAAGATAGCAAAGACCATCAGGATTACCAGAGGTCCTAGAGAGCTGTTCCAGAGGCTGGAGTGAAACATGCAGAGAACTGACTACTGGTTGTGTCATGATCCGCCACTGAGACGTGAGTGGCGTCAGGTTATATTATATATAATAAATAACAAATATAGCAGCTGATGATTGCAGATTGAAGACACCTGCCGCTGCAACTTCTCCACCAAGCACACCTAGAGAGAGAGAAAGGGGTGGGGGGAAGGTGAGAGAACACCATCTGGACCCAGGCCTGACAACCAGTCCTCAAAAAGTCTGAAACCAGGTCCAAAATCAAACCTAAACTACTCCTATAAAAGTCCAAGATATTGAAAAACCCGTCCTAAACCAGTCCTTGAAAGGTCTGAAACCAGGTCCAAAAACAAACTTAAACCAGTCCAAAAATGTTCAGAACCAGTCAGAATCCATTCTGAAACTAGTCCTAAAAAAAGTCAAAAACCGGCACAAAGTCGGGACTAAAACCAAACCTAGACTACTGCCCCCATCACTTTGGAACAGGATAAATCTGGACCCATCAGACCACATGACCTTCTCCCATTGCTCCAGAGTCCAGTCTTTATGCTCCATAGCAAACTGAAGCCTTTATTTCTGATTAGCCTCACTGATAAGTGGTTTTCTTCCAGCTTTAGTCCCAATCCTTTAAGTTCCCTTCACATTGTTCATGTGGAAATGTTCTTCCTTTTACTATTAAACAGCTGTGAGTTCTACTGTTGGTTTCCTACAATCATCTAAGAGTTTATTCCAGTAATTTGTGTCCCGTTTTTGTCGTTTTGTGTCTCGTTTTTGTCGTTTTGTGTCTCGTTTCTGTCGTTTTGTGTCTCATTTTGTGACAGGACAGGTCCTGGTTTTCCATCCACTGATCATGTAACAGCGACAGTCGAAGCTTTAATCCAGATACAGTTTGTTCTGGGATCTCAGTGCCTCCAGGATTCCTCAGTTTAATCTGTTTAACTCGGCAGGAGGTTTCACTTCCAACCTGCTTTCACATAGAGACAGAAAAAAAAGAATTTAATCTGTAACAAAACATATAAATTACTGATGAAACATGTACTGGAATGCCTTAGAATTTGAAATGAATATTTAACTTTATTTGCACGATTTCTGCTAATAAACTACAGAAGAAGAGTGTAAGGCGACTTAATAAATATATTCTGGTTGTGTTGTGGCTGTATTTGTTGTGTTCCTGCTTGTGATTCACTAGAGGGCGTCCTTGGCTTTGAAACTGAGAGGGAGAGTGGTGAGACAGGATAATTATATAATCTAATGAGAAAATACTTTGCTGTAGACCAACAGCTCAACATGTCACAGCTCTGATCCTCCCTAAAATAGAGGATCATCAGCATGTTCAAGCACCAGTATATTGACATATTTAGTTTGACAGAACAGGAATGGTGAGAATTTACAGATATATTTGGAGTCATTTTAAACAGAAATGTCAAGAATTCACTCGAAGCAGCTTCTCAAAAGTGAATATTTGATAATTTCTCAGTTTCTATGATAGCAAAGTCAAATTTTTTGGCTTTTTTTTTTGACTGTTGTCAGATAAAATGAAACATGTTCGTTATAACTTATACATTAAACAATCAATGAATTGTTAAATAATGTAATACAAGTGTTATTTACACCTTTACAGCTCTCCTACAATACGTAGTACGACTTTTCTTAAAGTTTTTCTGGGTTAACCACTGACACTGAGGCTAAACAGATTTCTCTGCTGTGTTTTTGTCTGTCACATCCTGAATTTGTGCTATTTTTGTTTTGGTGAAGATTTTTCATTTTTGTCATTTTGTGTCTCGTCTTTGTCGTTTTATGTCAATCAGTTCAATAACTGAGGGACTTCTGAAGTCTGTGGGATGTATCTTGCATACATTTTTATTAAAGGTAAAAAACATATTTTTTTATGCTCATTTTGATCATGTCTTTACAAATTCCATCATTATTTATTATGGAAACAATCACTTACTAATAAAAAATGACTGGATATCACTAAAATGTCAACTAAATAACCGTCTGAATTTAATACCAACTACCTTTAATTAGCTAAACAATAATAAAATGAGCTGATTCAGAAATAGCTTGGATTGTGTTATTTTTATTAGGTTGAGATAATCATGTGATTGCTGGTTATGAGGCAGTTCTGAGCTACATCTCTTTGAACTGTGAAGCTGTGAGGTGTGTTTGGGTTATTAAACTTACAAATGGTGCAAAAGCTTCAAAATTATGACCCCAAGTTTCACTTTCAAAAATCCAGCAACAGTTCTGTACAAGAAAATACACCACTTAAAACACAATATCACCTGAAACCATAAGTGTGTGTAGTGAAAGTTATACTTGTGTTCTTCAGTTTTGTGGTATTTTTTTTTATTTTAAGACCTTTTTATCATATCTGTTTATATCGTGCTTTGCACCAAATTCTAATTACTGTAGTAACTGTTTTATTATGATCAGTTTTTCTCTGACTGTCAGGTACTAGTGAGAAGCAGCATTTCGTTTCATTCTGTGTATTTTTGTAAATCCCTTGTGAGAAATGACAATAAAAGGAATCTGACCTGATTTGGTGAGTAAATGGCTCTCGTCTTTGAACCGTAGATTACCTGGTGGCATGAATCTGATCTGTAGTTCACCTGTGAATTAGAAACATTTCAGTACGACATCCATGCAGTATTGAACCTCTACATTTTTGTTTTTAAGTGTCATAGAGCTGCTGGTTCGAGTTAAATTTCACTGGAAATTTCCAGAAACAAACAGACCATTGAATCACTAGATTTATAAATAACCGTACATATTCTAAATATTTCTATCAGGAGAAAACAATTGAGAGAAAACCTTAAAGTGTGCTTGATTGAAAGGAATAACAGGAATAACCTGACAATAATGTGTGCAGCCCTGACATTTATTTAACTGCCTCTGCTCATTCATTCAAACAGCTTCAAACTCAGCAGTAAACCACCGACTCTGATAAATATGTTTGGATAAAATGTTCACACATAGATGAAAACTAGTGTTTTTATTATAGGAAGAGGGTCGACCTGGATCAGGACTCAGGCTGAGCTTTGGTCCCACCAGGTCTCCTGAAGAAACGAACTACCCTCTTCCACCAGGATTTCTTCTTTTTTGACCTGCACCTCCTGGTACATTCTTCTTCTTGGCTCTTTTCTGCAAGTGCTGTCTCTAGTTGGAATTTCGGGAGACACTTTTTCTGTCTCCCACTGGCACTGTCTTTCTTCAAAGTCCAGCTGAAGTTTTTGCAGCTGATATTTTGTCTTCGAGTTTTCCTCCACCCATTTGGCCAAACAGGTTTCGGCCTCCTCTTTTTGTCTTGTCACGTCTGCTAAAGATGCTTCCATTTTTTCAATTTTGACTGAAGCATCTCTATTTTTTTTTTCTTTTTTGAGATCCACAGACAGATCGCCGATCTTTCTCAAGGACTCTGCTTCTCGAATCTCTAGCAAATGTTTCAAATGTACAATTTGCTGTTTGGCAGACAGAGTCTCTTCGGCTACAGGTCCAGGCTTGGGTCCGTCTTCGGACTCCACCTCAGGTCCGTCTGTGGACTCCGGCTCAGGTTCGTCTCTGGGCTCTAGCTCGGGTCTGTCTCTGGACTCTGGCTTGGGACCATCTGGAGACTCTGACTCTGGCTCTGTTTCCGTGGTTTCAAGGTCCTCATCACTGTCAGGGTCGATCGGCCACTAGGGGTTGGTTGGTTGCTTGGTTGATTGGCTGGTTGGTTGGTTGGTTGAGTGGTTGGTTGATTGGTTGGTTGGTTGGTTGGTTGGTTGGATGGTTGGTTGGTTGGATGGTTGGGTGGGTGGGTGGGTGGTTGAGTGGTTTGGTGATTGGTTGGTTGGTTGGTTGGTTGGTTGGTTGGTTGGATGGTTGGATGGGTGAGTGGGTGGGTGGGTGGTTGAGTGGTTTGGTGATTGGTTGGTTGAGTGGTTGGTTGGTGGTTGGTGGTTGGTTGGTTGGTTGGTTGGTTGGTTGGTTGGTTGGTTGGTTGGATGGTTGGATGGTTTAGTGGGTGGGTGGGTGGTTGAGTGGTTTGGTGATTGGTTGTTTGGTTGGTTGAGTGGTTGGTTGGTGGTTGGTTGGTTGGTTGGTTGGGTGGTTGGTTGGTGCTTGGTTGGTTGGTTGGTTGGTTGGATGGATGGTTTAGTGGGTGGGTGGGTGGTTGAGTGGTTTGGTGATTGGTTGTTTGGTTGGTTGAGTGGTTGGTTGGTGATTGGTTGTTTGGTTGGTTGAGTGGTTGGTTGGTGCTTGGTTGGTTGGTTGGTTGGTTGGTTGGGTGGTTGGTTGGTGGGTACTTTATTAATCCCAAAGGAAATTCAAAGGGAATTCAAATTATGTTGTTGACTTTAAATTAGCCACATGGAAGCACTGATATAACTAAAAATACAACTGCTGAATGTAAAGTTCACCAAGGCTGCTTAAATTCAACCATTAAAATCAAATAAATGTCACATACTAACTTGTGTCTGTGTGTGTGATGACAAAAGATGTAAAAACAGGTCATTGTGATGATTTTATTGATTGAGTTTCATTAAAACGATCATTTAATAAAATTAGTCGTGGGAAATACTTAAATCGGTGCAAATGTAAATAATCAACTTGGAAAACTTGTAGGACTACATCTCCCAGAATCCCCACATAGAGGACAAGATGGCGGTGCAGAGGGCAACCGTCAGAGGAAGCTGGACGGTTGTGGCTCCGTTACACAGAGTTGTGTTGCAGCACACGAAGCTGCTGGTGTATCCGGCTCCCAGGATCGTCCCGGTCAGAGTCGCCCCACAGAGATCCGAGTCCAGGCAGCCGCGAGTGTGAAGGCTGAGAGGGCCGGTGGCGTTGAACTCTGGGAGGACGGAAACAGGAAACACATGGAAATGAGAAGGAAGCTTTGGTTTCAGGTCAACACTCAGCAAGAAGCTGCAACACTTTAGAGAAGTTAAGATTATATTCACACAAGTAACTGGAAAAGCACTCAGGGAAATTGGGCCATTTTTGTCATTTTGTGTCTCGTTTTTGTCGTTTTGTGTCCCCTTTTTGTTTGTTTTGTCCGGTTTTTGTCATTTTGTGTCTCGTTGTCATTTTGTGTCTTATTTTTGACATTTTGTGTCTCGTTTTTTGTTGTTTTGTGTCTTGTTTTTGTCGTTTTGTGTCTTATTTTGGTCATTTTGTATCTCATTTTGATCGTTTTGTGTCTCATTTTTGTCATTTTGTGTCTCATTTTTGTCGTTTTTAGAATTAGGCTGTATTTTTGCACTAATTTACTGCGGCATTTTGGGGTTTTTTGGTGATCAAATAATGTTACCCTAACTGCTTTTATTTAGTTACTGTTTGATTAAGCAGCAACCTTTGGGGCTGAAAAGTGAAGCCAATGCACAGAAACTGCAGTTCCTCAGATGTCCACTTGAGGCTCCCAAAGCGAGTCAATCCCCGTAGAGAGTTTTAATGTTAAAACGTCCAACTTTACAGCAGAAATAAACACATTTACAGCCTGGTGTGATGAATAGTTCTGGCCTCTGTAGTGAATTTCTCTGTTCATAACAACTGCACAGGTGACTTTGGGTCAGGTCTGCATGGCTCAGCTCAGCTTGCTATCTAATCCTTTATGAAACTGTAAGCACTCCGATGGAATTAGCTGTGAAATACGGTCATGACAGGTTAATAGGCTGCTTGCAAATAAAGCTTCATGGGTGGATTAGAATCAAAGCACTGAATGTTTTGACCTTGTAATCTCTGTTCATGCTCCAGATGATGACAGTAAGAGAACTTTCAGGTCAAAAGGGCAGTGATGCTGGTTTTCAAGGTGTCTTTTTATGCACTGTTCCATTCTAGTTTCAAGCTTTTCAGTGGAAAATCCACGTCAGAGTCGCTGGTTCCCCCAGAACCGGATTAACCTGCTGGGTGGCAGCAGGGGAAAAACAAGCTGCTGTTAAACCAGCAACTCTGACCACCTCTAAGCAACAAGAGCAGGTTTTAAAGCAGGAATACAACCTGAGGTCAGATGTGTCACAGTTTGACTAAACAAATTAATTTAAGGGATATTTACATAAAACATAATGGAGGCTTTTGGGGTAGTTGACTGCAGTGCTTGGTCATACTTCTGCTTGTTCGTTTTTTAATAAACACTTTAACTAATATAGAGCAACTTCAACTAATATAGAGCAACTTTAGCTAATATAGAGCAACTTTAACTAATTTAAAGTATATTGCCAAAAAAGAAATATCTGTCATGATTATCTCAACTTAATAAAAAGAACACAATCCAAACTATTTCTGAATCAGCTCATTTTATTATTGTTTAGCTCATTAGAAGGTGGTTGGTATTAAATTCAGACGGTTATTTAGTTGACATTTTAGTGATATCCAGTCATTTTTTAGTAATAAGTGATTGTTTCCACAATAAATAGTGATGGAATTTGTAAAGACATGATCCTAATGAACATAAAAACTTTTTTTTTTTTAAACTTTTAATAAAAATGTGTGCAGGATATATCCCATGGACTTCAGAAGTCCCTCAGTTACAGATTGACTTTATCTGAGCATCAGTGTTGCAGACGTTGACTTACGAGCTTCTCCGGTGTAGCAGCGCTCGGTGGCGTTATTGCAGGTTACGTCACTTCCAAACAGACACGTCCCGAACACTCCGAGAGGACACTGACGACAGGTCAGACACTGAGCTGCTCCACAGGGGAAAAAAAAAACAGCATCAGATTCACAGAAACTCACTCAACAGCATAGCAGGAAAGTTTCTGAAGCAGCTACACTCGTCTGTGGAAATTTTTCTGAAGTCATCGTCGCCCTGCGGCTGTAAAAGGTGGAAACGCTCAGTTACAGTGGCTTAACTTTGTGAAGTCCAGTATTTAATTACCTTTTATCCAATGTGTGAACATTTATTTTTCTTTCTTTACTGCCACAACATCTTCCTAAACAGGGTCTCTAAACCAGGGGTGTCAAACATGAGGCCTGTGGGCCAAAAGCGGCCCTCCAGAGGGTCCAATCCGGCCCTCAACGTGTAAAAATTCCAGAGAAGACATTAACTGCAGATTGTAAATTAGTAAATCTTTAAATTTAAAATAATTTTTAGACCATGACAAGTTGATCATAAAGTAAAATACTAGATTGTTCTTTTGTCGTTTTGCGTCTGACTTTTGTAATATTTTGTCTTGTTTTTTGTCATTTGTCATTTTTACCATAAATATTCTATATCGTTCAGTTCCAGATAGCTGTGACTAAATGTTGTGTTCCTTTGTAGACACTCTGTGATCTGGAAGTTGTAATGTGGAAATGATGAACTGAGGCTGAATGTTGTTGAAATTTAACTTATTTTTTTCAGAAATTTCAGGTTGTTCATAATGTTTAGTAGAAAGATAATTCCTTAAATGTGAACATTTTCAGAATGTGCTTTTTTGCACTAAAACAAAGGAAACATTTGGAGTTTACATTATTTATAGGTTATTATGCTGTGATTTTACTGGTCACTGGAGATCAAATTAGGTTAAATGTGGCCCCTGAACTAAGATGAGTTTGACATCTCTGCTCTAAACACTCCACGTCTGCTAGAAAATGGATTTAACTGAACTTCTTCTGATCAATGCTGCTCCAAACTGAATGTGATTAAAACCACCAGAGTTAATCACAAACCTCCAGTTATTTCACAGCCAGCCTTTGTCTTTGGTCGTCATGAGACATTCTGGCGAACGATCAGAGCAGTTATTGTCCTCCGTTACAATGAAAATCACACTTTGATGATGCAGACGTCAGAGGAAATAAAGTCCATTCACTTTCTGCTTTCACCACATAAATGAAATATATTGAACTCACCTGCTGCGATGAAGGCGCTCAGGACAATCGCCGCCTTCCACAAGTTCTCCATGGTTCTTGGGGTGAATAGGGTCAGCTTAATCCTCGTTAAACAAACTGTTTATTTGACGTCTAAATACCTGCTTCAGTCTAATGAGCCTCTGAGGAAACAATGACGTGATCTTAAAGGCAGCAGTGACGTGCAAGAATGAGGTCCATCAGGTTTTTTGTTCCAGTAACTTCAACAGGAAGTCTGAAGAAAAAAAACCCGACTGCCCAAATATTCTCAGCTTGAAGGAAGTCAAACTCTCATCCTGAGCAGGAACAACTTTTATTATTTGTTCACCAAATTACAGTTTAAAGCCACCTCAGTGAATGAACAGATTATTAGATTGTGGGCCCTGGTGACAGACATCTAGAGGCCCCGACTCATCCTGAAGAGAACCAAGACACCAGGTGGAACGAGACGTTAATGGTTGGTTTATGTCTTTTTGTGGCTGTTTTGTGCCTTTTTGTAGCCATTTTGCGCCATTTTAAGGTAATTTTGCCCCTTTTTGTAGCTATTTGCACCTTTTTATGGCCGTTTTGCCCCTTTATGTACTAATTTTATGCCTTTTACTGGTAGTTTTGCGCTTTTTGGAGCTATATTGTGCCTTTAATGGGTGTTTTACTAATTTTAGTAGTGTTTTTGAGCCTGTTTTGCCCATTTTTGTAGTCATTTATGCCTTTTTATGGTTGTTTGCTCCTTTTTGTAGATTTTTGCACAATTTTATGGTTGTTTTGCCTCTTTATGTAGTAATTTTGTGCCATTTTATGGTTGTTTGGGCCCTTTTTGCAGCCATTCTGTGCCTGTTTATAGTTGTTTTGCTCCTTCTTGTAGCTATTTGCACCTTTTTAAGGCTCTTAGAGTCTCCATGTGTATTTTTCTCTTCTATTTTTCAGGTGAAGCTCATGGGCCCCTGAGTCTGCGCCTCGTTGGCCCGTTCAATAATCCATCCATGCCTCGGTCGTCAATAATCAGGGTTATAATCACAATTGGGGTTTATATTATCTGTGTTCACGTAGGATAATATCTAGGGTTCATTAAGTGTGACAAAGTAAGCAAAAGAAAAACCAGCTGTATATACTTCTTCACAACTTAGCAGCATCTTTCTTGTTGTTGTTAAAATGCCTGCAGACTCCAAACAGCTGTTAAGGCGGCGATGGAAGCAGCTGTGAGAGGCAGCTGGACAGATGTGGCTCCGTTGCAGCTAACAGTGCTGCAGCAGGTCCTGGTGATGGTATAGCTGGCGAGCAGAAAACTTCCTGCTTCTGTTGAGTTGCAAAGAGATAAAGGCAGGCAGCCTTCAGTATCCAGGTCCATCAAAGAAGTCATGTTGAAGGCTGAAGGAGAGACAAGAAAAAACACTTTTATTATCAGTAAAACATATTTAAAGTGTTTATACCGACCAGCATTTACTTAATACAGTTACTGATTAATTCAGTTTCATCACTGAATAAGAAGATGCCACAACTGTGACACAGTTCTAGTTCAATCCACAGGTTCTCAAACTACAGGTAGGACACTCCAAATGTCACAAGATAAATGTCAGAGCCCCGTTTTTTAGCCATTTTGTGCCATTTTATGGCAGTTTTGCCCCCATTTAGTAGCCATTTGTGCCTTTTAATGGTAGTTTTGCCCCTTTAATTGCCATTTTGTGTCTTTTATGGTTGTTTTGCCCCTTTTTGTAGCCATTCTGTGCCTTTTATGGATGTTTGCTTCTTTTTTGAACTATTTTTTTGCCTTTTTCTGGTAGTTTTGCCCCTTTTTGTTGCCATTTCATGCCTTGTTGTGGTTGTTTTACCCCATTTAGTAGCCATTCTGTGCCTTTTATGGCAGTTTGTACATAAATGTTCAGATACAAGTATAAAACCATATTTACATGTATAAAACTCTAAAAATCATGTTTGAATAGTAAATATAACATGAAAATACTTAAGCAATACGTATATACATCAACACTGTACTTTGAAAAGATGTCTTTGTAGCGTTCCACTATGACTATTAGTGATGCAATGACTATGTAAGCTTTGCAGCATTTTAAAATTTGCAGCTGGAACAGGTGGAGTTTGTATGTGTCAGAATATTTCCCAAACAATGATGATTAGTCACTTCATTGGTCACAGTCCAGCCCCATTCTTAAGATCAAGGAGAAGGCTGAAATATTGCCTGTGGTCATGTGTAATTTGTTCTGAACAGGATCTGATGAGTTTACAGAAAGCAGCTGTGGTGTTTTTTCATTCTTAGGCTGATAGGTGAATGTTTCTGTGTGTCAGATGAACAAAAACATTTTCAGCTTCTTCCACAAAAATGAATTTTCTGCTGAGCTGCTGGAGAAGCAGAGATTAGCTTAGCTTAGCATAAACACAAGAAACAGCTTAAATCAGCGGTATCAAACTTATTCTAGTTCAGGGGCCACATTCTTGTTGGAAAAAAAGACAAAAAACAACAAAAACAAGACAAAATATTACTAAAACAAGACACAAAACGACAAAAAATGAGACAAACAACACAAAAAAATAAAAAAACAGACAAAAAATCAGACAAAGAAGTTACAAAGCGACACAAAAATGGACAAACGATAAAAAAATTACACAAATGAGACCAAACTTGACAAAAGCGAGAAATAAAATGACAAAAAAGTAGACAAACACCACAAGCGAAACTAAAAAACCCAAAACAACAAATAAAGTGAAACACAAAATGACAAAAATAAGACAAAAAACACAAGCGAGACAAAAAATGAAACACAAAATGACAAAAACGAGGAACAAAACGACAAAAACATGAGACAGACGACAAAAGTCGGACATAAAAAGACAAAAAAACCCCAAAAATAAGACAAAATTCTACAAAAATGAGACACAAAATGACAAAAGAACAATGAACAATCTAGTATTTTACTTTATGATTAAAACAACTTGTCATGGTCTAGAAATGATTTTAAATTTATAGTTTTACTAATTTACAATCTGCAGTTAATGTCTTCTCTGGAATTTTTTTTTTACACTTTGAGGACCAGACTGGACCCTCTGGAGGACCGCTTTTGGCCCACGGGCCGCATGTTGGACACCCCTGGCTCAAATAAAAGAACATGCACACATGTATGTTAGACGAAGTTGGCTTGATCTATGAGGAAACATGAAAAACAAGCCTGACGAACTGCGGTTTCATCAGTTTATGTGCTGCTACTAACTTCCTGGAGGTAAAACACAACCTGTTCTGCAGATTAAAAACCAGATGGAGTTTGTTCAGAACACGTGTTTCCTTGTTTCTTGCTTCTATGGTCAGTTCATAACTAGTGTCCTGGCTAGAAAATCTATTCATCTATTTTCAGCTATTCCCTCACATAGGTCACCCTAAATTACACTTTTGTTCTCCACACACAGCAAACAGATCATGAACCTAGTTTTTAAACAGTCACACTGCTGTTTGGATAAGACAACCAGTCACACCTTAATAAGTGTGACTGGTTTAGTGAATATGAATGAATGTAAGTAACAAAGTGTTTGTTGTTACTACATGTAGAGGCAAAACAATCATGGAAAGGTCCAAATAGCTATAAAAAGGGGTAAAACTACCATAAACAGGCACAAAGGGACGACTAAAGTGGGCAAAACAATCATAAAAGAGTACAAAATGGCTACAAAAAGGGGCAAAACAACCATAAAAGACACAAAATTGCAACAAAAAGCAGTAAAACGACTATAAAAGGCACAAAATGGCTACAAAAATGGGCAAAGCTACCACTGAAAAATTCACAGAATGGCTACTGAAGGGAGTAAAACAATCACAAAAGGTGCAAAATGGTTACTAAAGAGTGCAAAGCAAACATAAAAGACACAAAATGGCTACAAAAATCAGCAAAATAACTATAAAAGGCACAAAATGGCTACAAAAATGGGCAAAACTTGTCAAGGCTCCCTCCTCAGTCCCTGCATCAACTCCCTCCTGATCACCTCCTCCTCCTCCTCCTCCTCCTCCTCCTCCTCCTCCTCCTCCTCACCTGTCCTCCACTCACTCTCTGCAGCAGCTGGCTGCAATAACCCATCATCACCGTCATCAGAACTGTGGGCAGCCGTGATGCAGCACACCTGTTCTCCATCTCCCTCCATAAAAGCCAGCTCCACACTCAACACCCTGCCAGATAGTTGCTTCAGCTCCAAGCTGTTAGGTTGGCCTCTGCACGTTTTGTTTGTGTTCACCTGCAAACCGTGAACTAATCTTTTTTTCTCCTGTTCCTGCAGTCTCTGCTGGTCACGCTGCCCAGGCTCCCTTGTCACTCCTGTCCACCACCAAACTCTGAACCGGCATTCACCTCTGGAGGAGGAGGTGTCTCATCCCTGCCTGCCTCAGCCCGCTTCCCCTGCCTGCCTCTGGATATCCAGGACTGCCACAATCACTCTCTGCCACTCACCCACCCCAGCAGAGGACTAACCTGGACCGCCGGTCTCCGGTAGCCTGTCAGCCCCACTTCCAGTCCGTAGTGAGTTCCTTAGTTAGAGTTTTTTCCTGGCTTTAGTTTCACGTTGATTTAATCTTTAGTTTCAGTCACTCACTCCCCCTTAGTTCTTTTTGCACACCTAATTTGTAGCCAAAATAAATTAAGTTCTGCCTGATCCCGCTGTGAGTCTGTGTATTCTCTGCCAGGGTTCACCACTGACCGTGACAAAACTACAAGAAAAAGGCACAAAATGGGACAAAGCTACAAGAAAAAAGGTACGAAATGGCCACAAAAAGAGGCAAAACAGCCACAAGAAGACATACAAAGACACATAAACCAAGAATTTCACATCTCATTCCATCTGGTGTCTTGGTTCTCTTCAGGATGAGTCGGGGCCTATACATGTCTGTCACCAGGGGCCACAATCTAATAATCTGTTCATACACCGAGGTGACTTTAAACTGTAATTTGGTGAACAAATAATAAAAGTTGTTCCTGCTCAGGATGAGAGTTTGACTTCCTTCAAGCTGAGAATATTTGGGCAGAGTCTGTTTTTTTTTTTTTTTTTTTCCAGTAGCTTCAACAGGAAGTCTGAAGCCACTACTGGAAGAAATGGTTGTGTACTTAAAAGTTTATTTACTTTTTAAAGTTACATTTGTGCAAATTGAAACCCTCTCCCTGATGCTCGTAGCCTGAGGTGACTAAAATCTTCCACAAAATGCTGCATTCATCAGTGGTGAAGAATCAGCTGATTACAGTGCCTCAGCATCATCCAAAATATCTGGAGTGACTATTACACACTTTCTGGTAATTAGTTTAGACAAAACAATCTAAAAATAAAAACACTTAGTAAATGGTAGGAAACATGGAAAAACCTTGTTGTGGTTCTATGATCTGTCCTTATGTTCAGCAGAAACTGTTTGTGTTTTAACCCACGTGTGCTGGATGTACAGCCACACCTCAGTCTGTACGTTCAGGGCAGGTTTTTCATGATCAGCAGCATTAAACAAACGGTGGTTAAATCCAGCAGGAGTCGGTAAACAGGCAAACACACCCATCAGCAGAGGTAAAGGAGACTATGAAGTGCTACACTGGAAGAATGTCCCTCAAAACAATAAAAAAAAAAACTTATTTCAAGGAACTTTCACGCAAAATTTGCTGGATTTTGGTTGATTTTTTTTGTGAATGTTCTTAAGAAACATTTTTAATATTTCTTTTTTCCACAAAAAATGTTCAAAGATTTCCCAAAAATGTTGAAAATGTGAACATCAGAAGTTTCACTGTGAAAATATTTATTTTCCCCCACATTTTCAAATGGGTCAATTTTGACCTGCAGGACGACACGAGGGTGAAACTTAATTTGAGTTTTCTTGTAAAATTCAACTCAAAACAAGAAAATTTCAAGATTGTTTGACTTAACAAGATATTTAAGATGCGTTGTCTTAAAACAAGTCCCTCCATCTGCTGAAATGTCTCTTGTTCAGTGAATTTATCTTAAATCGAGTGGGATGAGACATTCTGACTAAAATAAGACAAATAGACTTGGTAAGATGTTGAGTGTTTGCTGTGCACCTACCCAGTCTTCCATAGAAGCAGCTGAACTCGGAGTCATTGCAGGCCTGCTTGGAGGACCACAGGCATCTACCTCCGATGTTTACCCCACAGGTTTGACAGACCAGAGACTCACCTGAAGACACATTGAGAGAGAAACAAGTGAAGTCATCATTACCCAACACACTGCCGTCCAAAAAAAGAGTCGCACACTAATGTTTCCTTGGACCGCCACTCATTTGCTATGGCATCGTTTTAATGAGCTTCTCTTCTTACCCTGATGCCCCCACCACTTTGGAACGGGGTAAATCCGGACTCATCAGACCACATGACCTTCTTCCATTGATCTAGAGTTCAGTCTTTATGCTGCCTAGAAGACTGAAGCCTTTTTTCTGATTACACTGCAAAAACTCAAAATCTTACCAAGTCTGTTTGTCTTATTTTTAGTCAAAATGTCTCATCCCACTTGATTTAAGATAAATTCACTTAACAAGAGACATTTCAGCAGATGGAGGGACTTGTTTTAAGACACTGCATCTTAAATATCCTGTTAAGTCAACCAATCTTGAAATTATCTTGTTTTGAGTTGAATTTTACAAGAAAACTCAAAATAAGTTTAACAGTTGTGTCGTCCTGTGGGTCAAACTGACCTGTTTCAAAGTTTGAAAATGTGGAAAAAAATATATTTTCACAGTGAAACTTCTGATGTTCACATTTTCAACATTTTTGGGAAATCTTTGAACATTTTTGGTGGAAAAAAAGGAAATGTTAAAATTGTTTCTGAAGAACAGTCACAAAAAAATCAACCAAAAACAATTTTGGGGTGAGAATGATGGATAAAGTTTTGCTATACCAATTTGCATCCAGTTTATGGGAAGGACCTTTCAGACTTTTGAGAGAACGGTAAGCTGTCCAACAAATGTAGTTGAGTAAAAGTTCAACACTGACATTAAATGGACGTGACAAAGTTGAAGTTCCCCCAAATGATACTATACATGCAGTCCTTAGTGATGTTTCACTACTGAAACCCTGAACTGTGCGACGATGCTGCAACATCTTCAAGTCAAAGGCCAAAACTGTTAAATATCCTGATTGTTTAATTACATTTATGACTTAAAGTCAATAGTTTCAAAGGCAGTAAATGTCTGTAATAAAGTCTGTTCATGACACAAGATGTTCAATGTGTGGAAATCTGATCTCATGTTCATTCCTACACATTAAAACACTGTTCAGGTGAAGACTGTTCTTACCTGTAACAAACAATGTCACCAACGATGTGCAGATCAATAGATTTTTCATCTTGTTTTTCCAGGAATGTGTCTTTTATAGAAAAATTACAAATAAGATCCCAAAGAGGCGTTAAGAGATCCAACCAACAGTCCAGATGAGTGTCTGAAGAGGCTTCAAATGAGGTTCATCAGCTCCACTTGACTCTTTTTATGTCCAAGAAGCTCCATCAGGGGCTCAGACTGATAATTCTGTGGAGACAATAGAATATTGTCCTTGATTTTTATCGTTCAATTGTCAACATGTCCTCTAACGTCACTATAAAACAGGTTTGTTTGACAAGATGAAGCAGAACAAATAGAAAATGAGACAGAGACGTCTCAATGAAGGTTTAATTGGTTCCCATTAAACCTTTGTAAACTTGGAATTAATTGAAAACCAACATCATTATAGTAATTTAATGTGAATGCAAATAAGGACTCATTGTTAAAAAACAAGAGAGGCAGTCCTGTCATTCTCACGATATGAACAGAACTTCAGTAAAAGTACTGTCACTATGGCGAAATGATCCATCCATCTATTGTCTGTACACCCCTTAATCCTCATTAGGGTCACTGGAGTCTATCCCAGCTGACTGAGGGTGAAGGCAGGAACATAAAGCAATAAAAAAAGGACAAAACAATGAATCAGTTTGTTCCTTTAAGATAACTTACCCACTAAAAGTTGGAACAAATCAGATACAACAGAAAAGACTAGATTTCATTGAAATATTGATTCTCATGGTTTATGCTTCTACAGAGCACAACAACCTCCAACCAGTCCGAGATCAAATAAACTTAAGGTGAACCAGGGAAAGACGCCCTCCTGAGAACAATAACTATTTCATTTTAAACATTTATATTATTTATGCTGCTCTAAAATACATCATAAGTGTTGGATAACAGATAGACATCATTTTTGGATCTTTTGTTTAAACAGTTCTATTGCAAATAAATCAGAATTTATGGGCCTAGAACAAAAGCTTTAAAACGTTATCACTGATATTTAAATTCCAACAATGCCAATCGCTAATCAGCAGGAATACTTCACCTAAAGCAGTAACTTATTTATCAGAGAATGACATCCCTCAAAGTCCTCTTACATTTTCATATTTCTACACTAATTGAAAACCTGACATTTGATTCCAATGTCAGCAATCAGAAAACTGTGTGTATGTGTATTATAAATAAAACAGAGGCTTATTTTGTACTGTAAATACTACAGCATACTTCAAAACTACTTTTGCTTTCCTCATATCACTAGCAGGGCTGCACAGTGGCGTAGTGGTTAGCACTTTCGCCTTGCAGCTAGAAGATCCCTGGTTCACGTCCCGGCTTTCCCGGGATCTTTCTGCATGGAGTTTGCATGTTCTCCCTGTGCATGCGTGGGTTTTCTCCGGGTACTCCGGCTTCCTCCCACAGTCCAAAAATATGCTGAGGTTAATTGATCATTCTAAATTGCCCGTAGGTGTGAATGTGAGAGTGATTGTTTGTCTCTGTATGTAGCCCTGTGACAGACTGGTGACCTGTCTAGGGTGTCCCCTGCCTTCGCCCGAGTCAGCTGGGATAGGCTCCAGCCCCCCCATGACCCTAGTGAGGATTAAGCGGTGTATAGATAATGGATGGATGGATATCACTAGCATCCATGAAATGGAAGGTTACTACACCCAGCGGTCAGGAGAATTATAGGTGTGGGCCTCTGGTTTACCGTCGTATTAACCTAGGGTTGCCACCTTTCAGAAATGAAAATAAAGGACGCCCACCACGGCTCCTTGGGGCCACAGCTCAGTAAAATCGGAAAGATATTCACAGATTCAGAATTCCAGCATCAATAACTCATTAAATAGTTATCATAGAGGTATCATTTATGTCAAAACATAAACGATGCCTCTTTCAAATCGTTGTAAGGTAGACAATGTGCTACAAGCCCAGTTTTATCAACAGTATCTGTCTTTCAAGCTGCAGGAATAACATTGGTGTCAACAGGAACCAGTTGAAGGCTGCAGTGATTTTGGTGACACTACAGTAAATAAGAGTTAAGTTATTGAATATTAGTGTCTCTCTTCGCTGTTGCAGCGGTTTTACAATTTGCAGACCGTCCCTGTTCACTCCATAGACACTAATGTTATTTGTGCAGCTTGAAAGACAGCTACTGTTGCTTGTAGCACATTGTGTACCTCACAACGATGGAAAAGAGGCATCGTTTATGTTTTGACAACATTTTTCTAACAAGTTATTTTATGTATTTCCAACTTTACCGAACTCGGGGCCACTACCGCCCAATAAGTGGTATATTTAATTTACAGCATTTAGCCATACTTAAAGCTTTAAATGCTTTATAAACACAAAACTAAGAATTTTGTATTGTTTTATGATCACAGGTTCTGTCTGAAAAGAAGTGGCTTCATTTTAAACAGGGAAATCATACTAATGAAATAAAATGACCAGCCAGTGTGCAATACTGGATTCTACAAAAACATTAACAACTGAATGCAGAGAACTGGTCAAAGAAATTGTCTGCAGACAGTTGTTTTTCATCTAAATCTTACCTTATCTTAACAGTTAATGTATTGACTTATTTATGTGTATGCATGTATTTATTGATTTATTTAGTACTGTTAACATATCAGAGTTCTGAGTGAGCTTTTCTTAGATAGGCAAAGGCCGTTTATTGATTACATACAGGCTATTAAATAAATGTTTATTAAAAACTAAAAAGCATTAAAAAAATAATAAACAACTTAAGCATTTACTCAGTCACTAAAATACTGTAGAGTCTATGACCACATCAGCATGATTCTAAGCATCCTCTGATAAATTCACAGCCAGATACTGATGTCTCTCACCATATGGGCTTCAGGAGATGATTAGATGATGATAAACTGTGACCTACTGGTTGGGTTCTCTCTATTCTCATGCTTTTTCCATATTGGTCTCCTGATGCTGCCTTACTTCAGCCAGTCCATGAACAACAGAAAACACAGTTTGCCTTGTTCTCATTGCCAGGGGTTTCTCTCTTCCCACTCACGTCTGTACATTTGCAAACGTTTTTGCTTCTGTGGACGTGGTGGAGCTTCGGGTGTAGACAGCAGCGTCTGTAACAAGGCAACCAGAGACAGGACCATAGGACAGGACACACAGAGAAGTTTGAGGTCATTCCACTGGACCAGTGTTGCCAACTTGGCGACTTTCTAGCTAAATCTGGCAACTTTGTTTTTGTCAAAAGTGACTAGTGACAAATCTAGCTACTTTTTCTGGCATTTTGGAGACTCTGACATCAGTGGTGGATCTTCCGTGGGGGCAGTGCCCCCCGTGATCTGATTGGCCACCCCATGTGCCCCTCAAAATTTTAGTTGGAAATTTACATTACTGAAAGTCCGATTTCCGACGCTCCTGAACGCAACTTCGTTGTCCGACTGCAACTGAATGCACCAATGACGTTAGTTTGATCTTTTGATTGGTATTTCGTTTGGATTAGAAGACGTTTCCTGATGCCGGAGGAGAAGAGCAGCTTTGGACCTTGGCGGTAAGAAGACTATGGCCGTTTCTCAGTACGTAACTGTCCGGACTTGCGTTCTGACGTACTCGTGAAACGTCATCATCGAGACTGCATTGGACCAGACTAGTGTGCGTAGATATTGTAGCGACCCGCTATGATAGACGAGGGAGACATGATCTCGTTTTCTGAACGTTTATTAAACGTTAACACAGGCTACTGTGGGCCGTAGCCAACGCCAAAATAACACTGGAAAACCCTGGTTTTAACTCCAGAACTAGCTGCCGTTCTCAGCTGTCTCTCGGTCGGAGCCGACACCCAGCTACGCACACCACGCACTGATGACTACCCCCATCAGAACTGCCAACCAAACATGACACTGACACTACGTAAATACTGAATTGAACAACACTGAAACGTCAACATCACAACATGTCAGTCCATTACAATATGAATCAGTAGGTAGGACACGTCCATAGATATGAATCAGTAGGTAGGACACGCCCATAGATATGAATGAGTAGATAGGACACGCCCATAGATATGAATGAGTAGATAGGACACGCCCCTTTGAGCTGCGTGCTACAGCGAGGCTAAGCTAGTGGGGGCAAAGTTTCAGTGCATTCCGTTGATGTAGACAGCGTGAAAACGGAAACAAGTATGCCGGCTCACTGTGCTGCATACAGTTACACACTACGTCGTACGATTGAGACAAGGAAACTTGGAATGACTTTTCATAGGTAAGAATAGTTTTTGGGTCTTTTTTCATTATTAAATCTTGTTCAGAGCTTCCAGTCTATGAGAGCTAACGAGTGAGCCACTAGCAAAACACTAACACGAGCTAGCAGCCTGACAACCAAATACCAGACGATTAATAGTAGCTGTAGTATAGTTGTACTAGCAGTAGTAGTAATACTAAAAGTACAAGCAGCAGTAGTAGTATAAACAGCTGTTAGAATCGTAGAAGTAGTATCAGCATTTGTAATAGTATTACAAGTTGTAGTAGCAGTGCCAGTATCAGCAGCAGTAGTGTACTGTCACTACTACTAGTAGTAGTCACATTGATATTACTCCCAACAATACTACCAATAGTAGTTATAAAACCTAACTCATGTATATCCAGATTACCATCTATGTTCTTCCTCCAAACCCATTTTATGATTGGGATTACAGGCAGTTCTTTAGGACTGCTCTCAAATAATTGAAATGTTACTAAACAAGGTTATACTTATCAAATTAAATAACTTTGGTTTCCAGTATATTGGCTCTTTGGTTCTTTGTACTTAATTTATTGGCATGATTTCTTTTTTATGGTGTCCGAGAGGTGCAAACCAAATTTACATAATGCAAAACACTTTTACAAACTCAAAGACAAATTTACAAGCGACAAAACACTTTTACAACTCCAAAAACACTTATACAAGTCCAAAAACACTTTTACAAATCTAAAAACACTTTTACAAGTCCGAAAACACTTTTACAAATCCAAATGTAACTGGAAAGGGAATGTCCCAACTCCGGGATTGAACTGGAAGTGACAACGAGGAGCGGCTAATGCACTCTGTCGGTCTGATCTGCGCCATTTAAACAATCTAAAGACCAACCACACGAAAACCAAAACCGCGTCAGTCGGTTCATATGTTCCCCACAAAACGGGCAAAACATCACCCGCTCGCTGTCCGTTGCATTAGCCGCTCCTCGTTGTCACTTCCGCTTCAACCCCGGAGTTGGGACATTCCCTTACCGGTTAAATTTGGATTTGTAAAAGTGTTTTCGGACTTGTAGAAGTGTTTTCGAACTTGTAAAAGTGTTTTGTTGCTTGTAAATTTGTCTTGGAGGTTGTAAAAGTGTTTTGCATTATGTAAAAGTGTTTTTGGATTTGTAAAAGTGTTTTTGGACTTGTAAAAGTGTTTTGTCACTTGTAAATTTGTCTTGGAGGTTGTAAAAGTGTTTTGCATTATGTAAATTTGGTTTGCACCTCTCGGCCACCGTACTTTTTAATATGTTGTGTACAGACTTAATTACTTGTCTGTCTACTTTTCTTACTCCATGTAGGTTTCCACTTTTCATAGTCCACTTTTAAAAGTTCAGCAGACAGGTGCTCTGCTTTGGAGTGTGACGATGCCGTCGGTGATGTGGAGAGTGAAGTTTTCATTTCACCCACAGCGTGCTTTAGGGCAGCCGGGTCGGACTTGATGTTTGAAATACTGACCGACAGCTCAGATTTAACTGTCTGTAGATCCGTTTTGATGGATGTTAAATTTTCACTCAAAGCCACCAGGAGCTGGGTCTTTAAAATAACTGCCATCTCGTTACAGAGTGAAAGTAGCAGTTCCTCCTTAAGGTCAGAGGTTGCAGCATCTGAGGGCCTCTTCAAAAGAAGACGTAGTTGATGAAGGCGTTCTGGAGCAGGACCAGAAAGACCACGACCAAGCAGCCTTGAGATCTTAGGCAGCGTCTTCTTCAGGTGGGTGTCAACGGTGTTCATGGTCAGGTCTGTGGTAATCCCGTCAACAAAAACAACAAAAAAAAATCTAGATTATAAATCGACATGTAACCAAAGCACTCTGTGTATAACACCATAGTATAGGATGTAGTTCAGAAAATGTCAAAGTATAATATACTTTTCAAGAATAACATAGTGTGGCCTGTAGTTAATAGTATAGCATGTCGGCAAAAAACCCCATAGATTATTATGTGGTTCAAAAAGCGCAAAATGATAGGATGTTTCCTAAAACTGTCATGTATAATGTGTGGTTCAAAAAATGTCACAGTGCAGTATATTGTCAAAATAGTATGTTATTCAAGAAAACACCAGAGTATAATATGTCATACAAAAATGTCATAGAATAATATTTCATTGCACAAGTAAAAGTATAGTAATTTTTAAAACTGTTCAAATTCTTATATGTTGCTAAAAAACAAGAAAAACTTAAACAAAAAAAAGTCATAGTAATATGTCAATTAAAAAGCATATAGTATAGCGTGTCGCCCAACAAACGTCATAGTATAGCATGTCACTCTAAAAACGTCACAGTATAGCAGGTCATCCAAAAAAAATCATAGTATAGCATGCCGCTCTTAAAACGTCGTAGTATAGCATGTTACTCTAAAAACGTCTTAGCATAGCGTGTCGCCCAACAAACGTCATAGTTTAGCATGTCGCTCTATAAATGTCATAGTATAGCCTTTGGTCCAGAAAACGTCCATAGTATGGCATGTCGTCCAAAAAACATCATAGTATAGCATGTCGCTTTAAAAACATCATAGAAAAGCCTTTAGTCCACAAAACGTTGTTATGTCCCGGCTGTCTGAAGTAGGTGAGGAGCAACACAAAAACAGTCCAAACGCTGGTTTCCAGAGGGTTAGACGAGTATTTATTTGAAAGTGTAAGTTTACAACAACACAACATGTGAGGGGGTTAAAAGCAAATGGGTGTTTGTAAAATAAAAATAAATAAACAGAACTAAAAGTGAATTTCATGTTGACATTGATGGGCATTCCAACCAGGAACATAGTAAAAGATAATCAGTACGAAAAAAAAAACTCTTCCTGTTCACCTCTTCAAGCCCAAAAACACACCGCAGTAGCACCCAAAACTAAAACTACCAATGTGTTCCCTGTTTTCCTTTGTGAACAATTCAAAGGTCCCTCTCTATCTCCCCACACATCCACCAACCACTGGAACACATCTCCAAAGTTCTGCTGGACCAGCTCAGCTTCCCCTCAGAAGAAGTGCTGCCACCTGCCAGATGAAGGAGCCTTTTGAGAGGCAGCTGGCATCGTGATTGGACTGTACTTTGGTCTGTTCCAATCCAGCTTCAGCTCCAGAGACGGCAGGCGGGACGAGTCAACGGAGGCCGGATGGACGAAGACATGCAGCTGAGTACAATCCAGAAAACAACAGAGGAGGAGTGCAGCGGTTTTCTGTTAGTGTTCTTCTAAGTTTAACTCCAAGATTTTAAATACTTTCATTTACTGCAAATCAATATCTACTCCAAATGTCTCACTAATAATCATTATCAGCCTTAAAAACCCACAAAACACCCCTCTATACTGGACCACACTTAGTACAGTCCGGTTCCCCCTTCTATAAATCTGCTTGGAATCTTCCACTTCCTGTTTGTCAAAGTGGCCTTCTACCTGGACAGGTTTTGTTGGAGCTCATGCAACAAACATTTTGGGTAACTGCACTTTAATATGGATGGATGACACTGAATTAGAGTCTGTTTTAATGAGACTGAGTTAAGATGTGTAGCTCTGTCATTAAATAGGAAATTATTTCTCAGAATTCACAGAGAAAAGTCTGAAATGTTTGCTAGGTTAGCATCCCACATGTTCTTTCGCTCAGCTAAAGCTAACTCTCTCCAACTTCTGGATCTCTTGAGTTGCTTGTTGTTAAAATATCTTGCTAAAGGTGCTGAAGCTCAGAAAGTCTGAGATGTTTGTTCAAAATAAGCTCATTCTCAAGTCTGATCTGAACTGTCCTCTTTTGTTTGAACTTTCCCTAAACTTAGGAGTTAATGACAGAGCAGCACATCCAGACTCAGTCTCATTTATGTAGAGATTAAACTTCAGTGTCATTCATTGATGGTAAAGTGCAGTTTTTCAAATGTTTGTTGCACATACTCCCGACCAAACCAGTCCAGGTGGAAGACGATGTGAAGAGAAAGCTCCATAGGATGAATATCACACATTTACGTTGGAAATAAATGTCCTTTAATTAGACATTGTCATGCAAAAGTTGGATTTCCATTTAATGATGTTCAAATCTTTGTTGAGTGTTTTGTTGATGTTGGTTTCTAAATGTTTTTTGACACTCGGCCCCAAAGATTAAAACCTTCTACGGCTCACAAGCTGCAACAATTCACACATTATCAACTATCTTTCTGACTAAACTAAGATAAAAAGTGAGAAACTGCCTGATTCTTGCATCATGAAGGTAAATCTTTTTGTTTTTTATGACAGTAAACTGAATATATTTGGGTTTGACATTTTATAAACCAAAACAAATGAATTACTGGAGAAAACAATCAACAGATTAATGGACAAAGAAAATGTGTTTTCCAACATATATGGCTGAATTACTCCAACATTACAAGATACATACAATTTAAATTCAATTTAATTTATATAACGCCAATTACAGGTCAAATTGTCTCAAGACGCTTTATTTTTATATATTTTTTAAATCATATGTAAAATATGACAAAGTAAGAAATTTAAACCTCTTGACTAATCCAATTTATTATTTGGGTTTTAAGAGACTAATGGACAATTAAAATAACTTTCTTCACTACAACTAATAAACATGAGGTCAAATAGAAGGAAGAGTTTTAAATACTGCAGTCCCACGATGACAAGAATAAAGTTTGTCAAGAAAAACTAAATCTGCTGGTGGATTCCGTTAAAGTCCTAATAAATGATAATAAAGTGTGATACTAAAGGTTTGTGGTGCTAAAAATGTCAAAGTAAAGATATGAAGTTGAACATCTGGATGGAGGTTGATAAAAGTTGACGTCCCTTCATTTCTCTGGAGTCGACTCCATGGATTCTCTGGATGGTGGTTAAAGACCTGCTCTTCTAGTGGTCTTCCTTCTAGTCGCTGTAAAAAGTCAGTCCATCCTGGCCGACTTCAACACCTCTTCATGATAACTTGTTCTGCCTCCAACTTCATGGAAACTCCAGAAACTCGGGAAAACCTGTCGAGACTCGAAGAACTCGTGGAGACTCGAAAAACTCGTCGGGCGGGGGAAGGTGTGGTGGGGGAGTCTGGGTGGAGTCAGGGCGGAGAGTAGGCGGGGAGGTGGGTGGCAGCCTCCCCCCCTCTACTCCCCCCACCTCTCCGCCTACTCTCCGCCCTGACTCCACCCAGACTCCGCCTTGGCTCCACCCATGTGGTCACTTCAGGAACTACGATGCCAAAGGGACGACGAAATTATTTCTTTGTATCTGATCTGTAGCTCAGTGAGTTAAGGATTTGCCTATGGAGCTGCAGGTCGCTGGTTCAAGACCAGACACTTCTTAAAGTTTTATCAAAATCCTGACAAAGACAAAGAACGAAAATGCCGGTGGTGGGTCTTGAACCTGCGACCTTCCACTTGGTAGTCCTCTTCTTATCCCCCTGAGCTATTCGCTCAGATACTAATTCTTCTTTTTTTTGCGCATTTATCATCTATTTTTTGTCGTGTTCGAGTTTTTTTTTTAACTCGGGTCTTGACTCGACCGTTTTTCTCAGGAGGTTGGGCTTCAGCCTTTGTTCTGGAGGGTGGAACCCTCAGTTCCAAGACTTTCCAAAGCCTCCACACCTCCCGAGTCCTCAGGACCTGAGCTTTCACACAGTCTGAGGGCTGATATTTTCTAAGTCCCACAGTAGATCTCTGTTAGTTTGAACCTTCAGACAGTCCAAGGGCTGATATCTTCCAAGTTCCTGAGTAGTTCTCTGTTAGTTTGAACCTTCAGACAGTCTGAGGACTGATATCTTCTAAGTTCCTGAGTACTTCTCTGTTAATTTGAACCTTCAGACAGTCTGAGGGCTGAAATTTTAAAAGTTCCTGAGTACTTCTCTGTTAGTTTGAACCTTCAGACAGTCTGAGGACTGAAGTTTTAAAAGTTTCTCAACACTTCTCTGTTAGTTTGAACCTTCAGACAGTCTGAGGACTGAAGTTTTAAAAATTTCTCAGTACTTCTCTGTTAGTTTGAACTTTATGGTTAACAGAAGCCTTAAAACTTGTGACCATGAGTCTTGATTTCACATTTAGATCATCCATCTGAGTTCTTCTCAGACCTTCACCTGTGGGTTTTTTAGAAATCCTCAACAAACTTTGATTCTCTTCACTGAACAGTAAAGTTTGTGGAGATCAGAAGGTAACATTAGTTTAATCCATGCCTTCAACTACTAGTAGACTTTATCTGGAAAGCAGTTTTCTGAAATGAGTTCTTAGTAAATCTGTCCACAATCAAACCAAGAACATAGAAAGAGGAAATGTTTGAAGAAACAACTTGATGTTTTCATTTCACACACTCTGTTTGATTGTTTTATTGTCTCTTCTGTTTAATTTGATCTTCTAAAGTTTAACTGGTGCCCTTTAAAATGTTTTGTCTTTAGTTTGATTCTTCTTATATGTTTAGTTTTGCTCTTTTCTCACCTTTTATTCTTTTTTTAATGTCTGATTTGATTTCCAAATGTTTTATCTTTTTAATGTTTAATTGTTTTTTCAAATGTTTTATCGGCTTGTTTGAAAAATTTCCTTTTCTTTCCCAATGTTTAATTTTTAGATTAAATCTTTAAGGTTTTTCTTTCTAAATGTTTTACCACCTTTTAATGTTTAATTTTCTTTTTAAAGGCTTCATTGTATTTTCTGTTTAATTCTTATTCAAAGTTTTGTCTTTAAGATTTAATTTTCTAATTAAACATTTAATTTTTTAATCAAATGCTTTGTCTTTTTAAAGGTTTAATAATCTAATTAAATGTTTTGTATTTTTTTAAGATGTTAAATATTATTCTTGTTTAATTGTATTTTTTAAATGTTTGTCTAAAATATTTCATCTTTAATGTTTAATATTTTTGTTTAAAATAATTTGTTTAATTTCATAATTACATGTTTTGTATCTTCTGTTTAATTATCTAATTAAATATTTTGTCTCTTTAATATAATTTAATTGTATTTAATGTTTAATATTCTTTCTAGAAGTTTTATTGTATTAAATGTTTTTTCCTTTGATTAATTGCTTTTTTTAAATTTACTTTATTTCTGTGATCTTTTTTCTGTCAATATATTAACCCCAACCTTAAAAATGAAACAAACCCTTAAATCACAATGAAAATACTTCTGTTGTCACAATCATGAGTTAGTCAATTATTCAGTTTATCAATTCAACTTTATTTGTTTAACACCTTTCACACAGATGACTAAACAAGCAAAGAGAAAAAAAACTATGCTAAAACTATGATTAAAACTCAAAAACATATTTAAAACAAAAAAGATTTAACATGGTAATAAAATCTGTTGTGTCCAGGGGATGGAGGGAGTTTATTGAAGTTTTCTTGGGCTCACATGGTAAATCATTTAAAATATAAACTTGATATTCAGTCTAAGGAAACTGCAGAGTGACAAGAACCAACAATATCTCCTGTTTTCTCCTTTAATGAGTCGACTTCTTGTTCTTTCAGACCAAAGAACTACAGACTCTTCACAACCTGCTCAAACTCTTGGTACAGGACCTCACCACACGGGTCAAGAAGGTTTCTGTCTCATTTCTACTCTGAAGCTCACGTTCTCCTGCTCAAACTGCTGACAAATGTTTCTGCTGCTCTAAAGTCTGGTCTCCAGAACTTCCCAAAAACTTTCAAAGTTTCTTCTGCTGCAGGTTGCTTTGTAGAACTGTTCCAGAAAACCTCACTAAACCACATGGAGGGGCCTCAAGATAGTCGTCCAAATGAAACCGTACAAAAACCAAACTAGCACAACCCAAACGCTAAAGTCTCCTGCAGCCTACCAGAGAACCTCTGAGAACAGAGAATCAGGACAGGAACTCTTACCTTCTGGACAACCAACGTTGGTTCACAAACAAGAACACAGAATGTGTCTGACCAAAAACCTCTAAAGACTCACTACAGCCAAGATAAAGACACAGCTGCACCAAATCCACTAATCACTGCACACATAAAGAACCACATTTACCAAGACAACTATCCAGTACAAAGCCCTAAAACACACCAAGAAACACATTAAAGACGATTTTACTGCTGGAAGCTGCAAGCCAACACCTAAAGAACACACTAAAGCAATGGAGCCAAACCCGGTTCAGTGGTGAGGAGAAACAGAGGAAATGTTTGAATGTAGCTAAATAAAGCAGGAAGACACTGAGCTGCTCAGGTGTTCCTGATAACACCAAGCAGCCACCTGGACAGCCAATAGGAACACAGCTTCCTGGAAGTCCAGAGGGCTGGCTTAGTCAAGGAAATTTAGTTTAAAGTTGAAGCAGAAAGTTAATAAAGAAAGTTGAAAACCACCTTCTGATCCCTGAAATCTCTGAGTTTTCACACAAAGAACGCCTGGACATGTCAAACTGGTTCTATAGTTTAACCCTCATTGTAAAAACGTCATAGTATGGTGTGTTGCTCAAAAAACATTAGGACCCGGCTGTCGCCGAAGAGCAACACAAAAACAGGACGAACGCTGGTTTCCAGGGGGTTAGGAGGCTATTTATTTGAAAGACTAAGTTTATAACAAAACAACATGTGAGCAGAAAAATCACAAAGTCTGTCTTTAGTTCAGCTGAAAATATTAGTTTTTGTCTTTTTTATTGACCAAACTTTTCAGGAAGTAGATGAAGAATAATTAAAGCTCTCATGTAGAAGTCCAATTTATTTTGGATCCTTGTGGAGACTTTAATCTTAGAGTTTGTAAAGCTGTTGAGTTTTTAGAGTCACATGGATTGTTTTGACATTTAATAACCGAGTCCTGAAATAAAATTACAGTTGTGGATTTCTGTCGTTTAGTTTGGACTAAACAAATAACAGCAGCATAAATCTCAAACGTCATTATGAGGAATTTAGTTTCTGATTCTTTTGTTCAGACATTATGTGAATGGATGGATGTTATTTACCTGCTTGACTGTTTCAGCGAACACTCGCCTTCCTCAGAAGCGTCTCACTGACAGCGTGACGTGGCAGCCGGCAGATTTTGACAGCCGGCATTTGCGGCACGCCCAAGTAGAGTCGCCAGATGCGCCGGGCCAACCACGCCCACACCGTAATGGCATGTCGTGGTGAGCCCAATAGACCCGACCATCCCACCAGGCATGCCGCATCCCCCGCCGTCCTATTTCCTCAGGAAAGGTAAATAACATCTATCCATTCACCTAATGTCTGAACAAAAGAATCAGAAACTAAAAGTATCAACAAGAAGACATGATGTAAACGTTTTTGAGCTGTCATTATGAGGAGTCTGGATTGAGGTTTCTCACTTGATAATGATCAAAACATGAAATTTAGGTTGGTTTAAAGGAATATTCCACCTTAAATCTTTGAATGTTGACCTAAAAGGTTGGTTTCAGGAAGTATTCCACCTACAAGGTCCTCACGCATCCACCTTAAAGGAACATTCCACCAAAAATCCTTGGACATGCACCTAAAATGTTGGCTTAACCGAGTATTCCATCCAAAATCCTCAAAGAGACCCGAGGGGCTGGTTAAAAGGAATATTCCACCTAAAACCTCAAATATAGACCCGAACGGGTGGTTTAGAAAAAAATCCTTCAATGTAGACCAAAAAAGTTAGTATGGAGGAATATTCCACCTGAAATGTAGACCTGAGAAGTTGGTTTGGAAGAATATACCATCCTAAACATTCTTAAATGTAGACTAAAAAATGGTTGGGAAGAAAATTCCACCTAAAATCCTCCAATGTAGACCTAAAAGGTGAGTTTAATGGTATATTCCACCTAAAATTCACTACTGTAGACCTTGGAGGTTGGTCTGATGGTATATTCCACCCAACATCCTTGAACACAAACTTAAGTTCTTTCAAAGGAATATTCCACCTAAAATCCTTCAATGTAGACCAAAAAATCTTGGTGTAAAGGAGTATTCCACCTTAACTGTAGACCTAAAGGATGGTTTGGAGTAATATTCTACTCTAAAATCTTCCACTGTAGACCTAAAACGTTGATCTGATGGTTTACTTACCTGGTTTAATGGTATATTCCCAGAAAAACCCTTGAACATTGGGCTTATTGGTATATTCCACCCAAAATACTTGTACATATACCAAGAAGTCAGTGTAAAGGAAATGTAGACCTAAAAGGATTGTTTAAAGGAATATTTAAACTGTTATTTTCATTATTTAATAATCTGTTATCAGTCAGAACCCTGGCAAACTTATTTTCATCAGTTTTTTTAGTGGAAGTCACAAATAAAGGAGCTCTTGGTTTTTCCTGGCGTTACTGAGTCCAAAGCTGCTGTTTCAACACAGACACGTTCAGATGCATCCACAAACCTCTCAGCACTCAAACACCCACAGACAGGAGGCCGGCTGGACCGAGGCTCGGCGGCGTCCTCAGACCCACGAGTCGGGGAGTCGCTGAACTTGTTGGTCCGGTTTGAAGGCCTCCGTGTGGTCCAGTAGAAGTCCACGTAGTCGGTGTTGGCTTTGAACCGCAGCGACTGGCCGCCATCAGGTGGACCGGCTCATCCTCGTAGGGCTCCTCCTGTAGCCTTGAGGGGACCACAGGAACATTCAGTAGCTGTTGGAGTTCTTCCTGTCAGGCTCGTGGTAGAACGGCTCTGAAGTATCTTGTACTTGTCTTATCTGGAACAATCTAACAGCCTAAACTGTTAACAGCAGTGTAAAGAAGCAAACACACAGGCATAGATTAGGACTCAAACTAGATTTATTTTAGAAAACAAATCAGCTTAGAGGCATTTGTTCACACGTGGCTGAATAGGAGGCCGTCCAATCAGATTGGAGGTCTTCACTCTGTAGGTTGTTTGTTGGGTGAGACTCTTGGACCTCCATCAGCTGACGTGGATGTTTGATGGTCTTCCTCTCTAGTGCCAGATGATTCATCCATGAGGATTAATTAAAAACGCAGTAGATCACAAACAGTATGCAGTAGGAGAATTTATCGATCTCAGAAAAGCTTTTGACACCATAAACCATGACATATTAATAAGTAAGTTTCAACAGTATGGGATCAGGCGGGTGAAAAGTTACTTAAAGGACAGGAAACTATCAGAGAAGTTGGGATAGATATCATTGTTGTGCTTGGACATTGCTTGTTGTGTCCCCCAGGTGTCAGTATTGGGTCCCAAATGGTTTGTCTTATATAAATGACATTTGCAAAATACCAAAAGTATTAACCCTCGTGTCGTCCTGCGGGTCAAATTGACCCGCTTTAAAGTTTGAAAATGTGGGGGAAAAAAAAAAATTTTTCACAGTGAAGCTTCTGATGTCCACATTTTCAACATTTTTGGGAAATCTCTGAACATTTTTTGGTGGAAAAAAAGAAATGTTAAAAATGTTTCTTCAGAACATTCTCAAAAAAAGAATTTCACTGGATTTTGGTTGATTTTTATGTGAATGTTCTTAAAGAAAATAGAAGTTTTACTGATATACATGGAATCACTTTAGACATTTTTAGGATTTTTTTTGGAAGATTTTTACTCATTTTTTTGAAAATATTTCCAAATATTTTCTTGCCAAATTTGGGGGATTTTTAAAAATAAAACTTTTCAGGAATTATTGGAATTTTCTTCCTGAAGGTTTTGCAAATTTTCATAAATTTGGGGAATTTTTTTTGCTGAATTTGGGGATTTTTTTCAGACAAGGAAACAATATTTTTTGGTGCCCGTAAATGAGGACAACAGGAGTGAAAATTAGATAAAAAGATTGGTGCCTTTCTGATGCCTTTACAGCCAACAAACAGCCAGTTAGCTTAGCTTACCGTAAAGGCTAGAAACTGGGGGAAACAGCTAGCATGTTAACGAAAGTTGTAACAGACCATCATAAACTAGAATTATCTGTACATAAAGCCAACTGTCAAAATGAGAAATTATGGTTTTTAGGTGGTTTGTTGACTTCATATAAAGCCATGTTAGCTGTTTCGCCTGTCTGTTAAGCTAAGCTAGGCGGGCAAGGCAAAACAAGGCAGCTAGCAGCTTCATACTCTCAAATATAGAGAGAGTTGTGTTGACTAAAGCAGGTTAAATCACTGGGACTTAAAGGAGTAGTTTGGGAAACATTTGCTTTCTTGGTGCCATTTAGATAAAAAGATTGGTGCCTTTCTCATGCCTGTACAGCCAACATCAGCCAGTTAGCTTAGCTTAGCTTGGCTTAGCGCAAAGACTAAAACCTGGGGGAAACAGCTAGCATGAATGTATGAACAAAGGTTGTAAGAGAGCATTATGAACTGAAATTTTCTGTACATAAAGCATACTGTCAGTATGAGAAATGATGGCTTTTATGCGGTTTGTTGACTTCATATAAAGCCATGCTAGCTGTCTCCCCTGTCTGCTGAGCTACCTGCTGGTAGCTTCTTATTTAGCATACAGACAGCTAATTGTCCCAATATGTCAAACCATTTCTTTAACTACTGTCTTATTACTTTAAGGCATTTAAATCCTGTCTCAGAGTTATTCCATCAGTCATTTACTGAAACTAAATACACACAAACACAAAATAAACAAAAAAAACACAAGATTTAGCTTCCCTGAAATCAGCATTAAATATGGGTGAAACTGGCCAATACAGTGGAATCACAACAGTCTGGAAAGGTTCTGATACAGATTTGACACGTTAAGGTGGCCAAAAATGAGAATTACAGGAAAGCGCAGTTATACAGTTGTGATATCTACAGCGACAAACTGTCCTTAAAGGAAATGTAGTTTTCCTGCAACATCACATGATGCTGTAACGACTGTGCCTCTATCCCTCCGTTATATCACTGGGACGCACTAATTAATTGTTAATTGTAAAACTGGCTCCAGACGGCCACCAGGGCGGCGCACAGGCCTGCAGACAGGGGCAGCTGGGCGGGGGCAGCTTCGTTGCACAGGTTGGTGCTGCAGCAGGTCCTGGTGATGGAGTAGTTGAGGGTGAGGATGGAGCCCGTCTGGTTGGTGCATGCAGCAGCCGCTATGCAGCCTCGTGCATGGACGTTCAGCAGGTCGGCGCTAAACTCTGGAGACGAAGAGGAGAAGCAGCATCTCTGAGAGGATTCTAGTCTGGTTGCAGTCATACAACAGAGATCAGTCTTTTATTTGGTTTCTCTGTCTTTTGAGTGAATACCTTTAACCCTCCTGTTGTCCTCATTTACGGCCACCAAAAAATATTGTTTCCTTGTCTGAAAAAATCCAACAAATCAACAAAAAAAATTCCACAAATTTATGAAAATTTGCAAAACCTTCAGGAATAAAATTCAAATAATTCCTTAAAAGTTTTCCTTAAAAGTTTTATTTAAAAAAAAAAAAAAAATCCCCCAAATTTGGCAAGAAAATTCTTGTAAATACTTACTACTAAATACTAAATACTAATACTAAAAATTGGGTAAAATCTTCCAAAAAAATCCTAAAAATATCTAAAGTGATTCCATATATATTAGTAAAACTTATGATATTTTCTTCAAGAACAGTCACATAAAAATCAACCAAAATCCAGTGAAATTCGCTGGATTTTGGTTGATTTTTATGTGAATGTTCTTAAGAAACATTTTAAACATTTCCTTTTTTCCACCAAAAAAATGTTCAAAGATTTCCCAAAAAATGTTGAAAATGTGGACATCAGAAGTTTCACCGTGAAAATAGATATTTTTTCCCACATTTTCAAACTTTAAAACGAGTCAGTTTTGACCCACAGGATGACACGAGGGTTAATAGGGAGAGTGTTTTGGTGTATAAATATTTATAAAAGCACCTGAAATTAGTCAAATTTGCAATAAACACTTGTATTAGTTGGGTCAATATATAATTGTGGGACTTTTTGTATCATAGTTGACATTTTTTGCTGTTTTCAGGCCTAAAATCAACATGGCCGCCTATAACCAAACACCACATGGCATTTTACAGAAAGATTCTTCTAAATGTTATCAAAAATACATGTTTTATAACCCCTTGCTGCTCTTTAATTTATCTGACCAAGATTGTTGCTAGTGTCCATGTCAATCTTATGTTTTGTGTGATATTTATTGTCTTCTTTTATTTTATGTTTTTTATAGATTTTTTTAGAGTTTTTACCGCATTTTTACTGTTTTATGTGGTTTTGACTTTTTTAATTTGTTTGTTTTTATTGTTTGCTTACTGGAATGCTCGTGTAAACTGCTGCAAAACAAATCGCCCTTAATAAAGTTGAGTTGAGTTGATTTATCTCTCAACTTAATTTGAAATTCTCCTCTTTATGTGGGTTTAGATGATGCCATGAGTTAGCTGTGTTGCCAAATTGTGTATTTGTTTTTATCATGTGTATTTTTTCATTTGTCCATTTTTGAGCTGCATATAAATATGTAAACATGTAGCTTAAATAAAAATTTGGTTCACAAAAGAAAGTGATTTCTGGACACAGATACAAATTTGTTATTTTCCATATAAAATTTGATAAATTTTCAGAAAAAATATATCAGTCATGATTATCTCAACTTAATGAAAAGAACACAATCCAAACTATTTCTGAATCAGCTCATTTTATTATTGTTTAGCTCATTAGAAGGTGGTTGGTATTAAATTGGGCCGGTTATTTAGTTGACATTTAGTGATATCCAGTGATTTTTTATTAATAAGTGATTGTTTCTATGAGGTCACATCTGAGGTGAAGAGAGAAGTCAAACTTAAACTCTTTTTTTAGTCTGCTACTGTGTAGATTGTGGAATGTTTTTGTACTAACGTGATTTGTGTAAATGTGTTCATCTTACTGGCGATTCCAGAGTAGCATCGGTTCTGGTTTCCTGTGCAGGTTACAGGTGTGGTTCCGGCGCAGTAGCCGAGGATCGACACGTCGCAGGTGTTACAGGTGAGAGAACTGACTGTTTGAGACGAGACGACAAGCAAAAAAACAGTCTGAGCATCGATACAGCAACAACTTCAACCACATGACTCTCACTTTTATCAGACTAGTCTCGCCTTTATCACAAAACACACAGTTTGTTTTGTCGCCTCTCAAGGTGAGCAGATGTTTGACTTTATGAGCTCCACCTCAACCAGCTGGGACACACCTAGTTTTCATCTACGTTCAGATAATCGTGCTTTTATTTGCTCTGGAATTGAGATAAGAGTATCCTGGCTACAGCCTGATACAAAGAGGTGAATGTATTTAACCACACCTCGACTTTACAGCTACGGTGGATATGAACACTACCCTTCAAAAGTTAACTAGAAATGCCCTTATTTTGAAAGAAAAGCAGCTTTGTTCAATGAAGATAACATTAACCCTCCTGTTGTCCTGCAGGTCAAAACTGACCCGTTTTAAAGTTTGAAAATGTCGGGGGGTATTTTCACAGTGAAACTTCTGATGTCCACATTTTCAACATCTTTGGGAAATCTTTGAACATTTTTTGGTGGAAAAAAAGAAATGTTAAAAATATTTCTTAAGAACATTCACAAAAAAATCTACCAAAATCCAGCAAATTCGCTGGATTTTGGTAGATTTTTTTGTGAATGTTCTTAAAGAAAATATTAGAAGTTTTACTGATATATATGTAATCACTTCAGATATTTTTAGGATTTTTTGGAAGATTGTTACTTATTTTTTGAAAATATTTTAAAGAATTTTCTAGCCAAACTTGGGGGATTTTTAAAAAAAAAAATAAAACTTTTAAGGGAAACTTTTAAGGGATTATTTGAATTTTCTTCCTGAATGTTTTTCAAATTTTCAGAAATTTGGGGAATTTTTTTGCTGAATTTTTGGATTTTTTTCAGACAAGGAAACAATATTTTTTGGTGCCCGTAAATGAGGACAATAGGAGGGTTAAATGAATGATAAATCCAGTGTAGACATTGTTAATGTGGTAAATGACTATTGTAGCTGGTAACAGCTGATTTTTAATGGAATATCTCCATAGAGGTACAGAGGAACATTTCCAGCAACCATCACTCCTGTGTTCTAATGCTACATTGTGTTAGCTATTGGTGTTGAAAGGCTAATTGATGGTTAGAAAACCCTTGTGCAGTTATGTTAGCACATGGATAAAAGTGGGAGTTTTCATGGAAAACATGGAATTGTCTGGATGACCCCAAACTTTTGAACGGTGGTGTAGATTTTTGTAACTTGGCGAAAGTTCAGGAATTGTTTTTTCAAAGACAATAAGGAAATATTAAAACATGAAAAGTGACTGTGGAGATCTGGAATAAATAAATATGATATAGAACAAATCTAATACAACATGGTAACAGTGATGATGTTCAATCCATTTGAATCAGGATTGTACTTATTATACATTAAAAAAGGAAATCCGTTCGTGTTTTCAAGTCGTTTCCGATGCTAGCTGGGCATTAAGGTGTGGCAGTTTGCTTCGACGCCACATATTCTGCACTGCATCGTGTTTCAGACAACAAACATTTCACCAAAATACATTATTTTAAATACAAGTAACTGCCAAACCCCAGCACCTGCAAATAAGAGTCAGTAAGATCTAGAGTTTGTAGAACGAAGCAGATGATTGTTCATAAATAATTCTGTGGAAGAGACTCTACATCATGAATGAAAACCAAAAGTTAGATTTTCTGAACAACTATCCAAACTACAAGTTGGATTATTTTCAAACCATGATTACACGTCGTCATTTGAGCGCATGCTGAAGCTGAAAGTACTGATTTCTTACCTGCCACAAACAGAGTCAGTAGTGCTGCACAGCTCCACAGTAGTTTGTTCATGGTTGGACCAAGGAGTGTTTTCTGTAGTTTTTAGGTCTTAATGTTTCTGCAGCTCTGAGACGGGCTTTGAAGAACAATGACCACTGCGAAGACCTTTTATACTCAGGGGGAGTCATATCACATGTTGACTGTAGCGATAAGAGAGTGTGATAGGGGCGTCGCATTTCTAAAGTGCAATAAATTGGAGCTTTTACATACAATAGACTCCCTCAGTGAGTGGTTCCATTTATTTTGACGTCTACACAGACCTGACACCTCAATGGACGCTGTTTGACGTCTAAATGACATGAAAGTGGATAATGTTTGCGTTTAGGGTTTGTTAAAGGGTTTTTCCTGACCGTTCCCCAAAAATGGTTTAACCTGTAAAACCCACTGATGCAGAAATACAAACTTCAGTTTTATTTTTTAAATATTATTTTCTATTATATATTTATATTGCTCTTTTTTGTTCATATATATATATATATATATATATATATATATACACACACACACATACATACATACATACATACATACATACATACATACATATATATATATATATATATATATATATATATACACACACACAGGGCGGGCCATAAGTTTCCATACATAGGAAAAACAAACATTTTATGTTGGACAACCATTTTTATTTATATAATGTGCTCTATATGATTACCATTGTTTCGAAAACACATATTAATCCGTGTTTTCCACTGTTGATGAACTTGCATTAGCACAAGTTCTAAAGTTCTGCTTGTAATGGCGTTGATGATACGTTCCTGAGATGATTTATGTCTCGTATCTTCACCTGAATCCACAGCTTTTATCCAACCACATTTAACTATTTACCTTTAGCTAAAAGTTTCAACTTTTTGTCTGTTGCTTTTGGCAATTTCAATAATTTCCTTTAGGTGTTTAAATTCTTTTAGACACCTGCTTTATCACTGCTTTAAAGGTACCTAAATATACTGTAAACCAGAGCTATTAAATTAAAAATTGACTTGGGCTGGATTTTCAGACTAAGAACATGAGCTGGGCCGGACGTTTTTAGCAGACAGTGAGCAAAGTTAACCATTTAAAATAAACACAAACAGATAAGATAACAAACACACTGGATGTTTATTAACGTATTGCCACATCCAAAAGGACATAAACACAATAGAAGAGCAGTACTTAAACTAAACCTGTGCTGAAATACTGCTTCTTTAAATTTTACATTTCAAACACACAACTTCAACACATTTTGATAGGTAAATATAAGCACAGGTTAAGGTGCATATGAACATAAAAACTAAGTGCCGATTAGAAACACCATCTTTTGTTTTGGTCACATCTCAAAGTGCATTAAAAAGTAACTTGCTTAACAGTAACTTTTCAGAACTTGAGACATTTTTCTTCTTTTGAAATAACAAAAAACAGAGTTTGTCCCTGTCCATATTTGGTCTCATCTGAGACAGTCGCATCTTCAGTGCATATAATCAAAAAAATAAACAGTAGGCACAGTGATAGTTACTATCCCTTTGAAACGAAATAAAGCTGACATCAAAGTGCATAATAAAGTGCAACTAAGTGAAATAACTGTCAAAACAAAATGTATTTCTTAATATTAAACTTATAAGTGAACATAAAATAGTCACATAAATACATAAAACTACCTTTAGTGTCTGCTACAGCACGCTGCTTTGTTGCACTTACCATGTCTCGAAGACATCTGTGGCGAGAATGTTTGACGTGTCAGACCTGTTTGATAGCAGATGTCACACTCGTCTTAACTTGATCGTCCGTTAAAACTTCATCCACGACAGCCAACATGCAGTTCTTCACAGTTTCTGAGTCTGTGAACGGCCTCTTTTTCGTGGCCCTTTCCTGAGCTGTGCAGGTCCGCTTCATTGTAGTACAGCTCCGGTTGTAAGATGCAGTCAAACTCTGAATTATAGCCGCTCTCTCATGACATCCCTCGGGAAAGTTTGTCCGAAACGCAGCATGTTTTTCCAATGTGGTGTCTTCGGACATGATAATCTTTCAGCGCTGCAAAGCACTCGTTGCAGAGTAAACGCATTGGTTTGGCGTTCGGACTTGGTGGTAAATAAATAAATACTTGTCAGTCCACGCAGGATTAAACCGACGGTTTTCCTCGCCGATTTGTCGTTTCAGGATAGAAAAAGACATGCTGCTATTTTCGCCTGTATAGAACTGCTAATGTTAACTTTTCAAACGCGTCTCCTCAACGCAAGGCATTGTGGGTTAGTTGCTAGGTTACGGTGAGTGTTGCATTCAATGTTTGCAATAATGTTGGAATTTTTGTAAGAACTTGTCAGTGTTACTGAAAGATGTTTTTCTGTTTTTCTCGGACCCAAGTCCCAATCACTCGGCAGTTGCTTTAGGGCCACTCGAGGGTTGCTTTCGGGCCGCATGTGGCCCGCGGGCCGCTAATTGAATAGGGCTGCTGTAAACCATTACTTTTAGCTATTAGTTTAATATGTTAGCATTGTTGCTCATTATTGCAGTTGAAGTGCACATGCATGGTAATAATGTCAGGATACAGCTCATGGCACAGTTTAACTGGCTGCTAGCATAAACTGTTGACTTCCCAAAATCCCCTTGCTTGAACTCGAGCATCATGGGTAATGGAGTCCCAAAGTTCAACTGACTCATTATTTATGTGAATACTCAAATAAAAGTGCATTCAACTTATTAATCTCTCACGTCAGCTGTGTTATATGAATTATCACCTCAATAATTAAACATAACTTTATGGAATAAAGTCATAACACATGCTGCTGCAGTAATCCAGGTGTGGTGAGATAAAAGCATGTAAAATCTCAGTGTCTTTAAAAGTTGAGACAGACTGCATTTATTAAAATATTTATAAGATTTTAAAGACACTATTAGACAAGCTGTAGAACAGGACGGAGCTCACTAATCAGCATGAAAAGTTGTTTTTTTGTGCCTTAAACTGCACAAATCTCAAGTCAGTGGTGAGTGTCTGATATTACACCCTGATGGTTTTATTTTGGATTAATTCTGCTGTAGATATGACTGTTGTTTAAAGATAAAGCTTCCTGTATTGTTATGTGTGTGTGTGTGTGTGAGTAATTTGCAGCTTTAGTTTTCAGTTTGAAATGTGTTTTCAGACATTAGAGCATTCAGATCAACATGCTTAAGTGCTCCTCCTCAACCAGTTCAATCACTGCATAAACCAGAGGTGTCCACCATGAGGCCCGCGGGCCAAAACCGGCCCTCCAGAGGGTCCAATCTGGCCCTCAGAATGTAAAAATTTCAGAGAAGACATTAACTGCAGATTGTAAATTAGTAAAACTATAAATTTAAAATAATATCTATTTGTTGATTATTGTTTTGTCGTTTTGTGTTGTTTTTGTAATATTTTGTCTTGTTTTCGTTGTTTTGTCTTTTTTATCTGACTTTTATCGTTTGTCTCATGTTTTTGTCGTTTTGTTTCTCGTTTTTGTCATTTTGTGTTTTGCTTTATTTGTTGTTTTGTGTGTTGTTTTTTGTCATTTTGTTTTATTGTCTCACTTGTGTTGTTAGTCTATTTTTTGTCATTTTGTTTCTTGCTTTTTTCATTTTTGTCTAATTTTTGTCATTTGTCCATTGTTTTTGTTGCTGTCTAACTTTTTTGTCAAATTTTTTTGTCCCTTTTTTGTTGTGTTTCGAGTCATTTGCCGAATTGTTTTGTCTTTTTCTGTCTCATTTTTGTCCTTTTTTGTGTTTTTTTCGTAATACTTTGTCTAGTTTTTGTTGTTGATTTTTTTTTTGTCTGACTTCTGTTGTTTTGATCATAAAATAAAATACTGGATTGTTCATTGTTTTGTTGTCATTTTGTGTCTGATTTTTGTCATATTTTGTCTTGTTTTCATTGTTTTTTGTATGACTTTTGTCATTTGTCTCATATTTTTGCCATTTCATTTCTCACTTTTGTCCTTTTTGTTTAATTTTTTCGTTTGTCTATTGTTTTTGTTGCTTTCTAACTTTTTTCGTCAAATTTTTTTGTCCTTTTTTGTTTTGTTTCGAGTCTTTTGTCTAATTTTTTTTCCTTTTGTGTCTCATTTTTGTGGTATTTTTTCTTGTTTTTGTCATTTTGATCATAAAGTAAAATATTATATCATTCAGTTCCAGGTGACTAAATGTTGTGTTCCTTTGTAGACACTCTGTGATCTGGAAGTTGTAATGTGGAAATGATAAACTGAGGATGAATGTTCTTGAAATTGAATTTATTTTTCTTAAGAAATTTCAGATTGTTCAGGATGTTTTGTAAAAAGATAATTCCTTAAATGTGAACTTTTTCCGAATGTACTTTTTTGCACTAAAACAAAGGAAAAATTTGGATTTGTCGTTATTTATAGGTTACTATGTTGTGATTTTACTGGTCACTGGAGATCAGATTGGGCTGAATGTCGAACCTGAACTAAAATGACTTTGACACCTCCAACATAAAGGAACTGAAAACTTCCAGTTGCAAAAGTTGTTTTTCAGAGATTTTCTTTATTTTCATGTCAGCGTTCACAAAGTAGTTAAATCGATAAATAAACTGTGATTAAAAAAAATACAACAACGAAACAAAACAACAACATGGAAGATTTACGAGCTCAATGTTTCCCTGAGACATCTCATCGATCAACTTCCATGATGTGGAGTCACCCGAACCCTGACATGAGAAGACCTGAGCTGTGGAAAAATGAGTGAATAAATGTACCTATTAACTCATGGGATGCAGAAAGCGATTTAGATCACGTAAAGACCCTGCTTGGTCGTACAGAAGGATTTCAGGAGGAGCTAGGAGGAGCGTCCGGCTGTGTTTCCTGGTTTTATGACATCATGTTTCCGAACATGGAGGCCAGGACGGCCACGCTGACGGCGGCGGTGAGGCTCATCTTGGCGGACGGGGCGCCGCTCAGCGTCAGAGGGTTGCACTTGTCCGTCGAGCAGCACTCGATCTGGGTCTGGTAGGTGACGCCCAGCAGGGTGGCGTTGGTGGTGGCGTTGCAAGTCGAAGCATCAGCCAGGCAGCCCTGAGAGTTGAAGCCACTGAATGACTGCAGTGATGAGAAAGCTGAGGAAGAAATGGTTTTATTAGACTACTTATTCATATAGAGGTACTTAATGCACTGGAAAAAATGTCCCTCTCAAAACAAGAAACAAAAAACTTATTTCAAGGAACTTTTACATTGAAACAAGTGAAAAAATCTGCCAATAGAACAAGTGAAAAATGGCTTGGTAAGATTTCTTGAAATAAGATATGATATTTAGAATATTGAGATTTAAAAATTAGCTGGGAAAACTTATTTTAAGCTCTATTTGACCAGGATTGTCAAGCTTAGGTGTCTTAAAATAAGCCAGATATGCTATGAAAAAAAGGCAGTTTTTCACTCAAAAATAGATTTTTACTTTTATGTAACCTCGTAATGTGAGATGTATTAACCCTCCTGCTGTCTTCATTTACAGGCACCAAAAAAAATTGTTTCCTTGTCTGAAAAAAATCCAAAAAATCAGCAAAGAAATTCCCCAAATTTCTGAAAATTTGCAAAACCTCCAGGAAGAAAATTCCAAAAATTCCTTCAAAGTTTCACTTAAAAGTTTGATTTTAAAAAATCCCCCAAATTTGGCAAGAAAATTCTTGTAAATATTTTCAAAAAATTAGTAAAAATCTTCCAAAAAATTCCTAAAAATATCTAAAGTGATTCCATATATATCAGTAAAACTTCTAATATTTTCTTTAAGAACATTCACATAAAAATCATCCAAAATCCAGCGAAATTTTTGTGAATGTTCTTAAAAAACATTTTTAACATTTCTTTTTTTCCACCAAAATGTTCAAAGATTTCCCAAAAATGTTGAAAATGTGGACATCAGAAGTTTCACTGTGAAAATATTTTTTTTCTCCACATCTTCAAACTTTAAAATGAGTTAATTTGACCCACAGGACGACACGAGGGTTAAACTTATTTTGAGTTTTCTTGTAAAATTCAACTCAAAAAGAGATAATTTCAAGATTGTTTGACTTAATAAGATATTTAAGATGCGTTGTCTTAAAACAAGTCCCTCCATCTGCTGAAATGTCTCTTGTTAAGTGAATTTATCTTAAATCAAGTGAGATGATACATTTTGACTAAAAATAAGACAAATAGACTTGGTAAGATTATGAGTTTTTGCAGTGTGAGTGTTTTTTTTTGTTGTCCTCTCTGTCATTCTTGGCATTTTTCCTTCTCTTTGTTGCTTCAAAGTAGCAAAAATACAGTCAAATATGAAGGTATTCCTAATAAAAGACAGCGGCGTGCTTGTTGGGTGTTGGTGTGTTTGGGAGTGATTCAGCAGATTGTGTAATGTTTGAGAGTGAAGAGTGTGAACTTCGAGACAGTTAGGAGGCCACTTACTTGCTTTTCCAGTAAAGCAAACGCTGCTGTTGGTCGAGCAGGTCTCCTCGCCAGAGTTCAAGCAGATACCGATCAGACCGAAGCTGCAGGTGTTGCAGGTCAGGGAATCGACTGAAACACAAAAAAGAAGCACAGCAGTTAAAATCAAGAAGCTCCTCGTGTTGAATCGGCAGCATTTTGTCAGCGGTTGGAAGATACAGGGAAAATAAATGCTTTTTAGAGACTTTTAAAGGCTTTGTTGAGCATTTTCATTGCAAACACGTAGATTTTTTATGTTTTACCCAAAATATGCTTTATTTTCATGACTTTTATGACTTTATTCCTATAGATACTGGCTTTTTGCTGCATTGTTGTGGACATTGTGCTGGAATTTCTGGTCGGCCGCACCCATTAACAGATGTGAAAGTCCCGCCCAGGTTAAATAAACATTCAGGTTCTGATTGAAATAACAATAGAATTCAATTAAAACATGAGCTCTGTGTTTTTCCTGAACTTAACGTTGCCTTTTATTCAATTTGGACAACGAGAAAACGTCAGTCAGCTCTGGTTTTACTAGAAAAGCCATCCTAATTCACCCCAACAACAAAGAAAGCAACATCCATGTCTCTTGGATATAGATGGAGATGGTTGTTGTTTCATTTGGTTTGGAGATATTTGAATCCAAGATGGTTTCTACAGTAAATTTCACTGGTTTTGTCCACAAAACAGCCACAACATTATTAGCGTGACCAATTAGTTTTTTTGGCTAAAAAAGTAGAACCGGTGGTAGATAAACCTGTTAAACCTGAACGTTTTTTTAAACGTATTTTTTTAAGCCACTTTATACTGCATTGTCTTACAGTGTGTCAGTACTGTACTATTTCATCCTCATTTCTCATCCCTGTACATATTGTAAATATTATTACTACTGTTCTATTATTATTTTATTTCTATTACTACATCTATTGCTACATAAGCTGCTGTAACAATGTGAATTTCCCCTGGCGTGGGGAGAAATAAAGGACTTATCTTATCTTATCTATCTTATCTTATCTTTGAATTGAAGTGTTGAAAAGCAAAAGGATGACGATTGTCTTTCATAAGAAAACTTTCAGTTCCTGGCATCAAAATAGTTCTAATATTATCACAAAAAGCAAATCTCACCTGAGATATTGTCTTCCTACTACAAATATAACCAAATGGGGTCCCATTTTGTCAGGTCTACATTTTTCCGCCTTTTTCAAAAATCTGTCTGTTTCAACTAATCTATAAATTACTGATAATCTTTTTATTTTTTTGGTCCAAATTCTGTTTGGTCATGTCTTTTTTTCTTAATAAACAATGAGGAGATGTGATTATTGATTGCTGATTAATCTTACCGAGCATGAAGGATGCGACGGCTGCAATGATTCCAAACAGGATCCTTCCCATCTTGGTGTTGATTCGGTTTTTGGCTCAAAAGATAATAAAAAAAATCCTTCTGCGGCTCCGGCTGATCGGATGCTGAGGTTCGAACTGATGAGCCTGTTTGGCAAGGACCAGGTTTTATAAGGGTGAGACAGGTGAAGGGAGGGGACAGAAGGGGTTTTACAAGTCCTTTTGTCTGAGTCTTCACCCAGTGGGGGTTAGAAAACTGACTGATAGAGGAGGAATGTCAAGAATGACACAATGGAAGAATGAGATAGAAGATCTTATTGAAAAGCATGAGATGTAAAAAAAACAAATCTGCCTGTTAGACAAGTCCCCGGTGGAGGAAGGAGCACCCAGAAGAAGAGCTGTAGTGGAATAAAACGTACAATATTCCCCCTGAAACAACACTTTACGGCTGTCATGAAGTAAAGAATGAGTACATCTACTTTACACCACTGAAAGTCATAGAATTTGTCTTCAGATGTGGATTTTTGTTGTTATTTTCATGACTGATCAGGTTTTTTGTCTCAAAAATGCTACTAAAACCTGGTGGATTCATACTGATTGGTTTTTGGAGGAAAACCCACAAATATTCAGTTTTATGAGCCCAGAGGCTGGTGGAGCCGGGTGTGAATCGCACTTTAACTTAAACAACACACACCTAACAAACATCCATTAAACCTAATCTAGAGCGAAAATGAAGCAAAGTGAGCAAATCACAAGAAAAATAACTAAATATAATCTACATTTTGAAGAATATATAGTGAAAATACACCTGATTTAACACTTAAAACAAGACTTGGAAACCCTGTCCTTGTTGTGGGGAAAAGAAGCTCATTCTTCTTCATTTAACCAACATTGAACACAGAAAAAATATCATTTTTTTTCCCCATCTGAGTATCTGCCATGAAAGAATATTATAATAATAATAACTTTATTTCTACAGCAGCTTTAAGAACAGCGTTCAAAGTGCTTTGACAGATAAAACATTCAACAGGAATCAATCAAGCTATAGGAGACAAGGAAGGGGAGTCATAATAAATAATAAAAAAGATAACTAAATGAATAATTAGCTAGATTAGTAATCATAACAAACAAAAGAATTAGAAAGTTTTAAAAATTAAAGAATAAGATTGAAGGTGAAAAGTTAGAATTTAAAAATCTGAAAAAAGTTAGAGAATTAAAGGATTAGAGAGATGACATCACACCAAAGAACCAGGCAGCTAGAAGTCAATATTGTGCGTTTTCAATTAAAAATGACTGAAATTACTCGTTTTAAGTGTTGCAGTGAACAGTGAATCAGAAAAAAGGCTTACATAAGACCAAAATTAAATCTCCAGACTCAAGTCAGGAAATTACAAAAAGTTGAAATGGCTGGTTTATATTTGAAAAACTGTTTTCTCATGACCGTCTTTATACCACAGCTGACTCAGGAAATGCCGTATTTAAGTGGCCATTTACTAAAAACCTGGTCGTGTGTCAAAATCTGAAATCAGAGCACTAGAAAACCTGCAGAACCAGTCGGTCTTGATAGGAGGCAGTGATTTATTCAGACAGGTACCACCAGTAAAACCACACAGCAGCTGTTTTTTTTCGCCCAGTTTGTAATTTATTTTTTTATTCATCCTTCAAATTTTCTGCATTACAAAATTTCACAAAAACATTCAGTTTGTTTTGTAAATAATGACGCAAGTTCCAGTTTAAGCAGTGATTCATGTCTGTGTTCAGATAATATGTAGATCAAGCCCTGATAGCTTTAAAATCGCTGCAACCTCAGTTACAAAGAATCTACTTAGCCCCATATATGATGTACATATACACACAGTCTATTCAAAAATAGCAAGATACACAAAAGCTTTCAGCCCACAGCTTATGAGTAATGTGCAGAGTTGATTTAACGTCATATGAAAGCGACTACATGATGGCAGAATTGAACAAAGAGACACAGCCTCAAGGGAAAGTTTATATTTTGTTAGCTTCACCCGAATAAAGTGAACACCACCGTGAAATGAATGGAAGTAGAAATGTTTAGCTGTTAGCTTCAACTGCTAGACAGGTATTTGAGATGTAGGACTCTAAAGGTGCTTTTCCAGTAGCACCTACTCGACTCGACTCGGTTTAGCTGGTTTTCCATTACACTGAGTACCACCTCATCGTGGGTGGAGTCATCAGAGCACGGGGGCCCAGACGTTCCTTAACCTTTTGATGCGCAACATGGGTCAAAAGTGACCCAAATCCAATGGAAAATGGGTAAATCCTGACCCACACTGCACATCAAAAGGGTAAACGTCATTTGTGTGTGACAAAACTCAACACAACAATGGAGGCCATGGAGGTGATGGTACACCTGCTGCTCGGCCTACGACTTTCTGTCAGACTCAAAGTAAAAGAAGAGAGTCAGAGAAAGCTGAGGGCGTCGAGCTGAAACACTCAGGAGAGTTTGGGAGGCGATACAGCAGCATGAAGCCGAATACAAGAAGATAGGAACAAGACGACGTATGAGGGTCAGCTAATGCTAGTTCACTACGGTCATCATCTATCAGTCCCGTGTACGACCCTGTAATGACTGCAACTTATCGCTGTTAGATATTAACCCTCCTGTTGTCCTCCTTTACAGGCACCAAAAAATATTGTTCCTTTGTCTGAAAAAAAATCCAAAACTTCAGCAAAAAATTTCCCAAATTTATAAAAATTTGCAAAATCTTCAGGAATGGAAATTCCTTAAAAGTTTCCTTTAAACATTTTATTAAAAAAAAAAATGTGGCAAGAAACAAAAATTTTACAAAATTTAAAAATTGTAAATAATTTTCAAAAAATGAATAAAAATCTTCTAAAAAAAAAAAAATGCTAAAAATACCTAAAGTGATTACATATATATCCGTTAAAGTTCTCATATTTCCTTCAAGAACATTCAGAAAAAAATCAACCAAAATCCAGCGAATTTTGCAGGATTTTGGTTGATTTTTTTCTGAATGTTCTTAAAGACACATTTTTTTAACATTTCTTTTTTTTTGTACAAAAAAATTTCAAAAATTTCCCAAAAATGTTGAAAATGTGGAAGTTTTCACTGTGAAAATATGTATATTTTCCAAATTTTCAAACTTTAAAATGGGTCAAATTGACCCGCAGGTCGACACAAGGGTTAAAATATGTATGCTGTGTAGTGTTGTCACTCCCTGTCCAATCAGTGGCCTGCACTCTGTAGACGTCACATTATCGGCTCCACTCAGCTGGCTGGAACCTCGCCCGAGTAGGAACTAAAATAGTATCTGGTACCAGGTACTACGTCCTAATGGAAAACCTCACAAACCCAGTAGAGTCGAGTAGGTGCTAGTGGAAAAGAGCCAAAACATGATATAACAGTGGGTCAAAGGCATAACGAAAAGAATAGTTTGACAATCTTTGAGCCAAGACGTGGTTAGCTTAGCTTAGCATGAAAACAAAAACCTTAAAGCTCCAACAGTAAGCTTAAGAACTTACTGTTCTTGCGTTATAGATAGACATTTCAAGCTAGGCTAACTATATCTAGGGTCGGCCAAAATAGCAATTTCTGGGCTCCGGATATTCGGCCCCAATTAATGACGAATATCCAAATATTCGGATCGGAACGTCCGTCGTGGGGGAAGGGAAGGAGACGAAGGGACGAGTCCAATCCTGATGGCGCGACATTGTCCGACGGAGGTGGTGGTGGTGGGGGATACAAATATTCGGATCTCAAAATAAATATTCGGAAACTACCATAACGGCCGAATGTTCGGATATTCAGGTCCACCCCTAACTATATCCCCTTGTTTCCAGTCTTTATGCTAAGCTAAGCTAACTGTCTGCAACTTTCTATCAAATATACAAAACTGTAGGGAGTAAGAATCTTCCAATCTAATTCTTAACAACATTGATGTGCAACATGGGGCAAAAATGATCCAAATCCAGTGGAAAATGGGACTCTCCTGACCCACACTGAGCATCAAAGGGTTATCAACGTCGTCCGAAGTGTCAAACTATTCCTTCATAGTGCGATGACCTTCACTGACCTGGAACATGTGATTTAGCTCCTGACGCCCACAGAGCTGCGCTGACATCATCTGAATGTTCGACACTCATTGTTAATTCATCTGTCAGCGGTACAGCCAAACGAGGGCTGGTACGTACAAAAAAAATTAAAGAAACACAAGAGGGAACCGAGTTTTAAGCGATACAAACACGTGTGAAACCAAAAAAAAATACAATACACCTCAAGGACAGTAAACACGCAATCAAAGTTTTACAAAAAAAAAAAGAACAAAATGAAGCTGTGAGGTTCTAAAAATGCACAGCTCGTGTCTGAGGAGAGTATTTAATTTAATCTGTGCAGCACTTGTGTGTGTACAATAAGTAGGGTGTGTGTGTTTTATGTGTACACTTTGGGTCATTTGTCATCTGTTGTTTCTAGTAAAAGTTGGCCACCAGCAGAGCAGAGACGGCGGAGACGGCCAAGATCAGGCCGGGGGTCCCGGGGAGGCCGGGGGCGGTGTTGCACAGGTCAGTGTTGCAGCAGGTCTTGGTCATGGAGTAGACGGTGGTGTTCCCGCTGATGGAGAAGTTCACCTCTTCAGTCTTGTTGCATTTGGCCTCTGCTAGACAGCCCTTCATCTTGATGTCCACGAAGCCGGCTGTGGAGCGACAAAACATACAAGCACCGTCTTTGTCACTTCCACGGTTTAACTTCCACTGAACAATAATAATAATAACTTTATTTATATAGCACATTCAAGTCAAAGTGCTTTACAGGGCAAGCAACAGATAAATTACAATAAAATGATAACGGATAAAAACAATGGTTGAGATGACACAATAACAGCCATAAAATCAATAGACAACCTCTAAGAAGACACAGTAGCTCACAGTTAGGATTCATATGCAGCAGAGAACACGTGGGTCTTTAGCTTTGCTTTGAACACCTCTACTGAGCAAGTTTTCCTAATGTCAGATGGAAGAGCGCTCCATAAAGACGGTGCACGGAAATAAAAAGGTCGCACACCCACTGTCTTTAACTCTAGGGACAGTCAGCAGACCCGTCCCCTGGGAGCGCAAGGACATTGCTGGTTCATATTGGACTAGAAGCATTTCAACACCAAACATTTCAACAGAAAGCCCATTTTTTCCCCAAAAAATTTTGCCTCAACCAAAACCTCCAATGCATAAAGGCCTCTACACACTGTGCGATTTATATAACAATCGTCAGAGAATCCTGGCGATATCTTTGGTTGTGGCTCTAAATCAGTGGTCCTACATCGCGCTGTGAGACAGGTCCAAGGACGGCCGTTGTCATGGTGACCAAAGACAAGCTGCCATAAAATTCTGACAGTGTCAGACCTACGTCAACTAACTAACCAATAGAAATGCAGGATGAAATGACGTACAGATCAGTGCAACACTGGAGCTAAACCCAAACAGATGATTTGTGGCAACAAAATGCATCAAAACAAGTATGTAGGATTTAAACAAAGAAGACAGCCTGGTAGAGTTGTGGCAGCAGAAGCCTTTTTGACATGTCCACCAGCTTATACCACAACTGGACAAAAAAGGACAGAGCATTTTATTTCCGAGTCATGACCGCGTCCGTATTCCCATATTTCTCTCCAAACACATAAATGTCAGCAGGGCGAGGACTCCGTTCATGTTTGGCTAGTTTCCCTGTGATTGTAGGAGCTCCGTTTATGCTTCGGTTGTTAATTTTTCATGGATGGACGGCGCACACTCATCACGTTTTACTCTTGTGCATTCACGTAATACATCGTAGGCTGAGATTCAGCCCAAAGATTCTTAGATTCATGTCGTACGGTGTAGCGAGCTGTGAACTTACAAGATTGTTAAAATCGCACAGTGTGTAGAGGTCTTTAGACCAATCTGCTGTCATTTGATCCTACTGAACCTTTAAACGTCCGGACACTGTAGTTTTTAAAATGTTCCAACATCAGTGTGGCTCAGTCATTATTTGTTGGACAACAGTCAAACTCTATGGCAGAGATGTCCATATTTGTGTATCTCCACTTTAGGATGGAGATGATAATAATGAGAGAATGACTGTTTTGTTTGGTTTTAACTCTCTACAATCATTTCCGGCAACCACAGATCATCAGCAGACTCCTACATTAACCCTCTGAATCACAAAAACCCATCTGCAGGTTTGAAAAGTTGGTCAGTTTATGGTTTTAAGTGACAAAATTTATCAAAGCAAAAAACTGTACAAACAGGAAGATGTTCAACTTTCCAATGATTCTTAAACTAATCATGTCTAATTTTGGTTTCATTGAGAAAAACTGACCAAATCTAATCTAATAATTGTGATATTTAATAAAGGATTTTACATGTCTCATTCAAAAATGTTCCAAAAAATAAACCATTTGCAGTAACATTGTGCAAATTCAAGGACTTTTCAGCTGAACTCGGCTGAAGTGCAGGCTGTGTTTCCACAAAACATATAGAAGACAGGTATGGAAATAGTTATAAAATATCATAGTATGCAGAGCCACTCTTTTTGGTTTGCACCACCTGTGGCCACTTGGAAAAATGTTGTATATATTGATATTCCTTAAGTTATTTTACGCTGAGAAAGTGGTTGGACTCTTTTCACCCAGACACCTAGCATGTTTAGTGTACATTAACCTCCCAGTCTTAACACCCATCCACTAAGAGGCAAATCTGTGATCTGTTACACTTGAAATATCAAACATAAAGAAGAAAAGTGAGTGCGTAGAGGTGCAACTGATAGTTCCCATGATGAATTTTCATTTTCAGACTGTGCAGGCACATAACTCCTGCATGTAAATACAACATAGTTTGTAAGGAAATATGTTTAACCCCATTATTCTTAACAAACTACTTAGCTAATGACAATATTTCTTGTTATCCATGTTTTCTAATCATCTGCTTCAATTATTTCATTACATTTAGCAATTATTTCAACTCTGTTCATTACATTTAGCTAACCATTTCAATAGTTTATTCATTACTTTGTTGCCAGCTATTTTACTTTTAGCTTTTTGCAATTGTTGATTGCTACTTTCTTAATTTTAGCCAACTAATTAATTTCATCACTTTTAACTAGCAGCTTTTCAATACTTTATTGCTTTTGGAGAACTATTTCAATTAGTTATCCAGGACTCTTAGTTAACTACTTCTGTTCCATTACATTTAGCCAACTATTTAACTATATATCCATTACTTTTTAGTTGGCTAACTATAGCTAACTATTCTACTTTTAGCTTGTCAATCCTTTATTACAGTTAGCACACCATATCGTTTAGCTAGTTACTTCTGTTCATCACATTTAGCTAACTATTTAACTATATATCCATTACTTTTGAGTTAGCTAACTACAGCTGACTATTGTACTTATAGCTTCTCAATCATTTACAACTGCTAGCGAACCATATCATTTAGCTAGCTACTTCTGTCCCATTACATTTAGCTAACTAATTAACTATATACCCATTACTTTTTAGTTAGCTAACTATAGCTAACTGTTTTACTTTTAGCTTCTCTATCATTTATTACTGTTAGCAAACCATATCTAGTAAGCTAGCTACTTCTGTCCCATTACATTTATCTAACTATTTAACTGTATATCCATAGCTTCTTATTACTTTTAGCCAGCTATTTCAAGTCATTATCCAGGACTTTTAGCTAACTACATCTGTTTTATTAGTTTTAATTATTCATTAGGTTTCATTACTTTTCGCTATCTTTTTAAATCATACTTTTAGGCATTTCAACCTTTTATCCATATACTTTTGGTTGTCCATTGAGTAATCATTTTACTTTTAGCTTTTGCCATTGTTCATTACTTTCATGTAACCGTTTCTTCTATATTATTACTTCTTGCTAACCATTTCAAACACTTATCAAAGACTTTTAAATACCAACTTATTACTTTTAGTTAACTATTTCTGCTTCATTACTCTTAACTATTTCAACATCTATGAATTTATTTTCAGCTATAGTCATTTTACTATAAGCTCTTGCTCTCGTTTATATCCTATTTCCACACTTTCATTACTTCTAGCTGGCCATTTCAACTTGTTTTCATGTACTCCTCGACAACACTTGGTCTTAGTAAACTAACTTACAACTGACTTGTGTTGAAGGACATCATCATAGTTCGCTAGTTAATCAGCTGAGTTGTTCTATGATCCCCTAATCCTTGAGGCGACCCTGCTTGGAAAGTATGAGCTTAAAAAATGCAGTAAATTCAGTTTGTTCTTGATTGATGGACTCAATAAGGAAGTAACTGTTCCCGTCATGTCCCCCTCCCTTATTGTTACCCAGCAGCGCATTTGGAAAATGTAGCTGGAGGGGTTTTATGAGACAACTGACAACACGCTTCTTTAGAAGAATGTCGTCCGGTCAGATTTTTAGCTACTGAGCTTCTTACCTGCTTTTCCTTCACCACTGAAGCAGTGTTCCCCACTGGGACATGTGGTTTTAGACGTTATGCACAGCTCCCCAATGCCAATCTTGCATTTGTAGCACTCCAGAGCTTGACCTGAAATCAAGAGACAGTTGGAAATGAAGGGAGGACGGAGATGCAGAGAAATGATGGCAAAGAGGGAAAAGAAGGGGAGAACAGTAGGATTAGTCTAAATTGGTTTGCAGCAGGCTATAATTAGGTGGTTTAAATGTGGGCTGAGAATACATCTGCATTCTTAGTAAACATCTTCTCATGTTGCTGTCAAATGGAGGCTGAGCACTGAGACTCTTTCATTGTTTGTCATTCACTCAGGTCTGACATTTAGAAAAAGGGTTTACTTGATCAACTGAGGTCAAAGATAGTAAACTGAGACGAATGGGTGACCTTTGACATGTAGCACAGAGGAGTTTTAGGGCTTGCTGGCATTTCCTGTTTAGCCTGAAACTCAACTTATGATACTTATCATTTATTTACCATTATAATCCCACTGAACTTTATATATATATGACACTTATTTAATGTGTACAGCCCATCACTGTTCCAATGGTTTGTCAAATTTTTCCACCCATTACAAAGTTTTTCCCCCTTGCTCAACAACAAACCATTATTCGAATCGTAAAACGCCTCCTAGTCCCAACGTCATCATGAAAACGCTTCCTCCCATTGAGTTTTTTTTGTAGATAATAGGGGGTTGTTTCTTGTACACAATGTAAAACCCCCTAAAACAAACACTGAGCTTGATCTCAAAAGACCTGAGCTGTGATTACTTCACAGACGTAGAATAACAAGGAGCATGTGGGACTACAGATAATACTACCCCTATGTACAAACGGTAAAGACAAACCATTAGTTTGCACTATGGGAACTCTGAGGTGGGTTTACAGACATGGTGTGTTGACAAAAGCTGGTCTAAAAGGTAGTCATCAACCCAAGATGTTAGAACTACGTCAGCTCACATGAAAGAGGCAGGAATACGGTGTACTGCATACATACAACATACCACACCTGTGAGTTAAGCCAAGCAGGAAGTCAAATTTATTAAAACAAGAAATACATCGACCGCTGGAAATTAGTCTGTCCGGTATAACTCAAATTATTTCCTTTGGCTCGGAAACTGTATTTTCCAAGCCAAGTATTTGTAAGACTTGCACTCCATCCCAGTTACACATTACCAAAGTCCTTATAAGCAAGTTTCACCACTCCTCAGCCATCTTGGTAATGTCTTAGAATATTTCAGGCCAGGTTTCTATCTAAAAGGATGGGAAGAGATCCTGCAAAACCGCATGTATAGAATCGGTCAAATCAGATAAAAACTGCTCTGAATGCCCCCAAATAAGAATTATTTCCTTGAAGCTTATGCTTCTACAATGGACACGCAGTTTTACAACAACATGCCGGGTCACTACAACAACACAACTACTTGGATGTTTCCAGTTAGGCTGTTACAGTGCAGATATTTGGCTTTTTGGCAGGAAACTGTGGGACAAGTGTCATTGACCCATCAACCACCAAAATTCTCCCTTACATTTCTATTCAGAAATCGTAAAGTGACAATTCTCTGTCTCATAACATCTCTTATCCTACATATTAACTGTATACCGTGTGCCTGAACACACATAAGTACAATGTTTTTGGTTATACATAATAAACCAATAAGAATGTGCTTTTCCATTAGCATTCACAAGTATAGTTTGGACTGGTTGTGTAACAGCACATGTAAGTTTGTGTATCTAATGTTTTGTAGGTGTAATTTAACACAGTTGCAATTTGTGATCTTGGTTTTATGAAAAATCTTTTCAAATCTGACCACACCACAGTCGGCTTGTTTAACTTGGTTAAATATAACAGGGATGAAGTGGAACAACTCTATGGGCTTTTACCACTACTGGAGAGTGTAATGACGTAAGGACAACAAACGTTCCGATGTTTGTAGTTTATTTCACACCAATAGTAGGGTACAGACCTCTCTTTTAAAAAACTCTGTCCATGAAGGCTATAGTTGTACAATACATGGTTGCCAGATGGGAAATGTTAAAGTTTTTGGTTTAAAATTGTCACAGTTTTGAGGAAAATTATGGTACATGAATCCTAACCAGGAGAATCTAGACATGTATTTACTGTTTTCTGTACAGTTGCTCATGTTGTATTTTATTTACCTTCATGCTAGGTTAGTGAAGCTGTAACACCAGTGGGTTTCTGGTTTTACAATGGATAACTGACACAGTCCAATGGTTATAAAAGGAGAATATTTTGAAGGCAACTTGTATAAAAATATCCAAATATTGTAAATAAACTGAAGCAGAACGTGCAAATATGTGTACTTCCTTTCATGTAGAATAATCCTGTGCAACATCTGAATTTCTACATACATCAACATAGTCAAACAACTAAAGCGCCAGTTAGTGTTATTTATTTTTTAAGGCAAATTCTGGATGGGGGAAAAAACAGCAGGAGCTCAGCAAATAGGAGGAGTTTAGCAAACACAGAGAAATGAATGGAGATCTGATTGATTCGTATACGAACACAAGAGTGATTACAGTACTAATATTAAGCAAAACAAAGTCACCAAATTATCGTACATTATGAGATTTTTGGCATTATTCAAAATATATTGCACAAAGGGCAAAATTAGCGTACAAATTCGACAATTATCACACATCTGACAATGCTCTTTATGACTTTAAACTACTGTGAACTCATGTAACCCAATGTACTCAGTAAATTTCCATGACTAACTTTGGCCATGAAAATGTAACAAGTTGGTTGAAACTGGCTGCTCAGAAACTGATAATACCACTGCGACTTGTTTATGTGCCTGTATAAAAGCTAAGCCGTTTCTTTTTACTGTCAGTCGCTTGTCCAGACTGTGTTCTGTTCATGTGGTTCCTTTGACTTTAGAGACGACTCTGAGTATTCATTTGGAGATGTCAGGACTCCACTGGAGAATTTTCCTGACAGAAATAACTGAGCAGAGGGAGTTGAATCTAGTGAATACGTAGGGTGTGAGCAAAAAAGCAAATAAAACCAACCCAGTGGCCGCCATGGTTTCAGAGGATTAGCAGTGACAGTACTGGAAAGACTAAATAAACAGCGTCATAATCGGCCAGTGAACATGTTCATCTGTCAGACATAAAGTGAGGCGAGGTTCAGAGCAACTGCTTGAGGTTAGATGGAATTATGGTACATGTGTAATCAATCATATTAACACCTCTCAGGAACACGGAAACTGGAAGATGTTTGTTTTTGTAACGTTGGACTCAATCCAAACACAACAGAACGATCCCAGCTGTCAGATATCTGTTGTATGAATTTCTTTTATTCAGAACTGGTTTCGCAGACTTTACTATTCAAGTTGCCACAAAGACAAAACCTCGATTTCGCTGTTGCCACGGTGACACCAAGCCCAAAGCGAAGCAGTCGTTGTGAGGCTGAAGCTCTGTGTACAGGGAAACTGCTGACAGAAAGCCGTCGCTCCGGTTTTAATGCCAATGTCTCATGACTGACATGCAGAAGTCATTTTTAATGAGCATCTTATATTCTCAGTGTGATCAACAAATCAGAATCAGTTTTACTGCCAAGTACGCTTTCACAATCGAGTAACTTCATGTAGTTATTTGTAGTGACATGGCGAGAATTTATAAACAGGATTAAATGATGTAAAAGGAAGAAGTGGTGCAAAAGTCAGTATACAGAAGGTAGGTATTGCTTACAAAACTACATTACATACCGTGACAACTCCAGCAGCAATAAAAGTAGATGACATTACTAAGAATAATAAGTAAGCTAAAATTAGACTAAAATAAGAAGCAAAACAGGCAGTCATTCTGACACAGTAAAGAAATAATACACAAAAATGAAATACTGCAGGAGAAATTAGAATGATAATTGCAAAAAAGTAGTGAAATGTAATAATTTCTTAAGCAGCTGATGATGGATGGATGGATGGATGGATGGATGGATGGATGGATGGATGGATGGATGGATGGATGGATAGATGGATAGATGGATAGATGGATAGAGTTTTACTCATATCTCTCAGGCTGAACTCCCTGTTTCCAACTCAAATCCTTCTGTTCCCTGCCCTCCCCCGTCTCTTCAGGTGTTCCCCAGGGCTCCATCCTTGGACCCCTTCTTTTCATCACCTATCTCCTTCCCCTCAGCAATATCTTCCGTAAACACAATATTCATTTCCACTGCTACATTGATGACACCCACCTCTACCTATCCAACAAACCCTACTCAACAATCCCACCCTCTTCCCTCACCAACTACCTGTCTGAAATAAAATCCTGGTTCACCTCAAAACTAAAACTAAAACTAAAACTAAAACTCATCATCATAGCAGTCTGTCTTGGCGATAGTGACTGTTTCATTTAGGCCTGATCAGATTCCTCCACACAGCTCTGTCTTTAGCCTTCAGCTGCCAGGATCTTTTATCTATACCCAGCTTCTTCAAGTTACTTTTCACAGTGTCTTTTAATCTGAGCCTTGGTCTACCCTGATTGTGTTTGCCCTTGTGCCCTGGTAGTCCATCCTCTCAACATGTCCAAGCCATCTCAGGATCATCTGTATGAACATGTCCTCCACTGATGGTGGAGCAGCTCGTTTCAACACTTCTATGTTGGTTATCTTGTCTCTCCATGAGATGTTCATTATACGTTGAAGGTGTCTCATCATGCATGCGTGGAGTTTCTTTATCTGCACTCTGTAGACAGTCCAAGTTTCAGCACCGTACAATAGAGTAGCCAGTATTGTTGCTCTGTACACTTTGCCTTTCACATGGATAGACATGTCGATAGTTCCACAGTCTCTCCCTCAAGTTTCCAAACACAGCGCTCGATCTTCGCATTCTGAGAGATATTTTGTCCTCCAGCTTAGCATTCTCTGAAACGGTACTCCCTAGATACTTGAAAGTCTTGCACTTAAATAGTGGCTTTGTACCAATGCTGATCTCTTTTCCCTCACTATCGACAGCTCCTCAGTTCCCCTCTCCCGTCAAGTTAAGAGTCTGGGGGTCATCCTCGATTCCTCATTTTCCTTCCAATCTCATATCAAGAACATTACCCAGTCTGCATATTTCCATCTCCGTCCCTCCTGTAGGAACCAATGAGCGCATTATATTATAAATAGGAACCAATCTTTGTCTGGGCAGGTGTTCCGCCTGAAAGGAAAAACAGTTTTGACCGCCGAAGAAGCCGCTAAAGAAGCAAAATGATAAATTGTTTGTTTTAGACGAAGACTGTTGAACTACAATTGTTTAGAACAATAAAAGCATAGATTATTGGAACCGCAAGCATTTGTCTTGGCTCTCTTCATTAGATGTGGTAAAGTTTGTCAGCGCGTCAACTTTTTAAATCCTGGTGGTAAATCAGGGGTTTCAAGCATTGGCTTAGCCGCAACACCTCCCTCATCCCCCATACTACCTCTATCCTGATCCACAGCCTAATTACTTCCTGCCTAGACTACTGCAACTCTCTCCTCTTTGGTCTCCTTCACAAATCCCTCCAGAAGCTTGAACTGGTCCAGAACTCTCCAACATCCCCTCATTTCATCACATCACCCCCATCCTACAGCAGCTCCACTGGTTCCCTGTCAAATCCAGAATAGATTTCAAAATCCTCCTGTATGCATTCAAGGCCATCCACAACCTCGGCTCTCCATATCTGTCTGATCTCCTTCACATCGTAAATGTAAGTAAATCATTTTGTTTTATTGGTAATAACCAGTTTAATAGCAATTAATTAAAGAACACTGAAGTGATTTGTGTTTTACTGCTTGCGAATTTAAGTTCTGTGTAGTTTCTGCCAATATTATTGAAATAGTTTCCGCCTGCAACTGAAAATTAGCTCTCATTAGCAGTTATTCTGCTAGTTGTTTTCTGGGTTAATCATTTTATCTAAAAGTTCAGATAATTTTGAAATAGGGATGTCCAATATTGGCTTTTTGCAATAACCGATATGTCGATATTGTCCAACTCTCAATTTCCAATTCTAATATCAACCGATACTGATATCTGTGGGCTATTTAACTAATTTTAGGTAACATCACATATCTCCTGTGGTGGAATTAACACATCATGCCTCATTTTATTGTGATGCCCCACTGGATGCATTCTCAAATGCAATAAGGCTTTTCAAATGTAAACATTGTCTGTGCAAAATAAGAAAACTTTTTCAACTTAAGTTATGGAAAAAATTAGATATTCATGCCTTTTTTTAAATTGTCTCAAACACAACAGTTCCCACTCTCCCTCCCTCTATGAGTCGGTAAATGCCAGTGGAATCCAGACATTATTTCATCGGTTTTCATGACAGGCCAAAAAAACCCAGATAACAATATTGACCGATATTACATTTTTATGCCAATATTGGGCACCAATATTATCGGATATCTACATTTTGAAAAATTACCTGACATAATACGCCCATAGACATTATTTAAGTTGCTATTATGATGATCAGTTAGTCAATTTACTGTGAGGAACACAGCAAAAACTCCCAATTTTATTTGTCAGACTTCAGGAACAAAATCTGATTTGATGTCTTTAAATAAAGACTTGAAAGGAGAAAAACTGACTTGGTATTTGAAAAAATACCTTTTCTAGAGATGTATTGCTATATTACTGTGATATTTGCTGAGCTGAGTCATCCCCATTTTTTCCAGCTGAGTGCATCATGGGAAAGAAAGCCTCCTCCATCACATCATTGTTGTTCTTTTGACACTTTCACATATTTCACCGGATTACTCAACATCTCAGTTGAGTTACTCCTCCTCATGGATTAATCTGAACCGGAAAACATTAGAAAATTTAATTAAAACTAAAACAATGATGTCGCTGTGTGAGAGCCTAATTTCGACAACGTTATTTAGAGATAATACCTATTCAGTATCACCACAGGTAAAAAAACACAGAGATTTGTACACACAATGAAAGAGCACCACACCCTGTCCCGCTGGTTTCGGTTACACCTGTGGAAAGTCAGGTGGCAACTTAGAGGCTTCTTGTAACATTCTTACATCAACTCCTGCTGCTTCCTTTTTTTTATATATAATCTTTCTGAAAACCCACTTTTATAGACCTGCTTTTATGTGAGGTTTACTTTTAGCTTTAATTAGTTTTAGTGTTTTATTCTGTATTGTGTCCTGTTTATTTTAGATGTTCTCTTGTTTTATTTTACTTTTAGCTGCCTGGTTCTTTGATGTGATGTCGTCTCTGTAGTTCTTTAATTCTCAATTTTTTTGTACTTTTAATTTTAACCCTCAGTCTTGTTCTTTAATATTCAAACTGCCCAGTTCCCTTGTTTGAGTTGCATACTAATCTAGCTAATTATTCTTTTAATTTATTGTTATTTTTACTACTTATTTTTAACTGACTCCTATAGCTTGTTTGATTGTCTCCATGCTGCATGTTTAAGCTGTCAAAGGTCTTAACTCTGTAAGACCCAAATATAGAAAAAAATGAGCAAAACATAAATAAAATAAACTATATATATATATATATATATATATATATATATAGATATGTTTTATTTGTTTGTTTGTTTATTTTATTTATTTATTTGCTCATAAAACTAAGAGTTATTTATTTGAGGAGCATAAAATGTCTCTAAAATGGGAAAACATGCAGCTAAAACTGGGTCAGAAATTTCCCCACGAGTCTCTGATTGAGCTTCACGAGTCGGCAGGCTAAAACAGAAACCCAGGAAAATGAAGACACGCAGTTCTTCAGCTAAACTGCTGGAGATTAAAGTGTCATGTGACTGTGTTGCCACACCTCGGGACATTTATGCGTAACACTCTCAGACGTGTTGGGTAAAACCCAGTCCGACCTGATCCTCCACACTGTCGAGGCATCCACAAACACAACATTTACAACAGATCCGTGTTGCTCAAGATGAGGGTGAAGCTACAGGCGAAGAGTGAAGCTTTATTTACGACAGAACTGCTTCCTTCAATGCACCTTTTTCACACGTTTCTTGACAGAGCAGCCTCTGGGCAAAAAACACGAGAAAGTGCACAAAAGTAGAAGCAGTCAGTCCTTTCTGACACCCAGCTCAGAGGATTGGCATTCAAGAAGCAGCTCTTCTACATGTTTTAGGATCAGATAGTCAGATAATCAGCCTCTTCTGTGCACTTTAAAGCCATCTTATCCGACTGGTCTGGGTTCAAACGCAGTGCAGCATGAAAGGAGCACGGATTAGAAAATGTTACGTCTCCGTCATTACAGGTGCAACGGACACACCTAAGATCCTATTTTCAACTAGCAATGACTCAGATCCTTCACTTACCCACTTTATCAGCTCCCCTATACGACAATCCTGACAAAAATGATCACTTTAGGTGTTGTTGAGCTCCGTTACAGTCAATTATTAGCAACCAAATCTACATTTCAGTTTTAATCCGGAATCAGTTTTTAACGAATTTTGGAACAGCAAATCTGATAATCGACACCTAGAATGTATTTTTTTAGGCTGAAATAAACCAGTTTTATACATTGATGGTTTAAAACACGCTATAATGCAGATGTTTGTCAGTCTATCTGTGGAAGTCGTTGTGTAAACTATAAACAAGAGATACTAGAATAAGTCATAATTACTGATGACTGTACACGTGTAGGGCTGAAACTAATAATTCTCATTGTCAGTGAATCTGTTGTTTATTATTTTGACTGATCCATTAGTGGTGGTGATTCAACGTGGCCTGAAGCCTTTAAATATCTTGTTTTGTCTCGACGATATTTATGGAGGAGAAAAGAATCCAGAAAATACTAAATTTTAACAAGATAAAACCAGAGAATGTGGACTTTATTCTTAAAAAAAAAAAAAAAAAATCACCCAAAACCAATGAATCAATCATTAGAATAGCTGTAGATTAATTAACCAGTTGATTATAAACCAGGGGTGTCAAACATGAGGCCCGAGGGCCAAAAGCGGTCCTCCAGAGAGTCCAATCCGGTCCTCAAAGTGTAAAAATTCAAGAGAAGACATTAACTGACAATTGTAAATTAGTAAGACTATAAATTTAAAATCATTTCTAGACCATGACAAGTTGTTTTGATCATAAAATAAAATACTAGATTGTTCTTTTGTCGTTTTGTGTCTCGTTTTTGTAATATTTTGTCTTGTTTTTGTTGTTTTTTGTCCAATTTTGGTCATTTTTTCCTCATGTTTTTGTTGCTTCATTTCTCGTTTTTGTTGTGCGTTTCCTTTTTGTTTCGCTTGTGTTGTTCGTCTATTGTAATTTTTTTTCTCCATTTTTTGGTGCTTTCTAAATTTTTTGTCAAATTTTTTGTCTTTTTATTTTTTTTTGTGTTGTCTCATTTTTTGTTGTTTTTGTCATTTTGTGTGCCCTTGTCTCACTTGTGTTGTTAGGCTATATTTTGTCATTTTTTTCTCACTTTTGTCCATTTTTTTATTGCTTTCTAAATTTTTTGTCAAATTTTTTGTCTCTTGTTTTGTTTCGTGTTGTTTGTCTAATTATTTGTCATTTTGTGTCTCATTTTTCTAATATTTTATCTTGTTTTTGGTCTGACTTTTGTCGTTTGTTTCATGTTTTTGGCATTTTGTTTTTCCTTTTTGTCTCATTTGTGTTGTTAGTTTATTTTTGGCATTTTTTCTGGCTTTTGTGATTCTTTTGTCTAATTTTTGTCCTTTGTCCATTTTTTTGTCGCTTTCTAACTCTTGTTTAATTTTTTTGTCTCTTTCCTTTTGTTTCGTGTTTTGTTTCATTTGTCTAATTTTTTGTCGTTTTGTGTTTCCCTTTTGTCTCACTTGTGTTTTCGGTCTCATTTTTGTCATTTTGTGTTTTGCTTTATTCGTTGTTTTGTGTGTCGTTTTCGTCGTATTGTTTCATGCTGTTGTCTAATTTTTGTCGTTTGTCCATTTTTTTGTCGCACTATAACTTGTTTGTCTAATTTTTTGTCACTTTTTTGTTTTGTTTCGTGTTTAGTCTAATCTTTTGTCGATTTGTGTCTCATTTTGTCTTTGTGTTTCCTTGTTGTCTTGCTTGTGTTGTTAGTCTATTGTTTGTCATTTTTTCCTCACTATTGTCCATTTTTTGTTGCTTTCTAAATTTTCTGTCTCATTTTTTGTTTTGCTTCATGTCGTTTGTCTCATTTTTTGTCATTTTGTGACTGACTTTTGTAATATTTTGTCTTGTTTTTGTTGAGTTTTGTCTTTTTTAAAATAAAATACTATATCTTTCAGTTCCAGATAGCTGTAACTAAATGTTGTGTTCCTTTGTAGACACTTTGTGATCTAGAAGTTGTAATGAGTAAATGATAAACTGAGGCATAATATTGCTGAAATTGTAGTAAAGTGTTTCCTGAATTTTCCTCATCATTTGCTTTTTTGTTTTACATTTTTCCCCACTGTTAAATGATTCAGAGTTTGTGGACAAATAAAGTGACTGATAAAAACCACTAAATGGGTAATTATTATTTTTTTAATCAGAGACATCCTAGAGATGGATTAGAATCCATTAGCCGATGAAGTGCTGCACGTAAAAACAAGACGCTGTCGAATCGATGCAGCGTATTTCCCGCTCTCATTTAGCAGTTTAGGATTAAGTGGCAGGAAATGTAAAAGTAGAAAACCTCAGAGCTGTAATAGAAGGCATTAGTGAGGCTTCCTGCCCTGCAAAATGGAACATTCATCAGAATCAATTAGAAACAGGACAGTTGAAAGTTTCCTGCATTTTATGTCCTTTAGGTTCATTATTTCACTTATACTGAAGATACTCGACTGTAACTTTGAGAAAATCTTCCTGAAGATGGATTATGTCAACTATTGTGCTCATTTTGGAACTTTATTTTGACTATGTATGAAAAAATATTAAGATTTGTGACACATACAGTGGATTTTACAGTTTAAGTGCAGTGATTTGTTTACAAGAAGCTCTCAAAAATGGGTCAGAAATAGTAAACAGTGAGTTATTCTTTGTTAAGAAACATTAAGTCCACATCAGGGGTGTCCAACATCCGGCCGTGGGCCAAAAGTGGTCCTCCAGAGGGTCCAATCCGGTCCTCAAAGTGTAAAAATTCCAGAGAAGACATTAACTGCAGATTGTAAATTAGTAAAACTATAAATTTAAAATCATTTCTAGACCATGACAAGTTGTTTTGATCATAAAGTAAAATTTTAGATTGTTCATTGTTCTTTTGTCATTTTGTGTCTCATTTTTGTAACATTTTGTCTGGTTTTTGGGGTTTTTTTGTCTGATTTTTGTCATTTATCTCGTTTTTGTCGTTTTGTGTTTTCTTTTTGTCTCACGTGATTTTTATCTCATTTTTATTCGTTGTTTTGTGTGTCGTTTTGTGTGTTTTTTCTGTCTCGATTGTGTTAGTCTACTTTTTTGTTGTTTTGTTTCTTGCTTTTGTCATTTTTGGTCTCATTTGTGTAATTTTTTGTCACTTTATAACATTTTTGTCCAAGTTTTTGTCTCTTTTTTTGTTTTGTGTCATTTGTCAAAGTTTTTGTCTTTTTTTCTCGTTTTTGTCATTTTGCGTCTGATTTTTGTAAAATTTTGTCTTGTTTTTGTTGTTTTTCGTCTGACTTTTGTCGTTTTGATCATAAACAAAAATACTACATTGTTCAGTTCCATCTGTGAATGGAATTGGAATTATGGTTATTTCTAGGTTTTTATGTTGTGGTTTTACTGGTCCGGTCCACTGGAGATCAAACTGGGCTGAATGTGGAACCTGAACTAAATGAGTTTAACACCCCTAGTCTACATGTTTCTACTCTCTCTGCCTTTGCCATCTATTGTGAAACCTGATTGAACCTTCAGGTGTGGCTCATAGACATGCACTAACAGTCTTTTGCCGCCCTCCGCTGCTAAGTTCCTAAAACTGCAGGCTCCAGAGCCTCAATTTCCAATATGCAGAACACAAACCACAGACGGAAACACAAGACGGAGCAAGAAAAATAACAGCTGCTCTGATTAAAATCATGTGAAATCTAATACCGGGTAGGAACAAGAACAGTAAAGCTGATTAGTGACAAATAACGGCTCTGTTGTGGGAGATAATGCATATCAGGCGTGGCGTCCTCTCTGATCATCTGGGCAGGACTCAGACCCGAAGGCGTCGTTGTTGCAAAAGATTTTAAAATAGTTCTGATGAAACAAGCGATGTTTTTGAGCGTCCGCTATTAAGGGTGTCAACAAGACTGGATTTGTGTGTGACGCACGGAAGCAGCTGAAAGAGAATTAAGAAAAAATAGATCCACCAATAAACGCTTTAGTGCAGGAGTGTCAAACTCATTTAGTTGAGGTTCCACATTCAGCCCAGTGTGACTTCAAGAGATCAGTAAAATCACAGCATAATAACCAATAAATAAACACAACTCCTAATGTTTCCTTTGGTTTAATGCAAAAAAGTACATTCTGAAAATGTTCACATTTAAGGAATTATCCTTTTACTAAACATCATGAACAAACTGAAATTTCTCAAGAAAAATAAATTCAATTTCATCAATATTCATCCTCAGTTTATCATTTCCACATTACAACTTTCAGATCACAGTGTCTACAAAGGAACACAACATTTAGTCATCTGGAACTGAACATACAGTATTTTACTCTATGATCCAAATGACAAAAGTCAGATAAAAAAGAACAAAAACAGGACAAAATATTACAAAAATGAGACACAAAAGAACAATCTAGTATTTTACTTTTTGATCAAAACAACTTGTCATGATCTAGAAATGATTTTAAATTTATAGTTTTGCTAATTTACAATCTGCAGTTAATGTCTTCTCTGGAATTTTTACACTTTGAGGGCCGGATTGGACCCTCTGGAGGACTGCTTTTGGCCCGTGGGCCTCATGTGGGACACCCCTGCTTTAGTGGGTTTTTAATTTTTTCTGACGGCCTCGGCTCCCCGTGGGAATCAGCTGCAAAGAAAAATGAGGAATGCCCGGAGCCAAAATGTGACTCAGTGTGGAAAAGCTGCTCGGAAAGTTGAAAAGAGACGCAGAGTAAAAAAAGAGGAAAGTTTCTGAGAAGAGAGGAAAGTCTGCAAACAGAGTTAATTATGATATGAACCTGCTGGAAGATAAATGCACCTGGGCAGGTAGCTGGTCGAGTCCTCTGGGTTTACATTCAGATGTAGATTCTAGTTGGTAAGAGCAGTAGCTGGCCAGGATTAAAGGGAGGACAATTAACCAGTTGATTATAAACCAGGGGTGTCCAACATGAGGCCCGCGGGCCAAAAGCGGTCCTCCAGAGGGTCCAATCCGGCCCTCAAAGTGTAAAAATTCCAGAGAAGACATTAACTGCAGATTGCAAATTAGTAAAACTATAAATTTAAAATCATTTCTAGACCATGACAAGTTGTTTTGATCACAAAGTAAAATATTAGATTGTTCATTGTTCTTTTGTCTCATTTTTGTAGTATTTTGTCTTGTTTTTTGTTTGACTTTTGTTGTTTGTCTCATGTTTTGTAATTTTTTTCTTGTTTTTGTCATTTTGTGATTCCTTTTTGTCTCGCTTGTGTTGTTAGTCTATTTTTTGTCAAATTTTTGTCGTTTGTCCATTTTTTTTTGTCGTTTTCTAACTTTTGTCAAATTATTTGTCTCTTTTTTGTTTTGTCGTTTCTCTCATTTTTTTGTTGTTTTGTTTCTTGCTTTTGTCATTCCATGTCTCGTTTTTGTCATTTTGTGTGTCATTTTTCTAATATTTTGTCCTGTTTTTTTCTTTTCTGTCTGACTTTGATTGTTTGTCTCATGTTTTTGTTGTTTTGATTCTTGTTTTTGTCATTTTGTGTTTCTTGTTTGTCTTGCTTGTGTTTTTTGTCTTTGTGTTTTTCTTTATTCATCATTTTGTGTATCGTTTTTGTCGTTTTGTTTCACACTGTTGTCGTTTTTTTGTCTCGTTTCACCATTTTTTTGTCGCTTTGTAACTTCTCTGTCTCTTTGTTTTGTTTCATCGTTTGTCAAATTTTTTGTCATTTTGTGTCTCACTTTTGTCATTTTTTGTCTCATTTTTCTAATATTTTGTGTTGTTTTTGTCTGACTTTTACAGCACCGCCTTTAAGGTGGAAAGAACAACTGCATACACACAAAGTTGGATTTTGACATCAGCACGCCCATTAATTTCATAACAAACCCTTGTTTTTAGCTGATTGTCACTGAGGTTTCACTTGTTCTGCTGTTTCTTTTCCCTTCATTTCTTTATTTTGTGTTTATTATTCAATAAAAAGATCAAATCCGTGCATCAAACCCCACATAAAGTGAAGTTAAAATATCTGAAACTCTCCAAAATGTGGCTTAAAGAAATCAAATTCCACTATATTCTACCAGTCAGGCAGGTAAAGTCCAACATCTGGATTTAAAAGCAACCAGCTGCCACACAGATGTGAGTACTTTTGTGTATTTTTCCAGCAGCTGGTGCTTAGGGAAACCTCTCAGTAGCCTGAAACATGTTGACTTCAAAAACGAACCATCTGAAATCCTCCAGTGTTCCCCCGAGTGCACAAATTCAAAGCACCAAACCGATCCCTGCGGTCACTTCTAAAGCCTTGGCACGTCATTATCTGCATTCAAGAATCATTCTTCTCTCACAAACAACTCCTCAAACCAACCGCTGAAAGGACCTGAAGGTCAGAGTTGTCACCTGAAAGCACAGAGAGCAGCCGGGATGGGAACATGGATCCAACAGGGAAGGGTGTGGTTTGAAACAGGAGCCCCAAACAACAGGGCTAACGGGATCCCGGGGACGGAAAACTGGACGACAACAGCCACAAAACACAATGCCGTCATCAGACCGAACGGCCGGCCTGCAGAAACTATACATCCAAGTGGAAACTGAGACTCTGGCAACGCCTCGACTGTTACGAGGTGAGGAATTTCTCATGTAACAGCTGGCAGGTTGGGACACAATTCAGTCTTTTAATAGCGGCTGGAAAAAAACTGAACGGATCGTCTCTGCACCACAAACTGGCTGCCTCACCCCAACCTGTAATAACAGCATTACAGCAAAGCCTGGGATGTTCACAGTAAACACTAAAACTCTGCTCCCAGATTTCATCAAGCCGTACCTCACCCTGCTGAATCTGGAACACTGGAGTCCTCTAAAAGGACAGAAACTCTCTACATGACTACCCGAATAAGTCATTAATCTGCCCAGATTAATCTATACAATATTGGAAACTAGTGAAAAGGGCCTTTAGGTTCCCACAGTCTAAGGCTGGATCCTAATGTTTTTTCCACAAACAGTATAAGACTGTAAAAATATCACTCTGAGGCTACTTTAGCTGAATATCTTCACTGTTTTAGCTTCCTGATATGTACTTCTTTTTCTCTATATATACTGTTAGCTAACTAAATCAACTGGTCATTACTTTTACCACCCATTTCACCAGCATTATCTTTATTTTCAGCTGTTGAAACCATTCATACTCTTCATTACTTTTAGCTAATTAATTAGGTTAACTTTTGCAAAATTAACAATCCATTGCCTTTAGCTAACTAATAAACTATTTATCCATTATCTTTAGCTAACTAATAAACTATTTATACATTAGCTTTAGGTAACTAATAAACTATTTATACATTAGCTTTAGGTAACTAAACAACTATTTATCCATAATCTTTAGCTAACTAATAAACTATTTATACATTACCTTCAGCTAACTAAACAACTATTTATCCATTATCTGCAGCTAACTAAACTATTTATCGATTACCTTTAGCTAACTAATAAACTATTTATACATTAGCTTTAGCTAACTAAACAACTATTTATACATTAGCTTTAGCTAACTAAACAACTATTTATCCATTATCTTTAGCTAACTAAACAACTATTTATACATTATCTTTAGCTAACTAAACAACTATTTATACATTATCTTTAGCTAACTAAACAACTATTTATCTATTATCTTTAGCTAACTAAACAACTATTTATACATTATCTTTAGCTAACTAAACAACTATTTATACATTATCTTTAGCTAACTAAACAACTATTTATACATTATCTTTCGCTACCTAAACAACTATTTATCTATTATCTTTAACTAACTAAACAACTATTTATACATTATCTTTAGCTAACTAAACAACTATTTATACATTATCTTTAGCTAACTAAACAACTATTTATCTATTATCTTTAGCTAACTAAACAACTATTTATACATTATCTTTAGCTACCCATTCTGAGAACAGCTCTGCAGCCTCCACTAGAAAACTTCCCAAATCCTCCCACTGAAAGGCAAATAGTGAAGTCCTTACTCCAACAAAGCATGTTTGACTGGATCTAATCTCTGTTTTCAGGAGAAAAAATGCTGAAAATGTAGCAGAATTATCTAAAAGTTGCATAAAAAAGTAAATATTCTAGTGCAAATAGAAACGGTGCAGGTGAGAATCCGACCTAGAAAACAAGGACACGCCGAACTCCATTTAAAAAATGATTAATTTTTCTGGGGAAAACATTTGAAATAAAAATACTACTTTAAAATTCTCTCTGGAGTAATAAGCTGCACCTTTCAGCAAATTCGGCTTTGACAGAGGCATTATTTTATGAAAATTAAGCTAACCAATCAACTATTTATCCAGTACCTTTAGATAACTAAAAAACCGTTTATCCATTATCTTTAGAAAACTAATCAACTACTTATCTATTATCTTTACCCATCTAAACAACTATTTATACATTATCTTTAGCTAACAAATTCAACCATTTATCCATCATTTTCAACTAAATCAACTATTTATCTGTCAACTTCAGCTAATTTATCAATAATTTACCCATTGCTTTTGTTTTGCTGCTTTTAACTGATTTATTTGACTTTTTAAAGCTAAATTAACTGTCTAGATTTGTGTACATCTTGTTTTGGGGATCTAACATGACTTGAACACACCCATTCTGAGAACAGCTCTGCAGCCTCCACTAGAAAACTTCCCAAATCCTCCCACTGAAAGGCAAATAGTGAAGTCCTCACTCCAACAAAGCATGTTTGACTGGATCTAATTTCCGTTTTCAGGAGAAAAAAACGCTAAAAATGAAGCATAATTATCTTTATTTTAAAAAAAAAAAAAAAAAAAAGGTAAATATTATGGTAGAAACAGCAACTGTGCAGTGAGAATGTGACCTAGAAAACGAGTACACGCCAAACTCCATGTAAAAAATCGTGAATTTTGCAGAATTTTGCATTTAGAACAAAAATACTACTAGAAAATCCCCTCTGGAGTAATAAGCTGCACATTTTAGCAAGTACGGCTTTGACAGAGGTGTTATTTTATGAAGCTCTTGAAAAAAAAAACATGCATTTCTACATAAATAAATCTGAATTTAATCTTACCGATTGCAAAGCAGATTCCGACTGCGACCAGCTGGAGGATAACTCTGTTCATCTTGGAAGGATTTAAAAAAGGACAAAAACGCAGCTGCAGAGTGAGCACGGAGTGAGGAGAAGCTCGGACCGTTATAATCTGATCAAACGACAAACTTTTTCCTCCCTGGCTGCATTTATAACTTCCCACCTCCCTCCAGACGTCACCGCCGACCAATCAGAGCAGCTCCTCCACCCAGACCCTCAGGTGGGAGAAAATATCTGCAGGTAAAGAGGGGAGGGGCTAAATGTGCACAGATAGATAGATAGATAGATAGATAGATAGATAGATAGATAGATAGATAGATAGACTATAAATAGATAGATAGATAGATAGATAGATAGATAGATAGATAGATAGATAGATAGACTATAAATAGATAGATAGATAGATAGACTATAAATAGATAGATAGATAGATAGATAGATAGATAGATAGATAGATAGATAGATAGATAGACTATAGATAGATAGATAGATAGATAGACTATAGATAGATAGATAGATAGATAGATAGATAGACAGATAGGTTTTTGTTATTTTCTTGTCAACTTTTGTAAATTCTTTGAAGATTCCTTCAGAAAAAACAAGATTAAACATTTCATTTCCAGGAACGCCTGCATTACAGAATCACAGCAAACTGCAAAATCTTTTTAATTTACAACTGCACGCTTGCATAAGGGTTATGAATGGTGGAACTCCCCCGTCGGTTCTTTTTAAGTATCTCATCTGGCCTGAGAACGCCTCGGGATCCCCCAAGAAGAGCTGGAAAGAGTCAATGGGAGGAGGAACGTCTGGAATGACCTGCTTCATCTGCTGCCTCCAAGACCTGACCCCGGATAAGAGGAAGAAGATGGATGGATGGATGGATGATGGATAGATGGATGGATGATGGATGGATGGATGATGGATGGAAGTTACCTTTTAAACTTTTGAAGAAATTGTAGTATTTGTATGAGTACCTCAAGCTCTTTATCACTGATTAAACTTGGAGAAAAAAGTGGAAGAATGTCAACAAAATGGACACTTCTATTGCTGTTCTGTGTAATATTCTTCTTTTTCGGTGATCAAAATGTTAAAAATCGGCTATAAAGTAAAAAATAAACACGATTCAAACATGAAATGTGTGGACAAAAACATGATACAACCAATAACTCAAATGATGATTCTGAACCAAAATGACAGAAAAATGGTGTAAAAACACATTGACTCTTATACAAGAGTGTAGCTCCAATGACTGGAGCATCTGAGGGTTAATCTGTAGAAAAACAAAGGTAGGTCAGCTCCAAAGGGTCATATCACACTGTACAAACTTATATTTCTCTTTTTACATGAAAACACTGTAATTATTGATTCTGATTCTCAACAAAAATGGACTTTTAGCTCATTTTTATGATGTATTGGTTCCCATCCTGGAGGTCAACAGGAAATCAGGCACAGTTTTTGGGTGAATTTCTTGATAATTTATTTCCTGAAAATGAAAACACAACATTGTGGGAGGAAAACCAGAGCAGCAACAGTTCAACTCCAGCTGATACATGAGAGGAACGCTTCACCAACGTTTGTCTGGAAGCAGTAAAAAGAAGTAAGACTTGATTGTTAACTGGCTTCATTTCAATAAAACCACCTGAAGCACATTTACAAACCGAACAGAACAATATGATCTGTGGAGACGCCTGTTGAGGCTCATCGATGCCTTCAGGGTCTTTTTCTACATTTAGAACACTGAAATCCACATTGTTTAATCTTCGTGTCGTCCTGTGGGTCAAATTGACCCAGTTTGAAGTTTGAAAATGTGGTAAAAAATATGTTTTCACAGTGAAACTTCGATGTCCACATTTTCAACATTTTTGGGAAATTTTTTAACATTTTTTTGGTGGAAAAAAAGAAATGCTAAATGCAAAATTCACTGGATTTTGGTAGATTATTATGTGAATGTTCTTAAAGAAAATATTAGAAGTTTTACTGATATATATGGAATCACTTTAGATGATTTTAGGATTTTTTTGGGAAGATTTTTGCTCATTTTTTGAAAATATTTACAAGAATTTCCTTGCCAAATTTGGGGGATTTTGTAAAAAATCTAACTCTTAAGGGAAACTTTTATCCTCATGTCATTCTGCGGGTCAAATTGACCTGGTTAAAAGTTTGAAAATGTGGGAAAAAAATTTATCTTCCCAGTGAAAACTTCCACATTTTCAACATTTTTTGGGAAATTTTTGAACATTTTTTGGTGGAAAAAAAAGAAATGTTCAAAAAATGTTTCTTTAAGAAAATCCAGACATTTTTTTTAAATGTGAATGTTCTTAAAGAAAATATTAGAAGTTTTACTGATATATATGTAATCACTTTAGATATTTAAAAAAAAATAGAAGATTTTCATTCATTTTTTGAAAATATTCACAATTTTATTTTTTAAAATTTTTATTTCTTGCCAAATTTGGGGATTTTTAAAAAATAAAGTGTTAAGGGAAATTTGTAAGGAATTTTTGGAATTTTCTTCCTGAAGATTTTGCAAATTTTGATAAATTTGGGGAATTTTTTTGCTGAATTTTTAGATGTTTTTCAGACAAGGAAACAATATTTTTTGGTGCCTGTAAATGAGGACAACAGGAGGGTTAGAGTGGTTTTTAGTGTAAAAAAGCTGCTTGTGTTTTCACAGTGAGGAAGGGAGGTTTCTTCCTCCCATTCTGAGCTTTGATAACGAGACACAGCGCTGAAGGAAACACCTTGGTTAAATTCTTCACATCAACAGGCCTTGTCTTGCCCAGAGTTTGTCCTCAAACATTTGTGTTTGTCTCTGAGTGTTTGTGACTAAAGCGTTTAGAGAATGACTGACGAGTTCTGGGTGAAGCAACGTTCCCAGAGTGTTTGTCCACATCAGTCGTCCTGTCCGAGGCTTTCAGGCAGAGTGTGTGTTTGGTTGTTTCTATGAGAGCCGTTTAATGATTATCTCCACATCTGACTTCAGAGCGTGATTCGGTTTGCTGCTGGAGGGGGCAGATGTTATGAAATGGCATCTTCAGAGTCATGGTTTTGAAATGCTTGGCTGAGAGGGAGGCTGTGAGCGCCCGGTGAAATGCCTCCATTGTTTTGCCCACAGATCCTCAGAGTTTCTCAACTCGTGTCGCTTGGAAAGAGGGCGTGAGGCATAAAAAGATTCCATCTGTCACAGAAACGACAAGTCAGGAGGAAAACCCAACCTGTGGGAAAGAAGAGCGGCCAAAGCAGGGTTTATAAATATTAAGACATGGAATAGAAGCAGATTTCTAACGATAAAATACATGATTGTGAGAGTGTTCGGCCTTTTCATGGGGACACTTTTAACCCTCATGTCGTTCTGCGGGTCAAAACTGACCCGTTTTAAAGTTTGAAAATGTGGAAAAAAATAAATTCACAGTGAAACTTCTGATGTCCATATTTTCAACATTTTTGGGAAATATTTGAACATTTTTTTGGTGGTAAAAAAAGAAATGTTAAAAATGTTTCTTAAGAACATTCACAAAAAAATCAACCAAAATCCAGTGAATTTCACTGGATTTTGGTTGATTTTTATGTGAATGTTCTTAAAGAAAATATTAGACATTTTACTGATATATATCGAATCATTTCAGATATTTTTAGGATTTTTCTGGAAGATTTTTACTAATTTTTTAAAAATATTTACAATTTTTTTGTTTTGTTTTTTGTTTGTACATTCTTATTTCTTGCCAAGTTTTTAAATAAAACTTTTAATGGAAATTTTTATGGAATTTTTGGAATTTTCTTCGTGAAGATTTTGCAAATTATTAGAAATTTGGGGATTTTTTAAATTGTTTTGCTGAATTTTTGGATTTTTTTCCCGAATGTTCTTAAAGAAAAGAGAGAACATTTACTGATATATATGTAATCATTTTAGATATTTTTAGGATTTTTTTCGGAAGATTTTTATTAATTCTTTGAAAATATTTACATTTTTAAAAAAGTTTTCTTTCTTGCCAAATTTGGGGATTTTTTTTAAAATAAAACTTTTAAGGAATTTTTGGAATTTTCTTCCTGAAGATTTTGCAAATTTTTATAAATTTGGGTAATTTTTTTTTTGCTGAATTTTTGGATTTTTTTCAGACAAGGATACAATATTTTTTGGTGCCTGTAAATGAGGACAACAGAGGGTTAATGTTAAAACGTGGAATGGAAGCAGATTTCTAATGATAAAATACATTTGTGTGGGTGTTCGGCCTCTTTATGGGGAAACTTAATTCGTCATGAGTGCCTGCAGAAGTCTGATGATTAAATAAAGTAAAATCAGCAGCATGGAGTCACGCGGCTTCGTTTGATTGTTGTAAAACTGGACTGTGTGAGTCAGTGTTGAGGGAAAACAATGAAGACAAAGGAAATCTCAAGACGGCTTCACAAAAGGTGGCTGAACAGCTTTAAGAGTGGCATCTCCAAGTTACCTGGAGTGGAATTAAGTCCAAACAAAAGAGATCAGATAACATGGGACCCTTCAGTAGCTCTCTTTTAGATGTGGATTTATCTTTAAAGACATTTTTATAAAGAAGCCACACAACATTTAGTGATCCATCTGTCACTTCTACAGACTAGAAGCTTGTCCCTGTTAGTGTTTTGGGCCAAAACCACTTTAATAAGATCTTATTTCCTCGATATTTTTCAGGCCGGATTCCTCGAGTCATTTCTTGGCTTCAAGATGAAGTAAACTAAACAAAGTTAGGATAAAAATAAATAGAACCATAATAAAGTGATACAGAACTTCCTGATTTTGGTTCTTTCAAATAAAAATAAATTTTTTTTATTTTTTTTAAAAATTGTAAATATTTTCAAAAAATGAATAAAAATCCCCAGAAAATCCTAAAAATATCTAAAGTGATTCCATATATATCAGTAAAACTTCTAATATATTCTTTAAGAACATTCACAAAAAAATCAACCAAAATCCAGCAAATTTCGTTGGATTTTGATTGATTTTTTTTGTGAATGTTCTAAAGAAACATTTTTGACATTTCTTTTTTCCACCAAAAAATGTTCAAAGCTTTCCCAAAAATGTTGAAAATGTGGACATCAGAAGTTTCACTGTGAAAATATATTTTTTCCCACATTTTCAAACTTTAAAGTGGGTCAATTTTGACCTGCAGGACGATACGAGGGTTAAGAGTCAGCAGCCATGCAAGAGTAAAACCTGAATTAAATGAACATCAACACGCTAACATGCTAACACAGTGATAACCCCATCAACCTCAACATCAACCAGATGACCCCCCCCCACCTCTCTATCTCTATCTGTATCCCTCTATCTCTATCCCTCTATCGCTACCTCCATCCCTCTATCTCTACCTCTCTACCTCTATCTCTACCTCTCTACCTCTTCTGTCCCTCTCAACCCGTCCGGCCAGCAGCAGATGGGTCCCCCCACATTAGAGCCGGGTTCTGCTCCAGGTTTTTTTCTCTGTTAAAAGGGTGTTTTCCTGCCACTGTCTCCTTAGGGCTGCTCTGGGGGTCAGGCATATGGGTTCTGTAAAGCATCTCGAGACAATTTAACTGTAATTGGCGCTATATAAATAAAATTGAATTGAATTGAATTGAATTGAATTGAATTGAATTGAATTGAATTGAATTGAATTGAATTGAATTGAATTGAATTGAATTGAATTGAATTGAATTGAATTGAATTGAATTGAATTGAATGATCAGTGTGTCTCTGCTGGAGGTCTTCTTTTCTTCTTAATCTCAAATGTTATCAACTAGTTCCTCAAAGAAAGTCACTGAGTTTCTCTCTATAACATCAGAAACCCTTCTGGTTAATCTTTAAGTTAGTTGGGTCTCAAATGGAGGCCCTTTGGTCAACTTATGCTGTTTTAACAACATTGAAACCACCTGACTAACATTGTATAGATCCCCAACTTGCTACCAGAACAGTTCTGACCTGTTGGACTCCAGACGTGTGGTGGTTCCCTGCAGGGTCTGGTACCAGGATATAATCAGCAAATGCTTCAGAACCTGCAGACTGTACAGTGGAGCCTCAATGGATTGGACCCGTTCAAGCAGATCCCACAGATGCAGTTAGATTGAGATCTTAGGAGTATGGAGGCCAAGTTAACACCTTGTACCTTCTGTCATTTTCCTCGAGCCGTTCCATGTTTAGGTGGTTGGTACGAGTCAAAGTGACATCCACAGAACCACAGAACATCGTATGGTAACGACATGATCAACGTCATTCTGTAGATGAAGAAAAAAACACACCTTTTTCTACAGAAACCTTCTAGTGTCACTTCATTCCATTTCCACCGCTTATCCACAATTCTTTAACCTTTAGTTTTTGTTACTGTCTGCCAGACCCCTCTCATTAACCGCAGATTGCAAATTAGTAAAACTATGAATTTAAAATAATTTCTAGACCATGAAAAGTTGTTTTGATCATAAACTAAAATATTTGTACATTGTTCTGTTGTCATTTTGTCTCATTGTTGTAACATTTTGTCTTGTTTTTGTTTCTGGTCTGATTTTTGTTGCTTATCTCATGTTTTTGTCATTTTGTTGCTATTTTTTGTCATTTTGTGTTTCCTTTTTTGTTTTGTGTCATTTGTCAAACTTTTCGTCATTTAATTTCTCGTTTTTGTCGTTTTGCGTCTCATTTTTGAAACATTTTGTCTTGTTTTTGTTGCTTTTTGTCTGGCTTTTGTCGTTTTGATCATAAAGTAAAATACTACATGGTTCAGTTCCAGATGACTAAATGTTTGTTGCCTTTGTAGACCCTCTGTGAAAGGGTAAAATCCTGTAAAGTGGAAGTTGTAATGTGTAAATGATAAACTGAGGCACAATATTGTTGAAAGTGAACTTCATTTTCTTCAGAAGTTTCAAGTTATTCATAATGTGTTGCACAAAAAAACCTATTTCTTAACTGTGAACATTTTCAAAATGTACTTTTTTGCACTAAAACAAAGGAAGCATTAGGAGTTGTGGTTATTTATATGTTATTATGCTGTGATTTTACTGGTCCCTGGAGATTAAACTGGGCTGAATGTGGAACCTAAGATGAGTTTGACACCCTGATGTCAAGCTTCCTCCAAGTGGACTTAACATAATCATCATCCTATGGGGGTAATCATCTTCTTCACCAAACTTTTATACATCTGAGGTGAAAAAGACCAAAGATGTGGATCGACACATCAACATTCCCGTCACCAAAGTTTTCCACAAGACTCTGAAGTCAAACGGAAAAAGCTGCCGACGTCCGATAAGGTTGACTTAAAAACAGTAAATACTAGAATGCAGGATCAGCAGAGTGAAGCACGGTGGTGGCATTATCATACTACGGCCATGTTTTACTGCTGCATGCCCGGTTTGGCACAGAAAACCAGTGGAGTAAAAACACGAGGAAAACTGGCAACCAGGGAGTACATTTTATTTCCAGCTAGACAATGAAGCCGGAGCGACAACAGAATAAAAACAGCGAATGTCATTTCCTGGAGCGGCTCAGAGTCACCCAGGCAACCGGTTTGAGCGATTCTACAAAGAACTGGAAAACCTGCACCACTCACAAAAACAAAGCTTACAGACCCATGAAGGATGTAAACCAGGGGTGTCCAACATGAGGCCCGTGGGCCAAAACCGGTCCTCCAGAGGGTCCAATCCGGCCCTCAAAGTGTAAAAATTCTGACTGACTTTACTAAACAAGTTTCAGGTTGCTCGTGATGTTTTGTAGAAAGATAATTCCTTAAATGTGAACTGGAGATAAATTGGGTTGAATGTGGAACCTGAACTAAGATGAGTTTGACCCTCCTGATGTAAATGAAGTCCTCATCCTGATGTACTAGGATCAAATAAACCTGCAAACAAGCACTTTGTATACATTATATATTTCTTCATGAGCTCCACAATCTGGCAGCGATCAGACTTTAACTTGTCTTGTCACATCAGACCTCGACTGACTTTCTGCTGGATGTTGTATCGTTCTCTTGCAGGGTTTCTGCAGAAATCAGCCAGTCAGATTTACTGCTTTTTAATGCTATTTTAATGCTAGACTGTAAAAATTTTATGCCATGACCGTGAGCTCAACAAATTACACAGGTTTGGTTTTTTTGTAAAAGATGATTTTTATATGAAAACTGTCCCTACATTTCACTATTTGTGACTCCAGAAACCACCATTGACCACCAACAGGCTGCAGTCATTCTCTGAATTCCACATTTTCCAGCTATTTTTGCTGGAATTTGCATTTCCCCATTTCCCAGCTCTCCTCCACCTGGTCCATGCACCGGCCACTTTAAAAACATGCAGTTTTTGGCAACTGTACCCGACCGGCTGGAACAATTATCACAGTGCTTCAGCATGTTTATGCAGATGCACATATCTGATGAATCGGAGTCTATAATTATATGTTAGTATTGTCAAATACTTTTCTTGAAAAACTGCAGAAATAATTTTTAATGCCATTGAGAGTCAAATTTAATGATTTTTAATGCCATTTAAGACCTTCATTTTCACAAAATCAACTGAATGACTATTAATGCTTTTTAATGCCCTGTAGAAACCCTGTCTGGGCACACTGCAGGTGCAAAAGCTTCTAAAAAGGCAGATTTTCTATTAACAACACATATTTCTGGAGCATGTTTTTACATGCGGTCTCAGTGTCTGTGGCAGACATATTTCCTCAATAGTTGTATCTGTGGAAGAGGAAAATGGTGCAGCGTTCTCTCTCTGGGTGTGGCGAAGCAAACGGGTGAACATTTCACATGGCAGCAGCAGATTATTACTCTGGAGAACAGACTCAGAGCTGCTTCCTCGCCACATTCAAGGCCTTGAAAGGGAAAAAGTTGCACTATACGGCAGACTTTTAGAAGAAGAGCTAGAAATAACAGGGGATTCCTCGTCACAAAGCTCACACTGAAAAAACTCCAAATCTTACCAAGTCTATTTGTCTCAAAATGTCTCATCCCGCTTGATTTAAGATAAATTCACTGAACAAGAGACATTTCAGCAGATGGAGGGACTTGTTTTAAGACACTGCATCTTAAATATCCTGTTAAGTCAAACAATCTTGAAATTATCTTGTTTTGAGTTGAATTTTACAAGAAAACTCAAAATAAGTTTAACACTTGTGTCGTCCTGCAGGTCAAATTGACCCATTTTAAAGTTTGAAGATGTGGAGAAAAATATATGTTTTCACAATGAAACTTCTGATGTCCACATTTTCAACATTTTTGGGAAAACTTTCAACATTTTTTGGTGGAAAAAAGAAATGTTAAAAATGTTTAAGAAGATTCATAACAAAATCAACCAAAATCCAGCAAATTTCACAGGATTTTGTTTGATTTTTATGTGAATATTCTTAAAGAAAATATTAGAAGTTTTACTGATATATATGGAATCATTTTAGATATTTTTAGGATTTTTTGGAAGAATTTTCTAATTTTTTGAAAATATTTACAAGAATTTCTTGCCAAATTTGCTTTGTTTTTTTTTTTGTTTTGTTTTTTTGTTTTTTTTTTTAAACAAAACTTCTAAGGAAAACTTTTAAGGAATTATTGGAGTTTTCTTCCTGAAGGTTTTTGCAAATTTTCAGAAATTTGTGGAATTTTTTTTGCTGATTTTTTGGATTTTTTTCAGAGAAGGAAACAATATTTTTTGGTGCCTGTAAATGAAGACAGCAGGAGGGTTAATACATCTCACATTAGGAGGCTACATGAATGCGAAAATCTATTTTTGAGTGAAAAACTGCTATTTTTTAGCATGTCTGGCTTATTTTCAGACACCTAAGCTTGACAATCCTGGTATAATATAGTTTAAAATAAGTTTTCCCAGCTAATTTTAAGATCTCAATATTCTAAATATATCTCATTTATAGAAATCTTACCAAGCCATTTTCCCTTGTTCTATTGGCAGATTTTTTCACTTATTTCAAGGTAAAAGTTCCTTGAAATAAGTTTTTTTTTCTTGTTTTGAGTGCAGGGATGTGCTGAAAGAAACGGGACAGAAGAAGGGCAGGTCCCAGGCTGTGGTTTGAGGTTATCCTCAGTCACCAAGGAACCTCCTCCTCCTCCTCGTCTTCTCCCCCTGGAAAAACTGACGGGGTTCGGCCACATGAAGACGACTCAGCCCTGCCAGTCACTCTGCCAAAGACAGCTGCCGTGCAGAAGTGAAAAACACCTCCTATGAGTCACACGTGAAGAAGCCACAGCGTTTCTGCCGCCTAAACGCACCGTGTGCAGCACATTTTCAAACCAAAGCTGCTGCCTTTTAATATCTCATTTCCACTCTGACATTCTCCAGTTTGCAAGAAGTTAAAGTACACAACACGGAAACTTAATTTTAAAATGATTGCAGAAGCATGACTGGGACCTTATGATGTTGTGTCACCGCTGTGTAATTGTTTTGTGTGTTTGTTTGCCGTTAAGTCAGAGTCATGTGAAGCATCGCTGCGACCACACCCACGAGCCAGACAACCATCAATCCCCAGGACACCGCAGGAAATCCTCCTCCGAGCTCCAAAACACGCACATATGTCAGGAATGCAGCGGTGTATGCTCGCTCTGCTTCATGTTCTCATCCACAAACAAACAAACATTCAGACGTCAGAAAATGAACCCCCCCCCGCCCCGCCCCGCCCCAGTTCTCTGCTGACACCTTGTGGCGAAATGGAAGAACTGCAGCGACAGGTTCAAATAAAAGACGGAAAAATATGAAAAGAAAATAGACGTTTATTGAGAATTCTGAATCCTGCTCACCCTTCCACAGTAGCAGAAAGACGACAACAACATGAGTTAAAATCTGGACGCATAAATACCGCTTCTCTTGTGTCATGAAATCCCAAAAAGCAAAAAAACAAAGAGAGTCTATTGCAGTCACACTAAAGTAAAGAGGAGAAGAGGGCTGCTGAGTGTCTGAACCCGCTGTTTCAGAAAGAAAAACAAGCGGCTGGTGGTCTGTCTGTGAACCTGAACATAAATAAAGACACCAGCAGGATCAGTGCAGCGGTGGAGGGAGTCCAAGGATTCAGATTGTCTAAATTCTCAGTCTCCTCGATCTCTACGGCAGCAGTCGGGACATTTTGGGGGAAATATTCGCTTTAGATTCAGATGAGAAAACTAAGAAGAAGCTACAAGACTGAAAACAGACAGCCTGGCTCCATCTGGTGTCTTTAAAAACGACATCTGGCTATTTTTAACAGCGTTATGTGCCAATAAGGTGAAGAAAAACGTTAATAAATGAGCGTCAGATCCTACCAGCACCTCTTATTTGTGGAGTATGTATGATTAAAACAAACACTTGAGGTGTTATGAGACGAGTTTTGCACCATATTCTGCTGCTATTATAAAGTAGGACCACAGGACAAACAAAACAAACCCAGTTTAGTCTTAGTAGAAACTACTGGATGCAGCATTTTCTAAACAGGAGGACAAAAGTCTGTCACCTAAAACACCATCTAATGTTTTTAACGTAACCTCTGTGCAACGGCGCCCCCTGTGGTCATAGAATGTGGTGCAACATTGGTTTCAATGCCTCATAACGCTCTTAAAAATAGCAAACTGTTGTTTTTATTCATCAGTCAGCTCACAAGTCAGCATCTCGTTATACCCCCCAATAAAACACATAGGCGGCCGTCTATATGAGCACACATTTCTGTTTCTGGTAGGATTAAGATCATCAGTTAGTGACTTTTAGAAGCTTTTCTGATTGTTTCCAGCCCGAGCTAACAGCTGTAGCGTTATATTCACTGTACAGACATCAGTGGGATCAGTTTTCTCATCTAACTTCTTACATTTCCCCGAATGTCGAACTACTCCAGTAGTGGAGATGAAGCTAAGAGGGAAGGTGGGTGACGGTACAAACCTGCTGCTGCTGCAGGAGGGGAAACAAATGTAACACAGGATTTATTCTCACGCAGGAAGGTGTTTGACACTCGCACAGACAGCTGGAGAAACGACACGGGCTCTTTAGAAAAATCAAGTTTGATCAATCTCTACTCTAGAAGCAGAAAGAAATGTGGGGAAAAGGAAAACAACCAGGATGTTTCTCTGTACCTTAAGGCAAATTTAACCAAACGCTTTGTGCGACGAACCGAATTTTACCGTGTGATACAGGAAAAAACACCAGCTGCCTCTGCGGATGCCAGCCTGAGTGTACATGCAGGGAGGGTTCACCACCACCGGTTACCAAACTGTGCCAAATACAGAACAAACCCAGAGCCTTCAGCTTTCCATCCATCAGCTCTGAATGGGAAAAAAAACAAATCAAAGTGTAGCGTCACCCACCGACAACATAATTCTCTCATCGGTGTGCTCGTAATGTTCAGCTTCCTGTCGCCTCGCCTTCTGGTTTTGGCACGGATGAGTTTGGTAAGGTGGAAAACCAACTGTGTGTGTTTATCTGTGTGTGTTTTCTATGTCTCGCTCACACTCAAAAATCTTTTTCATTTGCCCTAATCTAAACCAAAATAAAACAGTCTCCAGGGAGGGGAGGGGGCATCTGGAGAGCTTTGTAAAATCAGGTGACCCCTCTCCGTCCAGTAATTCTTTCCTGCCTTCTCTCTCTCTCTAGGTATCTTCGTCCTCCTCTTCTTCCTCCCGGGCGCTCTAGCGGATGGCCTTGACGGGGCTCTTGAAGCTGGAGGCGGCTTGCAGCTGCAGCTGGTAGGCCATGGGGTGGATCTTGAAGCCGTACAGCCTGCAGCCAAAAAGAAATGATTATGAAGTCCAGAGCAGCACAAAATGCAACACAAACATTTTTTTATTATCCCTTATTAATCCCACGAGGGGAAATTCTGATTTTCGCATATCTCCCAGGAGCAGGAAGGGTTAAGGCCCTGCTCAAGGGCCCGACATTGGTGGCATCGGGGTTTGAACCTCTGACCTTCTGATTAGTAGTCCAGACACTTAACCGTTGCGCCACCACTGGCCCTGAGATAAATGAGAGCGTGTGATGAGGGATTAGTCGTCTGTTTCCTTTCAGGGAGAGAACATTGATCTTAAACTCTGATCTTTTGTAACGAACCCTCCCTAAACGTTGTCATACGGATTCTTATGAAAAGTGTTTGCAAACAGACGTCACGACAGACTGAAAAGACACGCACATGTGACAGCAAAAGATACAAAAAGAATTCATACACACCTAATTCATAAAACTTTCCTCTCATCAATAACCTGTAAGTCGAAACTTTGCTTGAAAATGTAAACAAATCCGTTCCATGCATCACAATATCAATCAGTTCTTCATAAAGTCATGAATACCAACGACTTTCATGCATGTATGAATCATTTTACTAGAAGATAACAGAATATTGTAACGGACTGATATTGTTGTTGATGTTGAGGTTTCAATGTTTATTGTTCAGTTCCAGATTTACCTGATGTCAGTGAACGTGCCATGTTTAGTTAGCTCACCTCTGATTGGCTGAGAGTCAGCAGTAGAGAGAGCTGGTAACGGTGGCTAATTCTGGAGCTAAGTTATGGGGTTTTTCTAGTTCTTCTGGCGTTGGCTACGGTCCACAGTAGCCTGTATGAAGGTTCAATAAACCAGCAGAGAACCAGATAAAGTCTCACTCATTCATCACAGAGGGTCGCTACAATATGTTGACCTGTTTTTACAACTGGATCCATGTTGGTCGGTGTTTCTTCCTGTTCCCAGCATTTTTTTCTATCTAATTTCACTTCCATGGAGACAGCTTTCCTTTTCTTCCAAGCATCAGAAGAGTCTGACTTACACTGGGAGCCATAATGAAGGACAAAAAGTTAGTGAATGTAGCACAATCCAAGGTGGAGTACAACCAGAGAATGGAAACAAAGCCGTTTTTGGCACCGTGACGACGTATTCATCTGCTCCGCTTGTCAACCAGTTCCTACGTAACAACGAAATGCCGCAAATCAAGGACGCCGTAAACCAAGGACTCCTTGTACTATAGTATATAGTATGCCAGAAAAAGATTTAGTATTTCCTAATACATTGCACATTAAATGCAGTATGCAAAAAATACCAGCACGTCCTACCTGGTCGGATTCTGCAGTTTGCAAACCCAGCCTGTTTTTCTGCTCATTCTGATCCATAATCCTCTGCAGTTACATCGCAGTTAAGCCACTGACAGCACACAGACAGATCACAGCTTATTTCACACTACAGCAGTCAACGTTGAGGGCTCAGTACTATGAGGAAGTCGCCTGTACTGACTGCATGCAGACTGTAGAAAACGGTGCATACTTAGAGCAAAAAGAAAAAGTTTGCAATCTGGAATACAGCTCTAGTGTTTGTGAGAGAGTTTCAGTTGTTGCTTTATATTAAAAACATGTCACAACATTTGCATCCTGAAATGTTACGACTGCTGAACTGTGACGGCTGCATCTGTTGTATCAGCGGTCCATATGCAGCATGAGGAAGATGCAGAGTAGAACAAAACACTCAACCAGCTTTAACTAAAACTTGCATTAAAGTCCTCCCAAACAAACCGGACGAGGGAGTTTTATGAAAGTATTATTTGCTTCTAGCCTGTTTATTATTTAAAGAAATGGGTTTTTGGAATAATTCTTTTTAGAAACCTGTACTGTCTTTATTTATAACTTTAAAACACCATCCCAGGAGCTAATGTTGACGTACGTTTATTTTGTTGCTGTGGTATGAAGGACTGCACAGTTTCAGGTACCATGACATCCCTGGTCACTAACCTCGGGACAAACTGGTTGGCGGGCCTCTTGGGCCGGTACTCCGGGTGAACCATGAAGAGCATGTGGGGGAAGCCAGTGCCAAAGTAGGCTCCATCTGTGTGGTGGTGCCTGGAGGACTTGGGTGTGTAGACATCCATACATTTGGGGCAGTACAGCTTCACCATGGCCTCTCCTGGGATGTCTGACAGGCCTGTGGAGGAAGAAGAGGAGTGCGAGGAACAGAAGGAGGAAACGAGGTTAGATTAAATCTGCTAAACCAGACATAGAGGCAAAACAAACACTGCTGCTGTTGAGCAATTACTTCCTTCTGTGTCAGAGTTGTCACTACACGAATGTAAATTTAGACTTCAACTGAAACAGATGACTCGGAACAGAGGGAGGTTTCTAACGGGCAACTCCATCCATCCATCCATCCATCCATCCATTTCCTCTTATCCGGGGTCAGGTCATGGAGGCAGCAGATGAAGCAGGTCATTCCAAATGTTCCTCCTCCCAGCGACTCTTTCCAGCTCTTCCTGGAGGATCCTGAGGCGTTCCCAGGCCAGATGCGATACATAATCCCTCCAGAGGGTTCTGGGTCTACCCCGAGGTCTCCTCCCAGGCGGACGTGTTCAGAAAATGTCCAAAGGAAGTCTCCCTGGAGGATCTGAATCAGATGTCCAAACCACCTCAACTGTACAGGAGTGATGTATGATATTGTACTGAAATCGGGATTTCTGTCTCATTTTTGTCTTTTATGTCTTGTTTTTGTCATTTTCTGTCTTGTTTTTGTCATTTTTTGTTTTGTTTTTGTCATTTTCTGTCTTGTTTTTGTTGTTTCCTGACTCCTTTAGAGGTGAAGGATCAGCAGCTCTACTCTGAGCTCCCTCCAGATGTCTGAGCTTCTCCCCCTATCTCTAATTCTGAGCCCAGCCACCCTACAGAGGAAGATTATTTCAGCCGCTTATATCCACAATCTCATTCTTTCAGTCACTACCCAGAGCTCATGACCATAGGTGAGGGTTGGAACGTAGATGGACGGCGAATTGAGAGCTTTGCCTTTCGGCTCAGCTCCCTCTTCACCACGACGGTTCGGTACAACGGCCACATTACTGCTGCCACATCTCACGCTCCATTTTCCCATCACTCGTGAACAAGATCCTGAGATACTTGAACTCCTTCTCTTGGAGAAGCAACTCCCCCCCAACCCAGAGAGGGAGCGATCCATCAATTTCCATCAGAGAATCATGGCCTCAGACTTGGAGGTTCTGATCCTCATCCCTGCTGCTTCACACTCAGCTGCAAACCACTCCAGTGCTGCTGAAGGTCTGAGGAACCAACAGAACCACATCATCTGCAAAAAGCAGAGATCCTGAGATCCCCAAACTGGACGCCCTCCTCACCCTGAGATCCTGTCCATGAAGACCACGAACAGGACTGGAGACAAGGGGCAGCCCTGGAGGAGTCCAACACCCACTGGAGACGAGTCTGACTTTGTGCCGAGTATGAGGACACAGCTCTAAGTTTGGTTGTACAGGGACACCAGGCTCGCCGATACGAGCAGACAGAAACACTGCAGTGCTTTGACTCTAAAATTTAAACAGCTGTCAAAGATTTCTTGTCGTTTACCTTGTCCTCATGTATTATATTTTCAGACACTGTTCCACTCACCAATAGGAAGCATCGGCTGATTCTCACAATAGACTCGGGGGCAATAGCCGAAATCTCCCTGCTGATACTTCTCCAGCTGAAAAAGGTACAAATAAGGATAAAAAAAATAATCAATAAAACAGTAAGGGGCAATTCACTTTGATTTAAAAGAGAGCTTGGAATTATTTTACATCTCTTTAACTATCCTGTGAAACTGTTTTACAATTTAAACTGACAAAAATAAGGATTTTTTAATATTTGTGAGATGACCATTTGTGATGACAGTAAAGACTAGAAGATGAAAGTGCAACACTGGACATAAAAGGACTTTTAATTACAGAGGTATATAAGTTTTTTTGTAAATATTCACACTGGATATAAAGAGGAAAACATTTTAGAATGACTGCGTGAAACCTCTACAATACATTGTTTTCCATGTTTATCATATAGAGACTGTGTTCTGATGGCTAGCATTGTACATTAATATCAGCTTGTCCACCTCCTTTCAGGCTATTAACACCTGAGAAGTCACAATGAATTGCTGATGAGAGTCCACAAAATGTCCACCTGGTCCTTTAAAGAAGGATTTATGGCTGCGTTTTCAGTTCAGTTGATGAAACACAGAAAATCTAACGGCAGCTATTGTGACTGTCTAATTATTTAAATGCTACAATGAGTGATTGATCTACAGATTTTCAGATGAATGGAACTGAGCGGTGTATTTACCATCTGTGCGATGCCTCGGTTAGTGAGGATGTAGCGTGCGTGGATGAGTCCGTACAGCATCTCAGCTGCCTGCTCGATCAGATCGCTCTGGTTGGGATTGTCCTCCAGCTCCTCATCTGATGCAGAAACCAAAGAAGAAAAAAAAGAACTTCTCACATTTGCTTTTGACAGTTAAAAGAGACGCAAAACTGTGCTGAGAAAGATTATGAAAGGGACAGGAAACACCAGGAGTAACAACAGAGAGCGATCTGAACATCAATGAATCTGAAGGAGCAAAAACAAAGGAAAAGGATTTCTAAGCAGTGGTTCAAAGATCCTGTGAAATGATTTAGAAAAACAGAAAGCTGCCCTGCTGGGAGTTAAAGAGAAATCATCTGAGGAGAAGAGAAACAACGAACTGAGACCACCACAAATCAAACGTTCCCTCTCGTTTTTATCTATTTACTACACATGCAACAGATGTTTACGTCCTGAAACAAACACAGCTCCTCAGATTCCTGATCTCTGTTGCACATGTTAGCTGACGGAGATAAACATTTACTGAAAACTGCTGTATTCAGCACATAGTTCAGTAAGGATTACTAACATTAAGGACAACAACCAGTGCTTATTTAAAAATTAAAGGTACGTGTCCACTAGATCTGGTAATTCCCTGCATCCCATTCCTTGTCTGTGTGAAACGCACCTCGTTGCATTCTGGTTCGGTTGCGGTGCGTCTCCTCGCAGCTCATATGCATAAAGTAGACTCGACTTCTATTTTATGCAAATTAAATGCGGCGTGCGGCGGTCCGACGCATTGCAAAACTTTCCTCAAACGTCTAAACCAGCCGTCAGTGAACTAAAACCAGGACAGCTTCAGCTGCTGCACAGATTATTTATCACCTTTCACTGAACTGTTTTCGTGATAAAAGAGAAAGTTTGCGACCACCGAGTCGATGCGTTTGTCCAATCAGGGGCAAGATAGCTGGAGAAGAATGTCAGCAGGAGTTGAACACCGGCTACTGGCCTCAAGTACACGCCCAACAAGTGGGAGATTTTCAGATGCGATGCGTTTACATGGGGGAAAAACACATCTAGTGGACACGTAGCTTAAGGGTGTGGAGGCATGAGGGTAGCATACAGACCTGGTTCGAGGTCCAGGATCATGTCCAGGGCCTGGCGGTAGTGAGGAACCTGCTCATTGAGCCCCGTCAGGTTGAACTTGTCCTGGATGTAGTCTTCATCCACCTGTAGTTGGAGAAACCAGGAATAAATATGTGTGACTACTGTTTAGAAGTCAGCTTAGTCAACAATACTTGGTGTAATATTTAATATACTCCACGACCACGTTACAGAAAATGGGTTTAACCCTCCTGTTGTCCTCATTTACAGGCACCAAAAAAATTGTTTCCGTGTCTGAAAAAAATCCAAAAAATTCAGCAAAAAAATTCCACAAGTTTCTGAAAATTTGCAAAACCTTCAGGAAGAAAATTCCAATAATTCCTTAGAAGTTTCCCTTAAAAGTTTCCTTTAAAAGTTTTACTTAAAATAATCTCCCAAATTTGGCAAGAAAATTCTTGTAAATATTTTCAAAAAATGCTCGGAGATTTCCCAGAAATGTTGAAAATGTGGACATCAGAAGTTTCACTGCGAAAATATATTTTTTCCACATTTTCAAATTTCAAAATGGGTCAATTTTGACCCGCAGGACGACACGAGGATTAACATACAAACTTATCAAATGTTAAGAAATCTCTTGCACAACTCACAGGCTCAGAAAGACAGTGTTAAAAAAACAGAACTTATTCAGTCAAAAGCTCCTAACTACACCAGCTTTTACTTCACATGGTTTGTAGTAACTTTCTTAACCTGATTAAATTGTGTTTTTTCTGAATGTCTAATTTGTTTTCCTCAAGTTTACAGAGAACATCCCATCATCCAACACATTTCACAAGCAGATCTATAAATGGAACAACAATGTGTACTCTGGTAAATATCTATGCCATCATACATTCTATATTCTCCCTGAAACTTTCAATATCATTTTGTAGTCACTACCTGGTTGAGAACAATCAACAAAAACGCCTCTAAGTGAGACTGAGAAAACACACCTCACAGAAAAACTCATTCCCCCTCAGTCCACAGAACCAGGAGATCCATGACACTTCCTCTGAACTGCTCATCTCTGACGACCTGCGAGAAAGAAGCGGACAAAACTATAAATGTTCTACAATCATGTAAACAAAATGACTGCTGAAAACTCTAGTTAAAACTGTATCGCCAAGTTTATATATAGATATACAGATGCTTTTATCTGGACCAAACAGTCATAAACAAGCCAATAGAGACACTTTAATATCTCTGGTAACAGCAAAAGTGTGTGCTTCTGAAACTTTTAGATGTCTTGTAGCTGAATAATTGTGACCAAACAGATATTTGGAGATTACAGCCCAAGTGGGATGTCACAATGGTAGATGAAAAACCCAGCTGGATTGGTCATAATCTTGGGCACAGAGCAGGTGAGAAATACGGAAGGAAGGTACACTCTTGATGATGATTTTTTGAGTGGGAAAAAACAGTCACTGCCAGCTTCAAACAATCTATTTAGCTAATCTTACAGGAGCTATACCCGATTTCACTGATACACAGCACAGCAAATGAAGCTGCTTTATCTGGTGAGACTACAAAGTTTGCATTATTACATTCATAATGTAATAAGACAGCAACTAACAATATATCTGTGGATTATTCTATCAGCTAATCAATTAGTTGTTAGGCCTACAGAATGGTTGAAAACGTTGATTAGTTTTGTTTACAGTCCTCCAACTCCAAAATATTCAGTTTAAAGTCAGTAAAGAAACCAAAATATATCCAATTTGAGACGCAGACTTCTATTTATTTCGTCCTTTAAAATGTACTCACACCATTAACTGATTATCAGAGCAGTTCTTGATTAATTTAACAGTCCTAAACTAATCGATTAATCCCTACAGTTCTATTCTCAGAGAGGTTTTTCTGCTTGTTGTCATTCTACAACGCTGAATTCTCATTCGAAATAACTTCCTATCTCTAAATAACACCTTAAGCTGATTGAACTCCCCTCTACTCGTTTATCGATGTTAGTTTTTCTCTAAAACATGAGATTATTCAAGTATTTCACTGAGATATAATCACTATGCACACCAGAGGAAGGCTAAGCTAACTAGCTGGCTAGCCGGCGTTAATTCTCCTCCCCGGTGTGTTTGGTTTTAAAACGTTCGTAGCGGTTATCAGTCTGTCAAAAACACATCTTAACAGTTATAAATCACTGGTTAATGTGACCTTAAATGTGCTGTGTGCGGTAACAGGAGCCGGTGGATGTAGCCGCCGTTAGCTCGCTAAGCTAAGTCCAGCTAACGGCTAATCCAACATGGCGCATCGTTAGAAAACAGGCGTCCTGACAAACATTAAATCTCTCTAAAGCTGCTCCTGCCTCTGGTTTAGGTCTCCAGGTACAGTAAAGGACTGTAACTGCGCCGACTTACCCGGTTTTCAACTTCTATGCTCCTGAAAAATCCGTCAATTCAACAATTTAGCAATCTCACGGGTGTAAATAAGATGGACACCAGTTCACCCCGAAGGAGCTTCCTCTTCCTGCGGCCTCTGACCCGCTGCTGCCGCCTGCTGGTGGCTCCAGGTACTACATGTAGTACTACATGTAGTACTTCATTTAGTACTACATTTAGTACTATACGTTTAACCTGTAAAGCCTGACCATCAAAAAATAGCCAGAAATGTAAATTTTTTTGAAACTGAGATGTTTATTACCACTTTTCACAAAAACCAAAAGAAAAAGATTGCCATATCATTTTGTATTTTTTGGATCAAATTGGATCCATTGGGCGTTTTTGGTAACTTTTTCCTCACAACAATCTAAAGTTAAACTCCACTTGCTCCAGTCAACTAATTAGCACTGAGTCAAGTGACACACTTCAATTCAATTCAATTCAATTTTATTTATATAGCGCCAATTACAGTCAAATTGTCTCGAGACGCTTTACAGAACCCATATGCCTGACCCCCAGAGCAAGCCAAAAGGCGACAGTGGCAAGGAAAACACCCTTTTAACAGGGAAAAAAACCTCGAGCAGAACCCGGCTCTAATGTGGGGGGACCCATCTGCCTGCTGGCCGGGCGGGTTGAGAGGGACAGAAGAGGTAGAAAGGTAGAGATAGAGGGGTAGAGGTAGAGATAGAGGGATACAGATAGAGGGGTAGAGATAGAGAGGTGGGGGGTGGGACATAAGGACCATAAAACACAGCCACACATCTGAAGCATCCAGCTCTGGGACCAGGGACACTCGGAGAAAGGACACAGAAAGAAACAGAGTGAATGTAATGCAATAATGGTATATATAGTAAATACATAGGTAGTTAGAGAAGGGCTCAGTGCATCCAGAGAGGTTCCCCAGCAGCCTAGGCCTATAGCAGCATAACTAGGGGCAAACTAAAGGGACGTCAAGAGGGGAAGTCAGTTGTGCAAATGAAAACACCAGCATACCCCGTCAGGGTCACCCAGTCAGCCCTAACTATAAGCTTTGTCGAAAAGGAAGGTTTTAAGCCTGGTCTTAAAAATAGAGAGGGTGTCCGCCTCCCGACCCCAACCTGGGAGCTGGTTCCACAGGAGAGGTGCCTGATAACTGAAGGCTCTGCCTCCCATTCTACTTTTAGAGATTCTAGGAACAACAAGTAAGCCTGCAGTCTGAGAGCGAAGAGTTCTGCTAGGATAATATGGTACTATCAGGTCTTTAAGATATGATGGAGATTGGTTGTTAAGAGCTTTATATGTCAGAAGAAGGATTTTGAATTCTACAATTCATAACAGAATATATATAATTTGTCTCACTTTGTCATTTTGTCTCATTTTTGTCATTTTCTGTCTGGTTTTTGTAGATTTGTGTCTCATTTTTGTCATTCTGTGTCACATCTTTGTCTTTAAGATCTCATTTTTGTCATATTGTCTCATTTTGTGTCTCGTCATTTCGTGTCTCATTTTCTGACTTTTTATCATTTTCCGTCTCGTTTTTGTCCTTTTGTCTCGGTTTTGCCTCGTTTTTGTCATTTTGTGTCTCGGTCGTTTTGTGTTTCGTTTGTCATTTTGTCTCATTTTTGTCATGTCTGGTTTTTGTCGTTTACCATCACACTTGTCGTTTTGTGTCTCATTTTTGTCATTTTCCGTCTCATTTGTCGTTTTCTGTCTCGTTTTTGTCTTTTAGGTCTCATTTTTGTCATTTTGTGTCTCGTTTTTGTCGTTTTGTCTCCTTTCGTGTCTCATTTGTGTAGTTTTCGGTCTCGTTTCTGTCGCTTTGTCTCGTTTGTCATTTTGTCTTGTTTTTGTCATTTTGTCTCATTTTTGTCGTTTTCCGTCTCGTTTCTGTCACCTTCAACACCTTCCACTTCACCAAGAACCAGACGTGCGATTCCAGTTTCCATTAAATCAAAAGTAGTTTATTTAACTTTGCCTTCTCTGTATAACTTTATTATAATAAGACACTTCTCTGCTTGTACATTGCTCCCTTGAACTAAAAATGGCAACATTTGTTTGTGGGAATGTAAGTTGGGGTAGACAAAACTTAGATACATACCAATATACATACATGTGTGTATATTACGGTTCCGTTAATAAAACCATAAATGCTAAAAACAGCTTGAACCACTCCAGGTACCTGGGTAACGCTACCTGCTGGAAACATAATACAATCTTTGAGTATTTTTTTTCTGGAATACACTACTTTAGTTTCTCTTTTAACATGGGTACATACAATAATGCGCACATTAAGAGTTAAGGAGGGATGAAGGACTCTTTGAGCCAGTGTTAAGTGTACAGCTATCAATGTAGAAACCAGTAACAGGCAAGGCAAGCTGCACCCGCGGCCGTGTTCATGCTTAGAAGAAGTCAGTGAAAAGTCAAAATATGTCCAACTTCGCTTGCCTGCTGAAGAATGTACGCTTAAATTACACACACACACACAAAAAAAACTGGTGAAGCTCTCGACTGCAGGTTCTTCATTTGGATGCTGAACATATACACACAGCTGGATGTATATACGTGGATGTATTTAAGAAACAGTTCCAATAACGTCTGTTAAATCATGTGTGGGCAAACGAGGCAGAAAGTGCTTGCCGTTCATGTTGAACCCTCTGGTCCCCCACCCCTTCCCAGGTTATTACAGACACCGGAAAACACGCACACACACAAGCACACGCACACAATAAATCAGCAAATGCCCGACTCACAACGTCCCAGAGACGATCTTCAAACTGTTGTCAGTAAACAAACAAACCCCAACTTACAGCAGTGGATGAGAAAAATCGATTTAGTTCACCTCGGATGTCGTCTCAAGTCCTTTTCGTGTCTCTACGGTGTGATATAAACTACCAATCAAACATCGATCCAATGTTTCCTCGCTCCAGGTCAGCATTAGTGAGATCTCGGTAACCGTGTGGTGAACTGTAGTCCTGAATTCACTTCGTTTTGGGGGCTCCTCGTCACACGCTTTGAAAAACACTTCCTCAGACCAGGAGTCCTTCTCCACAACACTCGGCTCAGCGCTGTACTCTGGGCCCAGACAGAGTACCTGCAGCCCGCCCACAAACATCAACACAAAAAGGAAGGAAAAGAAAAGAAAAAACAGCAACCATGGATGTTTGTTTTACTACAAGGAGTGCTTATTAGAACAAATTCAATCACCTACCGAAGCAGAAACAAGTTTATGAAAGTGTTTTTTATCCTGTCGATTCTACTGTGACATACATTTTCATTTAACTCATTTTTCACTTTGAGGGAGGAAAAAAAAGAGTTAAAATGGTGTTTAAAATAAAGCCGTCAAACTATCGGTACAGTCTTCAAAGGGTGAACTCATGAGAGAAAGAAAGGATGCTTTGATTTTTAAAGAGGGATGCTACGATGAGGCCGGAAAAAGCCTTTATTCCTAAAGAAAAAACAACCAATATCTAATGAACGGTGAGGGAAAATATTCACACCGTCTATCTGAACAAGCAGCAGATATTAAAAACAAGTGGATGCGAGTGTAGGTGAGCACTGAGCAGTCGACGGGTCTTATCACAGTAATCAGACGGGACCGAAAAGTCGGCAAAAAGGAAGGAATTGGGGGAATTTAGTAAAAAGGTATTTTAATGACCTGTTGTAGAAGAAAACACACAAACCCCTGACATTTTTAGAGGCTCAAACTCAACCGACACAGGACCAAAATTTAAAAAAAAAAAAAAAAAAAAAAAAAAAAATAGATACAAGAGAAAGCAAACATCTTATGTTACATTGTTCTGGTTAAAAGATGACGTGATACCACCCAAGGCCAAAGTGTGGTAGAAATATACACAGAAATATAAAAGTTAGCCCGATCCAAACGCCAATTTAATCCCATGTTTTGCACCCACATGACTGCGTGTCGTAAAAATGTCGTATTTGTGCTTGTAAATGCGAGTGTGTGTGTGTGAACGACGTGCACCCCCGACCCACAAACACATGCTTGTCAAATCCAACAGGGGCCACTTTCTGGGGGAAAGGTTTAAAAAAAAACTAAAGAAAGAAAAGAAGGGGGCACAAATGAACGGAAAGACGGAACAAACGTAGAAATTTACAATAACGGACGGTAGATAGTAGAGAGGTGAGGGGGTGGGGGGCAGCTAGAGTGAATGAAGACCACCTCCATGTACTGTACACAACGCACTACTGTGTGAGGATGCCGACGGAGAAGCCATGAAGGAGCGACCAGAGGGGTAAAGATGTGACAGTTAATGTGTGTTGGGTTGAAATGTTTTATATTCCATCACTTCCTGTTCTTCGGCGACGGCCAGTTTCCACGCTTCTCTCCGCGGTTGCCGCCGCCGCCGTTGCCAGGCCCACCGGAGCCTCCGCCAGGCGGGCCGCGAGGACCCCTGCCTCCCCCTCCGCCTCCAGCGCCTCCGGTGGTCACCCTCCGGTTCTGCCGCTCCATGCCGGGACGCTGGCTGGAGAAGCTTCTCTTATTGGCCGAGGGCTCTTTACCTGCCACGTCGCGCTCCACCAGACCTCCACCTCCCCCTCCTCCTCCTCTGCCCAGGTGGTGGTGATGGTGGGAAGCGAACGACTTTCCTCCTCCTCCCTCCCGGTCTCTGAACTCGGTGAAGTCGCTGCTCTCGGAGGCCGTCTCCCACTCCTCGTTGGCCTGGTCTGAGTTCTGGTTGGTGAAGTCGGGGGACTTGGCTCCGTGGCTGTGGGGGTGCTGTGGGTGGGTGGGGGCGGCGTTGCTCTGGTTGTAGTGGTGATGGTGGTGGCTGTTTGCGTTGCTGAGATGCCCTCCACCGCCGCTGCTGTTGTTAGTTGTTAGTGTGGCGTTGTGGTTGGCGTTCTGGGCGTTCCCGGTGACAGGAGCAGAGGCCGGTGCTCCGTTACTGTCCTGGACTGAATTCAGGGAAGGAGAGGAGGGCCTTCCTCCCCCAATGACCCCCACTCCTCCGTTAATCCGAGCGGCGTTCTCTCGCTCCTTCAGCCTCCGGAAGCGTGGCGGCTTGTCCTGCTGGTGCTGGGAACGCCCGTGACGGCGACGCCTGGGGGGTCGCTCAAACCCACCAGGAGGGAACCCACGGTTGTTGGGGAGAGGGAGCGCGTTGGGCCCTCCAGAGTTTGATGCAGGGTTGGTTGGTGCTTGCTGGGCTACAACTCCTCCGTTCTCAGTGGAGCCGAGGGCAGCAGGAGGAGCAGCAGGTACAGACGGCTGAGGGGGGTTGGTCCCCTGGTTCTGAGGTTGACCTCCATCAGCTGTCTTGTCCTTCTTCTCTCCTGCATTCCCTCCCCGACCTGAGTCTTTGGGCCCAGAGGTCTGAGGAGGACCTTGCTGTTTCCTGGCTGAAGAGGAGGACTTGGAGGACCCACCGTGAGACACCGAGTTGGGTCCAACCCGGTGTCCTCCAGCTGATCCTCCCATATTGCCACTGCTCCTGTAGATGTTTCCTCCTCCACCACCTCCACCACCCCTGCCCCTCCTAGAGGGCACACCCCTGGGGGTGAAGACTCGGGCCTGGGAGCCTCTAGGTGGTGCAGATGAAATGTTTGCGGTGGCAGCGGCGTTGGCGTTATCAGAGCCGTTCTTGGTGTTGGGTTTCTGGTTGTCTTCTTTGTCTGAATGACCCAGATCACTGGCTCCACTCTCACTGCCAGTTTCTGAGCCCCTCTCTCTCCTCCTCTTGGGGATTTCTTCATACTCTGAACCCTCACTACGGGTTTCACTGCGGTTTCTGGCCCTGGCTGGATTATGCTGAGACCGGTCCTGACCATGCCGGCCTCCAGCTCCTTCACCCTTGGATTCCTGATGGTGGCCACCACCACCAACTGATGCTCGGTAGTCTCTGCCACTCCTGCCACCCATTCTGCCCCGGCTGCCACCAGTGGGTCCAGCGCTGGCCGTGTAGGTGCCCCGGTAACCACGGCCACGCCCGAAGAACTCCCCCCCTCGTCCCCGACTGGCTCTGTTGCCTTTGGCTGGGACTCCGTGGTGGTGGGTGGGGTTACCTCCTCTTTCAAAGGAGCGGTCTCTGTCCCTCCTGGACCCTGAGAAGCCAGATGAGTTGGCGTCTACATCTTTGGGCCCTCTACCTCCTCCTCCTCCTCCTCCTCCTCCACCTGAGGATCGTTCTTTCCCTCCGTTCCTGGGTTTGGCTGTCTGGGCTGGCTCGTCTTTAGGTGGAGCTGATGTGTTTTGTGAGCTGGAGGTTTCCTGTTTCATGGAGGAAGATTGGCCGCCGTCTTGCTCTTTATCTTTTCCAAACCCTTGGCTTGGTTTTTCTGCTCCATCCACTTCCCCGCCGTCTCTCTTGATTTCTTTCAGCGCCGGCTTCTTAATGGGCCCGGCTCTCTTGTTGGCGTTGCTGCCTCCGGTCTGGTTGGAGGCTTTGTGGTCTGACGGAGTGTTGGAGTCTTCTCCTCCACGGGAGTTGTTCCCACCTCCTGCATTGTTGGTCCTCCTTCCATGTGAGGACCCCCCACCCATATTGCTGCTGCCGGGCCGTGGGCCCCACTGCGTCTCCGTCTTGTGCTCCCGTCCTCCTCTTTGGTTTGATTTGGGATGGGGGTGCTGCTGAGGCTGATTATGGCTGCCATGCTGAGCAGGAGGTGGGCTGGAGGTGATGGTGGAACGAGAAGCATAAGCCGGGCCGGTCTTCTCCTGCTTCACATGGCTGCTGCCGGCGTTACCACTGCTGCCTCTTTCACCGAGACCGTGGCCGACAGCAGCGTCGCCCTCTCTCTGCGATGGGTGGTGATGCAGGGCCACTTTAACGCCCCCATCCTCCCTGGCAGAAGAGGAGGAAGAGGAAGAAGAGCAGGAGGATGAGAGGGAAGGTTGGTGGAGAGGTGGAGAAGAGTCGGTCTTCTTAGCGGGGGCGTCGCCGACCCTGTCACGGCTGTTTTCTGGCTTGTGAGGGTGGAGGGGGAAGTGAGGCTGCTGGGGGTGGTGGCCGTGATGGTGGTGGAGGTGAGAGTTGCTGTCAACAGGAGGGAGATCTGCACGACTGTTACGATCGTAGTGAGGATGTGGACCGCCCCATATCTGGCCCTGCTGGGACCCTCGAGGAGGTCCTTCATCCTGATGGGTGAAACCATGCGGCTGATTTCCTCTATCACCCCCCCTCTGCTGCTGCTGGTGGGGAGGCATCCTACCGCCCTGATCAGGGAAGTTGCTGTAGTTGCCCCGCCCACCCATGTAGTGATGAGGGTGGTGACTGCCCCCTTGGGTGGTAACTTGAGTGCCAACAGGAGGAGGAGTTTGATTGGATGTTCCAGATGTGGAGCTGGGCTGCTGGATGGGTCCCAGTCCACCGTCTCTCATGCGGTGTGGAGGAGTGTCACTCCTAAGTAGAAGAAAAAGAACATAAAGCACTCATTTTATCTATCATTTTTTAAAAAGAAAGACAATTTTAGTTTCCAACTGCTGTGTACAGAGGTGGGACAAAGTATTAGTCAAGAAACGCTACTTTTAACCCTCATGTCGTCCTGTGGGTCAAAATTGACTTGTTTCAAAGTTTGAAAATGGGGGAAAAAAAAAAAAATCACAGTGAAACTTCTGATGTCCACATTTTCAACATTTTTGGGAAATCTTTGAACATTTTTTGGTGGAAAAAAAAATGTTAAAAATGTTTCTTAAGAACATTCACATAAAAAACAACCAAAATCCAGCGAATTTCACTGGATTTTGGTTGATTTTTATGTGAATTTTCTTAAAGAAAATATTAGAAGTGTTACTGATATATGTGGAATCACTTTAGATATTTTAGGATTTTTTGGAAGATTTTTACTCATTTTTTGAAAATATTTCCAAGAATTTTCTAGCCAAAGTTGGGGGATTTTTTATTATTATTTTTTTTTAAATAAAACTTTTAAGAGAAACTTTTAAGGAATTACTGGAATTTTCTTCCTGAAGGTTTTGCAAATTTTCAGAAATTTGGGGAATTTTTTTTGCGGAATTTTTGAATTTTTTTTTCCAGACAAGGAAACAATATTTTTTGGTGCCCGTAAATGAGGACAACAGGAGGGTTAAAATGCTTATAGATTAGAATAATTTTTCACTGTTTCCTCTACATTCATTCAGCAGCGGCGGGCCGCCATTCCAAAATCCCAGCCGCCACTCCTTCAAATTTTTATTTATTTTTTTGTTATTGTCTCAAATCCACCACCGCCGCATGTCTCCACCTTCACAGCAGAGTTCTGCACTGGGTCAGGGTCGGGTTAATACGACGTTAATTATTCGCGACAACGAGGCCTTGAAAGTGACGTCACGTCCAGCACCAAGGCAGCAGTGTGGACCATTTCACGTACCTGGGCCCTTTGGCCACATCGTCATCCTCCAATCCCTGCTTCTGCCTGAGGGGAGATGTTAGCCCACGGTTCTCCCCACCACCAGGGAATACCTCCGGCCCCCAGGCCAGCTTAGGATCCATAGGGGGGGTCCCACGGTGAGGGTGCCCTGGATGCTGCTGCTGCTGCCGGTCGAAGGGATCTGAACCAGATCCTCCTGAATCGGACCGCTCACGCCCAATTAGCCCTGTGACAGTGAAGACATAGATATGAAAAGAAGCTGTAAGCACTAAAGGCCGGGTTATGCTTGGAATTACAAATGAGACGCTTGGAATTCCGCTCGAGAAACCGTGTGTGACTTTATACTCCATGCGGCATCTGCTCCCAAACTGCAGGGGGCAGTGTATCGCAAACACACACCTACCTACCATAATTTCCGGACTATTGAGCGCACCTGAATATAAGCCGCACCCACTAAATTTAAAAAGAATAAAAGTTTTGTACATATATAAGCCGCACCTGACTATAAGCTGCAGGTGTCCATGTTGTAATGTGAGATATTTACACAGAAAGATTTTTTTGTAACTTTTAATTAAATAAATGTTTTTTTTTTTTTTTTGAACAGTGCCTGTAACACGGCAGTAACACGCAGTGAGTTAGTTCACGCTGCCAACTCCAACGTCTCACCATGGATTCATTGATGCCAAGCTTACGTGCAGCAGCTCTATTTCCTTCTTCCACAGGCAAATTGATTGCCTTTAACTTAAAAGCTGCATCATACGCATTTCTTCGTGTGTTTTCCATGATGAGGGTGTGTGCATGAAGCGCACAATGACTGATTTGAAGAATTTAGTATGAGTGTGTTTGATTTAATTCGAACAGTTTCATTGGTCCACTGTGACCTGTTCGGTAATTTCATTCTGACGTGACGAGGCTAAACGTGTTGACGGCATGAAGCTCGTCTTTAAAAATCTATAAATTAGCTGCATCGTTGTTAAAGCCGTAGGGTTCAAAGCGTGAGAAAAAAGTAGCGGTTTATAGTCCGGAAAGTACAGTAGTCTACTCTAGTACTAGAGTAGAAGAAGTTTGCCATCGTTTACACCACTTACAACATGGCATTTTACCCAACAGCTGCATTTCAGCAGTTAGTTTTAATTTCACGCTATGAATTGCTCATAACCCGGTTACCACAGTGATCTCTGTGTGATGAATCGTATTGGTTTCTGCAGAAATCAGCCAGTCAGATTTAATGCTTTTTGATGCCATTTTAATGCTAGACTGTAAAAGTTTTAATGTCAAGACCGTGAACAAATTACACAGGCTTATTTTTTGTAAAAGATGATTTTTATATGAAAACTGTCCCTACATTTCACTATTTCTGAATCTGGAAACCACCCCTGACCACCCACAGGCTGCAGTCATTCTCTGAATTCCACGTTTTCTAGCCATTTTTACTGGAATTTGCATTTCCCCAGTTTTTGGCAATTGTACCCAACCAGCCGGAACAATTAGTGCAATGTTTCGGCATGTTTACGCAGATGCACATATCTGACGAATCGCAGTCTATAATTACATATTATTATATTATTATTAGCAAATATTTTTCTTGAGAACTGCAGAAAATTTTTTTTTAATACCACTGAGAATCAAAATTTCATGATTTTTACTGCCATTTAAGGCCTAAATTTTCAGAAAATCAATTTAATGACTATTAATGCTTTTTAATGCCCTGCAGAAACCCTGATATAAATGCCTGCATTTCTGAACTTCTGCTGCTCGGAACTCCTGTTCGCCAGTTTTCCGCATGTCTCCGTCTGCGTAGTTAGAAAAATTTGGAGGTGCGTGACGCTGAAATGTTCCGCTTGAGAAGGGCCCTGTGAGGACGCGTGGCGGCTAAAAAGATGTAATTTGTCCACACGGAGCCACACGGACACGGTAAGCATAAAACAAGCTTAACCCAACATACACTTTAATCTGAACTATGTCCTCTATTATAGCTGTACTGTGTTGTTGAATAATTTAATCTGTGAGACTGACCAGACGGATGCATGCCAGCTGAATAGTAATCCATGGGTGGAGGGCGACCCTGCATCATACGGGGGTCCATGTAGGGCATCATCATCCAGCGCGGGTCAAAGTTCATTGGCAGGGGTGGAGGTCGGACCATATTTCCGGCTTGGTACAGAGGACCACCCTGCTTAGGTCCCGGCCCTGGCTGGGGTGTTGGACCCGGAGAAGGACCCTGCTGAGCCTGGGGCTGGGGGGACAGCTGGCTCTGTGAGGCCTGGCTGTGCTGCTGCTGCTGCTGTTGCTGCTGCCACTGCTGCTGCTGCTTCAGGAGCTGCTCCTGGAAAGAAATCAGTGTGAAATGGAAAAATACAGCAGTCAGGATGCTGAAGAGAAGAAAGATCAGACATATTGTACCTACAATGGCATGCCAGTCCTACGAGACGTGTAGCAGTTATTTTTATTCATGTTATTTATTGTTATAAGAGCAAAGTAATTTAGGACAACATCCAGTAGAGAAGTACAAATCCTGACCTGCTGCTGCCTCTGAAATCGAGGTGGAAGAGACTTCTGGTATTTGGAGTAACCCTGGCCAGAAGGACCACCAGCCTGACGACCTGCTCCGCCTCCAATGTTCTCAATCTTCACTGGGTCAACTCTTTCACCTCCACCTCCTGCACGGATGTGAGGGCTGCCCATGGGCTCCTCCTTATTCTCTCCTGGTGGAGGTACATCCAGTGTGGGCTGCTGCTGCACAGCTGGCTGGGAACACTGTTGGACATCTGAGCCAAAAAAAGGTTGCAGAGTTTAGAGAGCAGATTTCATCTAACAGCAGTTTCCACATTAACCACCAGGTAGAACTGTTATTACCGTAGTTTCTCAGTCCAGCCTTGTTTTTTAATCACCATCTTGTGGTGTATACCTGAGAACCTCACCTGCACTGGAGTCATAGCTGCTGTTGCTGCTGGCTCGCTGACGGTCACTTCCTCCAGGACCAGGCCCGGGCTGGACAGCCAGCACTGGAGGCTCCTCAGGGTCCACACAGGGAGAAGGAGGCTGGCTGATGTTAGGGGAGGAAGCTGAAGCTGAGAGAGATGGACTGGGGCTGCCTGCTGTGGCAGCTGTAGAGTTTCCATCTAGGCTGGGGGTTTTACTGCCGCTGCCACCACCTCCTGCGCTGCTGCCCTGCTGCTGCTGCTGCTTTTCATCCAGCCTCTTCAGCTTCTCGGCGCAGGCTGCACGCCTCTCCTCCTCCATTCGACGCTCTTCCTCCTCACGACGGCGTCGGGCTCGTTCCACAGCAGCAGAGATCTCGGAGGACGACTGCTTCCTGCGCTGACGCCAAGTTTCATCCTCATCATCCCCCTGGGAGCCGTGGACCAGCAGGCCTGGCTGGGGAGGAGGGGTGGGGCCTCCGGCTGCAGGTGGATGCTGGGCAGGGGCAGGTTTCCCCGGGCCCAGAGGGGCACCCTGGTTGTGGGGGCGGTCCTGAAAAGTTAGAAAATATTTAATACTCCACGATTCAAAAATCAATTAAACCTTATAAATTACATTATTGTAGAATAATGTTCTATGAATGATTATATCAACTGCAACAAACTCAAGAGGCAAAAACGTGAAATTAAAACCAAAGATGACTTTGCTCTCAGACCCGTGGGCGGTGGATGGGACAATGGTAGAAATGGTTTGCCTATGAGGACCTATCCGGATGTCTACCTGTCGGTAAAAGGAGTAAGGCCCTTGTCCGAGGAGCGGCCCAGGTGGGGGGGAGGGCTGCTCCCGAGGACCACCCAATCCAGGCCTACGCCCCTGTATACAGGCAGACACAGTTAGCCATGCTCCACCACAAAACCCTACACTGACACAAACACACAAACACTAACTCTGCCCACAGAGAAGTCTTTGTTTAACCGTATAGACACACAGTCTGTGATGTAGATCTGGACTTCCTGTCTTTCCCAGCTTGAATACAGTCTTACTGTGCAGCACTTTGCTGCTGCAGTTTGGCACACTACCTGGTAGTTGGATGGAGCTCCCTGGGCCGCCCAGCCGCTGCCTCCCTCCTCGGCCCATCCTGGCTTGCTGGAGGGTGGTTGGGGGCCATTGTCAGCATTAGAAGGAGGGGTGCGACGGGTGTCTCCGCCACTGTCTGAGCCTCGGGAGTGAGACGTTGCAGTTGCATCCTGGGACCTCTGCTGCTCACTGATTACAAAAGAAAAAACAAAATCAAAACAAATCACAGGAAAGCTTATATATTTTAAGCCTGAAAACACTACTGTGAACATTTAATGTTATCCAACACTAAACGTAACCGGTCACCTACCGTGAGTCGCTCTTGCTCTCGGTTCTCTCCTCTTCACCCTCCTCATCTCCTTCATCGTCACTGAACTTCAACTTGGCGGAGTAATCAATCTCCTCATGAGCTCCTGTTTAGGCAAAAAAAAAAAACAAAACGAGACAGATAAAGACCTCATGTTTGTACCTCTGAGTTCACTGTAACATTATTCATCATCCATCGCTGTGAGGAACCTGATCCTGCAGCCCACCTCCCTCCACTCAGTGAGTTGTAGCAACTCAAACCACTCTGCTTGGATCAGCAGGATATGTGATATGCAGAAACAACTGCAATGACAGAAAGCATCAATCTCATCCTCTACCATGATGCCATCACCTCCTAAATAATTTAAAAGCATGAATCAACATGAGGTGCATTAAAATAGCTGAACGTCCAAATTTATTGTGCAGGACACTCCCACAAATAACAACAAAAATGGAAGCCTCTGCCGAGCCAGTGTACTGTAGCTGCCTTTATTTAACTGAAAATGCTGCATTCAAAAGCACAATTTCAATTTTATTCCATCTACACGAGACATACATGAAAACAAAACCAGTCTTTCAGCAAAAAAACATATATATTACTTTGAGATTAACCAGAAATTCTGTTGTGTAACTGCATCAAAAGTAGCTCAACTTATCTAAACAGCTATTTAACCCTCCTGTTGTCCTCATTTACGGGCACTAAAAAATATTGTTTCCTTGTCTGAAAAAAATCCAAAAATTCAGCAAAAAAATGCCCCAAATTTCTGAACATTTGCAAAACCTTCAGGAAGAAAATTCCAATAATTCCTTAAAAAATTCCCTTAAAAGTTGGACTTTAAAAAAATCCCCCAAATTTGGCAAGAAAATTCTTGTAAATATGTAAAAAAAAAAAAAAAAGAGTAAAAATCTTTCAAAAAAAAAATCTAAAGTGATTACATATATATCAGTAAAACTTCTAATGTTCTTAAGAAACATTTTTAACATTTCTTTTCTTCCACCAAAAAATGATCAGAAATTTCCTAAAAATGTTGAAAATGTGGACATCAGAAGTTTCACTGTGAAAATATTTTTTTTCTCCACCTTTTCAAACTTTAAAACTGGTCAATTTTGACACGCAGGACGACACGAGGGTTAAATATCAGCAATTCATCATTTCAAAGTTCTCCACCAATGTAGATGTTTCCAGTGCTTTTATAGCAACACAATTCTGAGTGGTTCTTAATTTCACATAAACAAAATCTTGTTTTTTATACATCTGGACCACAGCCGACTCTCTTTACACATTAGTTGCATATCTGTGAATGAGTATGTTTTTTTTACCTGCCCATCCCTCGTCTCCGTCGTGGTCCAGCTCATCCAGCTCCTTCAGGTCATCCTGCTTTAGGATAGAGGGTCGCTTTACCACCTCTGCACCTGCATCGCGTGGGCCGCCCTGTGGCCTGCCGTCAGGACCACCCGGCCCACGAGAGAACCTGAAAGAGCAGAGGAGGTTCCTTGTAAGAGACATGAGGAGACAGTAAAAGAATTACTTTTAGAATTATGTGCTTTTCAATTTCTACTGAATTTGTTTCTTTCCTCTGAAAAGTAAAAAGCTCAGTAACACACATTGAACCCTAAACTGTTTTTGTTGGGTCTATATCCAGAAAAAAATAACTTCAAGAACATTCATAGACCTCAGCCTGCTTAATGCTAAAAAATGCATTGCACTATTATGGAAAAAGACTAGTAGACCAGTAGTGACTCAGTGGCTGAAACAGATGTTAACCATCTTTCCATTTGAAAGACTAACATATATACTGAAATTATAAAAACATGAGTTTAAGAAGATATGGCGTCCTTTCATTGATTCTGTTAAGAACTCCAATGTAACACTTGAAGAAGAAGGTGAATGATGTGTGTGGACTGTACCGTTTCCATGGTTGTGATTTGCTTTTTCACATTTTTTTTTATTAAGATGTTTGTAACGTACTTCTTGTAAAGGTTACTTAATCAAAGCAGAGAAGCACTGTTGTTGGTTTGATTTTGTCTGTGGTTGTTATGATTGTATGGATTTTTTTTGTTGTTTTGTGTTTGAAAAAAAATTCCAATAAAAAAATATTGTGGGGAAAAAAAAACAGTAATTTCCGATCAACATTGTATCAATACTAGCATTGAGACTTTTTAGCAATGAACGTACCTTGGAGCGGGCCCTTCCCCAGGTGGCGGGTACCTGTAGGGCCCCTGAGGGCCATAGGGTGCTGGGAAGGGCAAATAGGGAGGATACATCTAGAGACGCCAAAAATACAAAACAGACCAAGTTCAGATTGCAGTTTTGTTCATATTTGGGAGAGAAACTAAGAGAAAATGGAAAGGAAACTTACGAAGGGAGGCATGATTCCTCGATATTGTGGGAACCCGGGCCCCACAGGGGGCTGGGGCAGGGGCAAGGCAGGGCTGCCTGCAGGAGGGTTCCTAGGTGGCCCGTGGTTCTGAGCGTTTGGAGGGGGGACCCCAGCTGCCCCATCCATCACCAGAGCTCCACCAGTGCCACCCTCTGCTGCCCCCTCCCCAGACAGGGTGGGCGCCAGGGCTCGGCCCCCACCGTCCCGCCAACTTGTAACGTCTGAGGACAGAGAAGTGAGTTTGGTTTATGGGCATTAATTGAATAAGATCAGAGATTCACAGTCACTACTTTACACCTGTTACACATTCTTTTGACCTGGAGTGCGTAATGCTCACTTAATAATGCAAACTGATTAGGCACAAAAAGCACTCAGCCTAAAAAGAATCTTGTGGGAGATTCTTTTTTCATCACCACTGCCTTAATTAAATGACTGGGTGATCAATTATAAGAGATGAAGTGGGTATGACTCACTCTGGGGGCGGAGGCTTGGTCCGGGCCCATACCACTGATCTGCAGTGCCCTGTTCTTTGCCAGCTTTGTCCTGGTCGCCAGCCGCCTGCAGGGTGGGAAATTCCTCGCGAGAGAATGGCGACGGTAGGTTTGATCCCTTTCCACCTGCAAAGAGGGACGATGAGGAGAGAGGCTCAGTTTCAACAAGAGCTTCAATCCAGAGAAATGTACACAAGACAAACCAAAAGGGAGCCTCACCATCCCCTTGGGTTCCATGTGTAACACTGGCCTGAGCCCAGGACCTTGCCCCTACGGCCTGGGTTGAAGCTGGGGCCAGAGCCTGAGGACAGGAAACACACAAATGTTACACGACAGATGTCAACTATGGCTGCTGTGAATCCTCCACTGCATCCTTTACTCAGAAAATAACTTTGCTTTCATGCTAGCGGGACTGTGTGTACCTCTGAAGCTGGTGGGGTTCTCGGGCGGGTCGGTGCAGGTATCTGTGAAGCCACAGGCTGCTGCGATTCCGGCTGCGGTGCTGACAATGCATCGGTACTAAAAGAAAGAAGAAATGTATTGGGTGAGAGTGAAGCAAGCAGCCACACAAGAAAGGATGAAATGACTTCTCATTAGGGCTGGGAATCTTTGAGTACCTCACGACTCGATTACGATTTCGGGGCTACAATTCAATTATGAAACGATTATTGATGCATCTTTAATTTTGTGTATTGATGCACTTTTTCACAACACACATTTCTTTCTGTCTCACTGAACAAGCTTTCTATCTGGCTTCAACAGCGAGGACACGACTTCTGTTTTGGTTTGGTTGTGGAGTGTCGGGATGGGCGTGAAACAGCGATGGGATGCTGTATCTGGGCTCCATTGCATGCAGCAGTGCTCGAAATCCCTGATTTTCCCCGACGGAATAAGGACGCAAATCTTTGACAATAAATGCCACAATGACTTTCGTAATTCACTTCACCTTTCCCGATGAGGGTGGCAGCTTTCTAATTGCTTCGTTGATTGTTCTCTGGTCGGTAGCGCCACTAGTAGCCGCAGCAACATCAGCCTGCTGGTGGAATCGAGTTACATGGCTTCTTGTGTTTGTTGTGTTGTCAAAGTATTTTATTTTAGTGCGACACAGCTTACATATAACGTTGTAGAAGCCGAAGTGTTTCCACACGTCTGCTTTTACATCAGAAGGAGCTGTTCGGATCTCATGGCGAGGTGGGCGACGGTCAGCCTCGTTTGTTTTCCTCTGTGTACGTCGGCGTGTCCGTTTCAGGTACGCATCCCAAAGTGTCCCGGAGATGACGTGTATCGTGCTTCTTAGTTCCGCATTATTTAGAACCTTCTGTATTACTTTAACCCTCCTGTTGTCCTCATTTATGGGCACCAAAAGATATTGCTTCCTTGTCTGAAAAAAAATCCAAAAATTCTGAAAAAAAATTCCTCAAATTTATGAAAAATTGCAACACCTTGAGGAAGAAAATTCCTTAAAAGATTCCTCAAAAAGTTTTATGAAAAAATGTAAAAAACCCCCAAATTTAGCAAGAAAGTTCTTGTAAATATTTTCATAAAATGAGAAAAATCTTCCAAAAAAATCCTAAAAATATCTAAAGTGATTACATATATATCGGTAAAACTTCTGATATTTTCTTAAGAACATTCAGATAAAAATCAACCAAAATCCAGCGAAATTTGCTGAATGTTCTTAAGAAACATTTTTGACATTTCTTTTTTTCCACAAAAAAATGTTTAAAGATTTCCCAAAAATGTTGAAAATGTGGACATCAGAAGTTTCACTGTGAAAAAAATATATTTTTTCCACATTTTCAAACTTTAAACCCAGTCAATTCTGACCCGCAGGACGACACGAGGGTTAACAGATTTAAATAATCGAAATTTGGACGTTTGTTAATAGATTCAGATTCCTCCACGTCAGAATCGCGATACATCTAAGAATCGGAAACTTCCCCCACCCCTACTTCTCATAACATCGTCCCTTTCTGATCTTGTCTCCTGTTGAAGAGGTTTGCTAGACTGGGAATCCTCACCTCTTTGGGTCTGCTGGTTCCTGTTTGCTTGCCCATCCTGTGCCGTCTTTGGGAACGAGCGAGACGTTGGGATCGTTGCCTTTGTTCTCTGCCTTCAGACTGGGCAGGTTGGCAGGGGGTGGCATACGCCGCGCGGAGGCAACTTTACCAAGAGACTGCAGGCCATGGCGGGGGGGAACTGATACGGGAAAGAGAAAGGAGGTCATTAGCACAGATGGACCACTGGAACCCGATACTCCTGAAATCTACTGGGACTAAAGAGTCCGACAACAGGGACGGCGTTCGCTGCTTCTTCACTGGAAATGCAATCCAGGCGCTGAGCGACCAACAAGGCTGCAAACAAGGAATGACTTTATAAAGTGTAAAAATTCCAGAGAAGACATTAACTGCAGATTGTAAATTAGTAAAACTATAAATTTAAAATCATTTCTAGACCATGACAAGTTGTTTTGATCATAAAGTAAAATACTAGACTGCTCATTGCTCTTTTGTCATTTTGTGTCTCATTTTTGTAATATTTTGTCTTGTTTTTGTCTGATTTCTGTCATTTGCCTCATGTTTTTGTTTCTTGTTTTGTGTTTTTTTGTCACACTTGTGTTGTCTACTTTTTTGTGGTTTTGTTTGTCACTTTTTAAATTTTTTTGTGTCTTCTCTAATCTTGTCTCGTTTTTGTCATTTGTCCATTTTTTGTCAAATTTTTTGTCTCTTTTTTGCTTTGTTTTGTGTTGTCTATTTTTTTTTTATCATTTTGTCTTGCTTTTGTCATTTCTTTTTGGTCTCATTTGTCTAAGTTTTTGTCTTTTTTTTCTTTGTTTTTGTCATTTTGTGTCTGATATTTGTAAAAATTTTGTCTTGTTTTTGTTGTTTTTTGTCAGACTTTTGTCATTTTGATCATAAAGTAAAATACTATATTATTCAGTTCCAGATGACTAAATGTTGTGTTTCTTTGTAGACACTGTGATCTGGAAGTTGTAATGTGGAAATGATAAACTCAGGCTGAATATTGCTGAAATTGAATTAATTTTTCTGAAGAAATTTCAGGTTGTTCATGATGTTTTGTAAAAAGATAATTCCTGAAATGGGAACATTTTCAGAATGTACTTTTTTGCACTAAAACAAAGGAAACATTAGGAGGTGTGGTTATTTATTGGATATTATGCTGTGATTTTACTGATCCGGTCCACTGGAGATCAAACTGGGCTGAATGTGGAACCTGAACTAAAATGAGTTTGACTCTCCTGTTCCAGATGTTATTAAAAAGCTCCAGTACACCCACTTCAATTACAGTTTATGGAGAAGTGTTGGGATATTGATGCTTACAGAACCATGGAAAAGCCTTCCAGTTCAGAAAAGTGAAGCTGCAGTGAATATAAATCCCTTATTTGTTTCCTTGAGGCTCAGAGAAACCACAGCAGTGGATGGTTTCACCCCGTAGGAAGGGGGAGTCGGTAGTTTGGGAACAGGGACAGCTGCTGAGATCTAGAGGGGAGCTTCTGAATAAAACATAAAGTGAGGACTGGGCGCAGAAGTCAAACAGCGTCCACAAGTAAGGCTCTGTCTCAGGTCAGGCTCAGCTGACATGTCAGGACTCAAGAGCCGGTCGCCCTCCAGGCCCGGCTTTCTCTTTCAGTGAAGCAGTCCACCTGTCTTATCAATACTAATGGTGCACATCCCTGAATAATAGCAACAGCATCGGCAAAAACTGACTCTTAGATTCATGCACATCCTGTATTGGAAATTGGCAAGAGGACTATTAAAGAGACAGTAGACTAATGCAGGATACAACACAGCAATTTTAAACACCAAATCCAACTGTGGAGGTCTGTTTCTTTCTGCTACATCTGATCGATTACAAAAGAAGCTGTACATCTTTAACCCTCGTGTCGTCCTGCGGGTCAAAATTGACCCGTTTTAAAGTTTGAAAATGTGGAGGAAAAAAAAACATTTTCACAGTGAAACTTCTGATGTCCACATTTTCAACATTTTTTGGGAAATCTTTGAACATTTTTTGGGGGAAAAAAAGAAATGTTAAAAATGTTTCTTAAGAACATGGGTTTTGGTTGATTTTTATGTGATTTTATGTGAATGTTCTTAAAGAAAATATTAGAAGTTTTACTGATATATATGGAATCACTTTAGATATTTTTAGGATTTTTTTGGGAAGATTTTTACTCATTTTTTGAAAATATTTACAAGAATTTTCTTTCCAAATTTGGGGGATTTTTTTTTTTTTTTTTAAAATAAAACTTTTAAGGAATTATTGGAATTTTCTTCCTGAAACTTTTGCAAATTTTCAGAAATTTGGGGAATTTTTATTTTTTGCTGAATTTTTGGATTTTTTTCAGACAAGGAAACATTATTTTTTGGTCCCCGTAAATGAGGACAGCAGGAGGGTTAATGGCAAAATTTAAAGGAGATTTTTGTACCCCTCGCAGAAGAGAACAGACATTTCAACCCATCTAAGAAGCTTGTGTGTGAGCTAAAGCTTGGGGACGACAGACCAGATACTCACCAACAGGCTTTTGTGTTTCAAGGCTCTTTCCTTTGTATGTATCAAACAGGTTGAGAGACGCATACTTGGTTTTGCCTTCCTTCCCCTTTGCAGTTTGCCCAGAGCGCTCTGACATTGCGCTGTCCGCTCATTGAGTATGGTGAGCCCTGAGACTGGGGGAGGAAGCAGAGAGAGATTGACACCATGTATACACAGAAAGTGAAAGTGTTGGCTTCACAAGCATTCAAAACAACTAAAACAGACGCAGTTTCACACATCAGAATATAGTAAACACAGGATTTGAATCATCTCCTGGCTGAGGTTGATGCAGTCAAGCACTTCTACTGTAATTTACGATACAACAGCATAACTTATCAGACTGCAACTAAATCCTATGAAGCAAAATACCTGTGGAGGGGAAACACACCGAGGAAAGCCTAAACTTATTTTTGGAGGTTTGTAGCTCCACTTTTCATGAGTTCACCAATCCTTTATGCCATGTAGACAGAATAAATGTGGATTTACACATCTCTATTTTCTATTTTTTTCCTTACAACATAAATAATTCATATCCCAACAATTTGGAACTAAATGCAATTCAAATGTTTGAACAAGATAACAACATACAGATTCTACATCATAAAAAAGCAGCTGAGAACAGCAAAAAGGCTCCCTTGATGAATATAAAAATAAACTAGACACGCCCATTTATGAACGACTGAAATATCCCCAACATTACACATTTTCACCTGAAGATTGTTGGTTTTTTACTCTGTCAATCCATACAAGTTAAAAAAAAAAAGTTTGTGTACCATCCCATGAGTATAACCTGTTAGCTGACCAATCTTAAAATATTACATCAGGGGCGTCAAACTCATTTAGTTCAGGTTCCACATTCAGTCCAGTTTGATCTCAAGTCGACCGGACCAGTAAAATCACAGCATAAGAACCTATAAATAAACACAATTCCTAATTTTTCCTTTGTTTTGGTGCAAAAAAGTACATTCTGAAAATGTTCCAATTTAAGGAATTATATTTTTTACAAAACATTATGAACAACTTCAAATTTTTTAAGAAAAATAAATTCAATTTCTACAACAATATGCCTCAGTTTATCATTTCCACATTACAACTTCCAGATCACAGTGTCTACAAAGGAACACAACATTTAGTCACAGCTATCTGGAACTGAATGATGTAGTATTTTACTATATGATCAAAATGACAAGTCAGACAAAAAAAGAAACGGCAAACAACAAAAACAAGACAAAAAAATATTACAACAACGAGACACAAAGCGACAAAAAATGGACAAACAACACACGTGAGACAAAAAAGACAAAAAAGAGACAAAAAACAACGAATGAAGCAAACAAAATGATAAAAATAAGACATGCGAGACAAAAAGGAAACACAAAACGACAAAAACACGAGACAACCGACAAAAGCCCAGAAAAAAAGACAAAAAGCATCAAAAACAAGACAAAATATTACAAAAGTGAAACAAAATGACAAAAACGAGAGAAAAATGACAATAATGGGACAAATGACACAAAAAAACAAAAAAAGATACAAAAAATAGACAAAAAAGTTACAAAGCAACAAAAAAATGGACAAATGACACAAACAAGACAAAAAATGACAAAAGCAAGAAATAAAATGACAAAAAAGGACAAAAACCAGCAAAATCTTACAAAAATAAAATGAACAATCTGGTATTTTACTTTAGGATCTAAAACAATTTGTCATGGTCTAGAAATCATTTTAAATTTATAGTTTTACTAATTTACAATCTGCAGTTAATGTCTTCTATGGAATTTTTACCCCGTGAGGGCCAGATTGGACCCTCTGGAGGACCGCTTTTGGCCCGCGGGCCGCATGTGTAACACCCCTGCTAAAGTGTGTCAGGATTTTTGTGGCAGTCGCCTCACTGCACAGATTCTGCAGCTTTTGAACAGGCGTACAAGTGGTCCATAACTTCTCTGAGACATATTAGTGTTTACGTTAATGTTAATCAGGTCAAAATCAACAATATGCCGGGGTAAATATGGTACAATGTGGGCAGATCTGCTCATCACAGGAAACACTGCACAAAAGAAAAGGGAAAAAAGCAGAACCACGGTTTCCATGGCAACGCATTATAAATGATATTCTCCCATGCCTTGCCTTGAGACGGGGTTGGGCTCCATGGCAACTGCCAGGCCTTTAGCTTGAACTCATTTTACTGCACATCAATAAAACACGCGGTGCTGACTTGATCTGTCCGGTTCAGCGTGGTTCGGCCGCATCCGTCAGGTTGAACCGCTGCCCCCGCTCCACCCACCATCCATTCCGAACAATTAACTAGAAAGAGATTGTTCCTCTGACATTATGAAGCTACGAGTAGCGTTAGTCATTTCATTCACTCACTTTAGACAGTAGCTATAAAATAATGAGATCCAATTCACATGGTCCACGATCAGAGAAATATTAGTTCAGCAAAGAATTCAAGTGGCAGCTCTTTGTTAGATTGTTCTGTGTTTTAATGACTTAGATAACTGTGATCTGAAAGAATTAATGGAAATCATGAGATCTCCTATACTGAATAAGACATCTACCTGAACAGATGTTTTCTAGGGATTCACAATGTACCGTTTCAGCATCAACACTGCAGCGTGTGCAAGTTCGAGTAGTAAATTTATTTAAATCATTCTACAACCTTTTTTAGCCACTTGATATAAAAAAAAAAAAACTTCAAGGAGAAAAGTCTGTCTGTCCCAAAACACAGAGTTGGTTGACACGTAGGCTCCACATGTGCCGAGCGAAACGAGTGAAGAACAGGAGCAAAACACTGAAAAGTACGAGACAATAAGTTGCATCAGTCCTAGGAAAATATTTCTGCTACAGACAGGATGCCTTTAAATAACAGTCAATGTCTTGCACTGCACCAGGCAACACAACTAATGCCTCTGACCATTTACATCAGCACCACAAAGCTCTGCACGACGAGAGCAAAGTCAGACCTGAACACCATCCAAAGCAAAAAAATATTTTGAGATATCTTTCATGTGAGAAAGATTCCAGACATGTATTTAAACAATTCTCATTTTTATTTTCTATGCAGATGCTCTGCCCTACAAAATCACCCCAATCATTCTAGACGATTCATTCTTTTTAAATATAGTCATTCAAGTCCTGTGCAGAAGAACATCATTGGAGCCTCCCTGCCCTCCATCCAGGAACTGTTCTCCACTACAACCCGGAAGAGGGAACATCTTCAGAGACCCCACTCACTCTGGATATAAACCGTTTTCCCCCCTCTCCTCTGGCAGGCACTACAGAGCCATGTACACTAAAACCTCCAGACACAAGAACAGCTTCTACCCCACTTCCACCAACCTAATAAACAGCTGGGCTATTCCTCCACAACTGAATAACATACAGTATACCAATGGATATGTACAGTAATTTTTTTTCTTCACTAATAACAACATTCTCTGCTTTTTGCACGGATTTGATTTGATCAAATTTATTTTGAACATTTCAACGCAAGAAGAAAACAACAAAAGACAATGAATAAGTTGCTCAAAAAGGAGTGGGAAGAAGCTTATCTAATCCCACCTCGTCTCCTTACACAAATGATTGTAAATCTATTCATTCTGCTTCTTCAAAATACTACCATTTATAAACAATAATAATACTGAACATGATTTGGAATAAATATACACCAATATGTCCATTTACATTTATACTCTGCTAGTGTTACACCATACAAGAAAGATTCCAGACATAATTTTTTAAACAATTCTTATTAATTTTTATTTTCTATGCAGATGGCAAATGGTCTGTATTTATATAGCGCTTTACTATACCTGTAAGGAATATATATTTTTTTTTAAAGACCATCTTAATCTTGCAATGGAAATTTTCAAATATAGTGCAGCCTTAGTGTTTACTACCCAGCCAAAAGACCCAGAAAAAAAATATTCTGAATGCCTTTGCTAGTGGTACACCATATGAGACATATTTTTAAACAATTCTTATTATTTTTATTTTATATGCCCTACAAAACCACCCCAGTCGTTCTAGATAGACAAATTCTTTTTAAATATAGTCATTCAAGTCATGCAGAGGAGTTTATTCTTCTAAAAAGCAATATATATTAATCTTCATCTTGCAATGGCAATTTTCCCAATATAGTGCAGCTTCAGTGTTTACTACCCAACCAACACATGCAGAAAAAATAGCTTTGGATGCCTTTGCTAGTATTACACCAAATGAGAAAGATTCCAGACATACTTATTAAACAATTCTTATTATTTTTACTTTCTATGCCCTACAAAACCATCCCAATCATTCTAGACAGATTCATTATTTGCAGAGGAATCTTTTATTCTATTCTAAATAACAATATATATGAATCTTAACCTTGCAATGGCAATTTTCCCAACACAGTGCAGTCTAGTATAGTGTTTACTATGTTTAATCCAACCAACAGATCCAGAAAAATATGCTTCTAAAAGACCCAAATGTGAATGCAACTGCCTTCTCCCACATACAGGGACAAAAACCCACGATGTCTGCAATTACACACATAATAAATACAGAGTAAACGCCACGAATAGCAGGATTCACACGGTGACGGACGAGCAGCAGCAGCACTGCATCGTGCCTCAATAGCCAGATGAGATTAGAAAATTAGGTCGTGGGATGGCTGGTCAGCTACAGTACATGTTGTATGGGGATTAACGGGGGCTAGCGGCTACACCACAAAGGGGCCTCGTAAAGCTAACCACTAGCACCGATCACAAAGGCCATGGGGCAAATTCAGACAAGTAGAAACGATACTAGAAGCCGAATCGGGGTGGTAAACACATAAAAAAAAATTTACACCCGGGTGAAGTGGAGGCATATGATATTTGGGTGCTAACGTTAGCCGGCTAGCAGGGCCTCCGCGTTCTCGTTGGGAGGGGGACTGCGTTGATGTTTCATAATGCATTTTCAACATCATTAGCTCGCTGCTAGTTAACTCTGTGATGTGCAAGGGGGTTGAATCGCACGCCGACATCACGGATTTATCAAATTACGTTGCGTGTTCGTGGTTGGTATCGTGAAGTGGGCGACGAGGAGAATAAAAAGGTTTTATTAGGAGAACAACACAAAATGGCGGTGGAGAAAGGCCCCGGACCGGCTGTGTGGCTTAGCTCGAACCAGCTCCCCGTTAAAAGACACCGCCAACACGGGCACATCTTTTTAACCGTGTGGAAAAATACAAATCTAAATTGTCATCCGTTTTTTGTGCACGGTAAACTGACAGTGTGTCGGCTGAAGCTGCTAGCCTCACAATGTTATTCCAGAGCTGCGCTAACGTTCATCCGCTAACGTTAGATGTGCAGAGTTTAGCATCTAAAAGTAAACATATCTCAACAGCAGAGCAACTCTACAGCCAGTTGTACCAAGAAGCGAACGTTTAATCGGAAAATATAACTAATTTCGGCTAACCACTTAGCCGAGCTAGGCTAACAGGCTACCGTTAGCCAGCAACAGCAACTAAGACACAAAAATACGACTAACTCCTCCACAAAACCGCATTTCATACGAGCCAGATCCGTGTCTAGATTTAATAGTGACGGTTTCTGCGGGGTATAGCGAAATAGCTCAGCGTTTGGAGGGAAAACATGGAAGATTTTCCGGCCACTGACCTGGTCTTGTCCCGACTTGTCTCGAGGTTGTATCGCAGAATGAGGTTAGCTGTAATGCTATCGCGTAGCTTTCTAGCTAGCTGTAAGCAGCGCTATCCTGCTGCATAGTCAAACACATCAGGTCTCTGCTGCCTCACACTAATTCTCAGATGACTGGCACCGTGTAAAATGAAAGAAGGTGTTCAGCTTACTTGCGCTCCTTTCGTTTTTTTTATTCCAAAAAATAAACGAAAAGGGGGGAAAAGAAACTTGTTAATACTGGACTCGATCCGTCGCCTAAAGAGCCGTCAACGGCTACTGGGTAGTTTCATGAGATGGGAGCCGTTTGGGACCTCTACAGTAAAAAACGAAGTGCGACTCTTAAACATTTAACCCCTCTATCAAACTAACTGTAATAGGGTAATCAAACGTACCGTTTTCCTGGGACTTGTCGGACTTGTCTTGTTCTGGCCGTCCTGATTGTTTTTTATAAAATGATGAAAATGTCCTGGTTTTCATTGTTTTTCATTGAGCCACTAAACGATCAAATATTTTGTTAGTTTTTTGTAAAGTCGGATTGCTAATATAGCAGAGGTATTTATTTTAGTAATTTACTATTATTTTCTAATACAGAAGAGACATTATTTCTATCATTATTTCATTTGTTAGTTTTGAAACTTGTCATAATAAAATTGGGGCTGTCAAAATGAACGCGTTAATGCGGATTAATCCATCATCATGATTAAAATTTTTTAAACGCAATTAACCCATCCCTGAAGCTAAATTTCTATAATTAATAATTTTGTGGTGTCTTGATCTTAAATTTGTATATTATAAAACATTTTAGGGTCCTAACCTTAATATTTAAATTGGTCAGGTAAATTTGTATTCTATGTAATATTTTACGTCAGTCAGGTAAATTTATATGATATAATTTGTAGGGTGTTACTGTCATTGTTTAATTTAGTCCTATATATAACATATAGTGCTGTCAAACAATTAAGATTTTTAATCAGAGTAATCACAGGGTTGCTGTGGATTAATTTTGATCAATCACGGTTAAATATAATTCATTTTCAATCTAAGTTAATCACATCTCTTTTTGCATATATATATATATATATATATATATATATATATATATATATATATATATATATTTATTTTTTTTTTTTTTTTTTTTTTTTTAAATTTTTATTTTTCCAGGGATTTTTCAAATGGGTTAATTGTGTTAAAAGTTTTAATCAGATTAATCATGATGATGGATTAATCCACATTAACATGTTCATTTTGACAGCCCGAGTTTTTTTGTAAGTTTGTGAGAGATATTTTTGTTATAATTGGATTGCTAATATATCAGAGGTATTTTCTGTATTTTTTTTCAAATACAGAAGAGATATTATTTCTATCATTATTTCATCTGATATTTTTGAAACTTGTCACAATATAACCTGTTGAGTAACTTCTGAAAAGCCTGTCTGAATTTGTGTCTTTGGTTATAGATAGTATTTGGTAATACAGTAATTTTCTAACCATACAGAAGAGGCGCACTTTAAATGTATTGAAATGATCAGGCATCTCTGAGTAAACTTCGACTATCATTTGAGTATCTCACTGCCGGGCTGAGTCAAAGTGCTTTGGAGTAGAGAAACAAGACTGGTGTTAAAATTTTATATACAAGTTTAAATGTTAAGGTTGAGACCTTACACTATCCATCCATCCATTATCTATACACCGCTTAATCCTCACTAGGGTCGCGGGGGGGCTGGAGTCTATCCCAGCTGACTCAGGTGAAGGCAGGGGACACCCTAGACAGGTCACCAGTCTGTTACAGGGCTACATACAGAGACAAACAATCACTCTCACATTCACACCTACGGGCAATTTAGAATGATCAATTAACCTCAGCATATTTTTGGACTGTGGGAGGAAGCCGGAGTACCCGGAGAGAACCCACGCATGCACAGGGAGAACATGCAAACTCCATGCAGAAAGATCCCGGGAAAGCCGGGACGCGAACCAGGGATCTTCTCGCTGCAAGGCGAAAGTGCTAACCACTACACCACTGTGCAGCCCACCCTTACACTATTATTTATGAATTAAAGTTACCTGAGTAAATGAAATATTGCAGTTAAGACCCTACGATATTGACGAATACTGACAAATATAAATATTAAGGTTGACAAACTACAATCATGTGTGCTTTAACAAATAAGCAAACAAATTTATGTAATTAATTAAGGTTAAGACCCGAAAAAATAATAAATAAAAAACCCTATAAATCCAAAGATTACCAATAAGCTGCACAGCAGTGACAATGATTGGCAGAACCAGGCTCAGGGAGAGCAGTCATCTACCCGACCGGCTAGGGTGAGGGTAAAGAGGAGAGATTAAAGACCAGTAACGGCAGATCCAAATCCAAAAATACCTGCAGAAAATAACAGAGGATGAAGCACAAACTGCAGGAGAGAGAAGACACAGAGTTGGTACGAATATGGTTCAACTTCTTTATTTGTTGATTTGCATAACCGATATGAATGGAAGACAAACTGTAAAATCTGCATTATTCCCTTTTTCTTATCTGAATTTCATGGTCTCAGGTGGAAACGGCTACTTTCTGGAACGATCAGCACACTGATTTTCTGTATTTTGAAAGAAGTTTAAAACTAATATTTATGAAATAAAATACTGGGCGATTATTAATGAAGTTATACGACGGACACGCGAGGAAAGACGCATTAAAAATAGGTTAGTTCATGTATGAAGATCCTTTCCAAGACTTTGCCTTATTTTGTTATCACAGACATAAAACAATGTTCTCTCCCATCACATGAACAGACAATGAAAGTTTTAACTGCGTGTTTTAAAAGAAATAAAGAAAAATCAGTTACTGTGCAGGAGAATGGTGAGATTTCTTTGCCTGAAGCATCTGACAAAGAAACACAAGTAAAAGCAGTTAGGAATCATTTATTTATTCCACAGACAGCAGAGATCCTGCTGCACGCTGATCAGAAAATACTAAGATAAATTCTACACAAGTAAAAAGCCTCTTCACTCACTTCACAATCAATCAGTCACACGCATGTAATTAAGATAATTATTACCGCTGTTTTCCTAAAACCACTCAAACTCAACAAGATATTCAAGTACATCATCATAAAAAAGGCCATTAACTTTTTATTTTTTTTTTTTTTTTTACAATTTCTGTTGTTTTTCAAAGGCAGAAATGATTTCAGTTGGCATGAATACATAAAGGCAAAAACACTCCTCATTATAATTAAAAGTACAGACCCACGCCTGATTTTAAAGTAGGTCCACTTCAGTATAAATAACGGTTGCTGAGTGAATCTATGCTAAAGGTGCTAATTAATGTGCATTAATTTTTTTTTTTAACTTCATGAAACCTTAAAGATATCACTCATGTTTAAAACTTTAAATTGAAACCTTTAATTTTAAAACAGTTAATACTCATGTGACAGGATACGATCCTTAAAATATTAATAATAAAGTAATATTTATTTTCTTTAGTATAATATGCTTTGTCATGTTTCCGCCTTAGACCAAGAATACTAAATTTTGTGCCTGTTTGCAAAACAGACACTTAATAAAAGTGGGATTTTTGGTGAACCGAAAGATAAAATCAGAAAAACTTAACTTTAGAAAGCTTCATCACAGGTCAAACTGCTGGACATTCATGGTGCCAAGCCTCATTTTTCCCTGTTATTCAATATCATGAAGTGAGTTCAAAAAGTCTTCTTTTTTTTCCTGAGAAAGTCTTTGGAGGAAACCACTTCTTCCTGTTTCCCCTTCAGGTTTTAAACCTGGTTCACAATCAAAAGATGAAATCAAAACAAAAGCGGTGCTCCCATTAAATAATTGTATTTTGAACGCTTTGCTTTTCACTCTGAAGCACCTTCCTCTTACCTCCTCGCTTGTCCTCTACTGGCCACCATACAGGTGAATTTTGACGAATGAAATGGTCTCATCATAGTCCTTGTGGCCTTTTTCGTAGAGGACAAAGATGTACTTTCGGTCCTCTACAGAGCCGCTGTCCAGCGTCGTCATGGACGAGTAGCCGCTTGGCCCCGCCCAAATCTGGATCGCATTCTTCTCCCATGAAGTTCCGTTTGTCAGCGACCAGCGTAAGGTGAGGTTCACTCCTGAGGGGGTTACAGCTAGTTAGTTTATTCATATTTGTATTCATTTATTTCATCCTTAAATGTATCACATTACATCACATCAGGGTGTTTTTGCCTGGAATTATTGCGTCCATACAGATTCTACAAACTACATCCTGTCAGGACATCAATATCGCACTCTTGCTTGATACAACGCTAGCCTTTTCTGCCAGCTTTGTCCACAGGAAGAGACGTCCCTGCTGCATCTGTAATGGAAAATATGGACGGGAGGATTACGTTCCCAGAGAAACAGTGGAGTTCTGGTACTTGCTCTGGGGACAGCAATGATTGTAGATCTGTCAGAGATTCAAATTGCTGTGAACTGTCCAGTGTAAGTCTTCAATGCTTGTAAACTTCTCAGTTAGTCATCTCTGTCCCACCTCTCTCTCTGTTTCATGTCACACCATAAAACCACAAAGTTGAAGCGATACCAGCTAATCATCTGCATTAGTTTCTGTTCTAGTAATTGTCAATACCCAAGACTTAAACAGCCAATACTGCTCTTCAATGCTTGTAAACTTCTGTTAGTCAAATTGTCCCACCTCTCTCTCTGTTTTTATTGAACTGAATTGAATAGAAACCTGGTACATCCCTGAGAAACATGAGAAACCTGGTAGAAACCTGAGAAACCTGGTAGAAACCTGAGAAACCTGATAGAAACCTGGTAGAAACCTGAGAAACCTGGTAGAAATCTGGTAAAAACCAGGTAGAAACATGAGAAACATGGTAGAAACCTGGTAGAAGTCTGGTACAAACCTGAGAAACCTGGTAGAAACATGAGAAACCTGGTAGAAACCTGGGTCATCAACCTGTCTGTTGCTCTTTAAGTAACTGACAGATGAAGACATGACAAATATGACTAATATTACAGATGAGTGCATATAAACAATTCTCTTCAATCAAATGTGACGTTAAAATGCATGCAGTAATGATACCCAGTAATATGTATTTCCTAAGTTAAGAGCTAGCAAACCTTCAGTAATGCCGTAAAATGTACCTATATTGGTATTGCTAGTTAGAGAAAGAGGACACTATGACTCTACTTACTGTGTTGTTCATTGGCTGGATTTGTGAAGTACAGCACTCCTTCCTTTTGCATAGCTCCAGCTGCCACTGCAGGATCCACCAGTGTGTTGTCAAAGTACAGATCGTCTATGGGCAGAGACAATCCCCCGTCACGGCTGCGCAACACAACGCGACACCGACAGTGGTAGTTGTTCTGGTTCCTCACGTTGATCACGATGCTGCCGTCCTTCATCTCGAATGGCTGCAGAAGGAAGAAGAAAGAGATGGAGGAAAAGGAGTTTGTGATTACAGTCGGTATTAGAGGTAAAAGAGGGAGTGAAATTAAATAATCAGCATTGTTTTTCCAGCATATAAAACCCCGAAGAGGTCTTAGGTGCCTTTCAAAATAGCAAGTTTTGCTAATTGGGGTTCATTTACTAATGCATAACAGACAAGATTTCTGTCACATAAGGTAACATACACTCATTAATTGCTGTAATTTAAACATAGTTTTTAAAACAGTCGAGTAAATTTGCAACATCAGTCTAATTCCAATATTGGAATGCACTTTGGCGCTGATCAAAGGTCCACCCTGAGCCAGGAAAAATCCTGATCAGTGACCGGTATTTGATTAATTATGACATCTTGGTATCACTGCTGTAAAAATGTATTGTTTCATGATTTATTTTTGTCCACTAGAGGGCAGAAGAACCCTCAAGACAGCGGAGCTCTCATATGGAGTCATGTTTCTGGTGATCTAAATTAAACACATTGCTAAATCGCCTTTTAGTATTCTTTAAGAGCCAAATCCAAACCACCTCTTTTCTGCTAAAAACTGAAACTACGTCCTAACGTTCCCTGGTGCTGTACCTTTGTTTTTGTCCAAAGTGCAGTGGGCAGAAAACCGAGAAAAGACCCACTACATTAAATCTGTGGATGTTCTCAGTCATCCAGGTCATGATAAGTCTCAAGCAAGCATAAGTTATGGCAACTGGAGGTTAGTCCAGTTGCCATAACTTATGCTTGCTTGAGACCCACTACATTCAATCTCAGCTTCAGCTCAGAACACATTTCTCCTGAGTGAAAGTCCGCCATTTAACCCATTCAGCTGCCAAGTACCACTCCCACTGTGGACTATATTGTCTTTATACCATCACACCTGAGTTCAAGTATCATGGAATATTGTTCACGAGTGATGAGAAAATGGAGCTTGAGATGGACAGATGGATTACGGTCATGGTGAAGGGGGAGCTAAATCAAAAAGCAAAACTCTGGATTTACCAGTCCATCTACATTCCAACCCTTATCTTTGGTCATGAGCTCTTGGTACTGATCACCTATGGGGTGGTTGGACTCCTCGTTGGCATCAAAAGGAGCCAGTTGAGGTGGTTTGAGCAGCAGGTTAGGATGCTTCAAGGGCACCTTCCTTTGGAGGTTTTCCAGACACTAAGAAATGGGATTGGGGTTCTGTGGTAGACCCAGAACCCACTGGAGGGATTGTATATCTCATCTGGCCTGGGAACACCTTGGGGTTGCCAGCAGGAAATAGAAAACAATGCTGGGGAGAAGGACGTCTTGGATGGCCTGGATGGCTTGGATGCTTGGATGGATGGATGGATGGATGGATGGATGGATGGATGGAAGGATAAATGGATGGATGGATGGATGGATGTTATGGAATTTTTGCCTAATGATGCCAAAAACAGAGTGTATACGCAAATTTATTCTTGTAGTTCTAAAATGTCTGCCAATAGCTGCAGGACAGAGGCACTAAAACTGTCAAATCATGTATAATAATTAAAATAACATATAAATTTAATTAAATTACATTACATTAAACTCAATGAAAATAAATAGCACTAATTTACAACATAGGTCATGTCGGGCCACTTCACATTAGTAAGACCAAGACCATAATAGATTACATTATAGTAAGAAATCCAACAAATCCAATGATTCCCTTGAAACAAGGTCTTGGCAGCTGTGACTAAGAGGCTTTAATGAAATGACATTTTGAGTGCTTGTCTTTTAAGGTGACGCAATTCCAGAGATTGGCGTCATTCAATAGCGTCACCTATTAGGGCATTGCTAAATTCATTTACTGCGGTTTTGCCTTTTCCTGGTAGCAATGGTGCAAGATAGCATACAACTGCACTTCTCTGTGCAACACAGAGGAGATAGAAATGTGGGGAGTTAATGTGTTGCTGCAAAAGATCAGCTAAACTGAGCATTTTAGCCCATGTGGTTCACACTTCAACCAGTCGGACATCGGTTTGGCCTAATTTTTAAAAAAATTTTCAAGGTATTTTGATGCTTTGTTGCTGTGGTAAACACTCAGTGTAGAGTTACAGATATTTTAAATTTTAAGGAATAAATGTCTTGTCCTGACATTTATGGCTACAAAAGATGCCAAAATGAACAAAGTAACTTTAGTTTGAAGTAGGGCTGAACAGTCAAACCAGAACATCAAAATATTACTGGAAGTGCAATATTTTTCTAAAAAAGAAAAATGTGTTACAGCATACATTATAAATGAAGCTTTGTGCCTACAAATCATGTTCTCCAGATGTAAAGGAACATCCATCCATGTTCTTCCTCTTATCTGGGGTCGGGTCGTGGAGGCAGCAGATGAAGCAGGTCATTCCAGATGTTCCTCCCCCCAACGAATCTTTCCAGCTCTTCCTGGGGGATCCCACGGTGTTCCCAGGTCAGATGAGATTTATAATCACTCCAGCAAGTTCTGGGTCTACCCCGGGGTCTCCTCACAGGCGGACATGTTCGGAAAACCTCCAAAGGAAGTGTCCCTGGAGGCATCCGAATCAGATGTCCAAACCACCTCAACTGGGTCCTTTTGACACAATCGAGCAGTCCAAGCACCCTATAGGTGATCAGTACCCAGAGTTCATGACCAGAGGTGATGATTGGAATGTACAAACGTGAAGGAGCAGCTTCTCTACTCCAAGCTCCCTCTGGATGTCTGAGTTTCTCACCCTATCTCTAATTCTGAGCCCAGCCACCCTACAGAGGAAGATTATTTCAGCCGCCTGTATCCGCGATCTTGTTCTTTCGGTCACTACCCAGAGCACATGACTGAGGGTTGGAACGTAGATGGATGGTAAATCTCCTTACGGCTCAGCTCCCTTTTCACCACAACGGTTCGATACAATGCCCAGATTACTGCTGACGCTGCACCAATCCTCCTGTCCATCTCTCGCTCCATTTTCCTATCCTTCGTGAACAAGATCTCGAGATACTTGAACTCCTTTGCTTGGGAAAGAAATTGCCATGAGAACCATGGCCTCAGACTTGGAGGTTCTGATCCTCATCCCCGCCGCTTCACACTCGGCCATAAACTGCTCCAGTGCTGCTGAAGGTCTGAGGAACCAACAGAACCACATCATCTGCAAAAAGCAGAGATGCAATCCTGAGGTCCCCAAACTGGACGCCCTCCTCACCCTGAGATCCTGTCTATGAAGACCACAAACAGGATGGGAGACAAGGGGCAGCCCTGGAGGAGTCCAACACCCACTGGGAACAAGTCTGACTTTGTGCCGAGCATGAGGACACAGCTCTAAGTTTGGCTGTACAGGAACATGCCTGTTGTTTTTGGGGTTTTTTTCCAACAGACTACAGAAATGATTTCATAATTTTTAGATTGGTTCCAGTTTAAAAGAAACTCCCATTTCCACTAAAATCGTGACTCATGTCGTGACTTTTTATCACGTATAATTCAGCCCTCATTTGAAGTATTCCTTTTAGTCACTACTGAAGAATGACAGAAGCTAACTCCTCTCCAGTGTGCTACAGTGAGCAGCCGTGATCATCAAACAGTTGCCTACCTGGCATTCATCGGGATTGAAGTCCAGAGGTTTCTTCGGCTGGTTGTACGGGATGCTTTTCAGGGCTGCGCCGTTGTACCAGTTACGTCCGTGGTCATCGCTCAGGATGCAGAAAACTCCATCACCTTCCAGCGTGCCGTGACCACAAACCACCAGCCGTCCTTTTGCTGGATTGTAGCGCTTCTGTAACACACAAATGGACACCAAACAGATAGATGCTGAAAGTAATTCTCTTATAATCGTATCTTTACAGCAGTGATGAATTCACAAGACGATCTCTAGCTGTTTTAGAGAACATTTTTTACCACTTTGACGGGCCGCAGCAGAAAGATGATGAGAAATGAGAGATGACAAAGAACTAAAATCACTGACCACGTGTGGAAGATGCAGGTATGTTGAGATTCTCCTGTTATTATCTCATTAGTACATAGAATGTAGGGAGAACAACCCAATTCCCAAAATATCAACATTGATCCTCCTCCTCAAGCTCTAATCAACCAGAGTGGACATGCAGAGGCTTTAATTTGCAGTAATTTCTGTATATCTGTGTGATAAATGCAGTGAAGGAGACGCTTTCTGTTATGTTTGGGTAATTTATGTGAACTCCTGTGACGACCGAGTGGAACTGGTCTGTTCTGAGTAACTTAAAACAGAATTTAATGAAGCCGTGAGTGATGAGTATAAGGGGTCACTGACTCAAGAGGAGACTTGCAGCTTTTTATTTCTGTTTAACTGTTTATTCTGGACATTTTTGATCTTCAGAAAGAGGTGAACTGAGTCTGTCTGGATAATAAATATGAATTTTGATGACAAAAACAAGGCATTTTGATTCTAACTACTACTACATTTTGTGGGTTTGCAAACTACTAGTAGTAATAAAGTAAAAAGCACAATAATTCCCTCTGAAACGCAGCGACACGAAGCAGCTTAATACAGGAATACTAAACAAAATCTACATCCAAATCCGTCATCATTTTCTTTTAAGACACTAAGAGACTTTCCACCTGTTGGTGAGTTTCAGTTTGTGGCAGTTGTTCCTCTTTGTGGACACAGTTTGCTTGAGCTCTACATATTTTGTCGCTTCTTTATACTTTATAAAACACGTGTGTCTGCCGAACAGGTGCAGATTATTTGGCCTCAAAATAATCAAATCTGGCCATCAAAATTCAACAAAGCTGCTACCAAAGCAACCTGACTGAGGTGAGTAACATCATGATTTACTGTGATTAACCCTGTAAGACCAAATTTAGAAAAAAAAGAGCAATAAAAATAAAACTAAATAAAATATACATAACCATAATAGCAATAATAATAATAATAATAATAATAATAATAATAATAATAATAATAATAATAATAATAATAATAATAATAATAATAATAATAATAATAATAATATATAAACCCTAATCTAGAAAAAAAGAGCAATAGGAATAAAATAAAACAAAACCAAAAACAACAACAAAAGTATATATATATATATATATATATATATATATATACACACACACACACACACACACACACACACACACACACACACACACACACACACACACACACACACACACACACACACACACACACACACACACACACACACACACACACACACACACACACACATACTGTGCATATACCACAAGAATAAATAAAATTAAATAAAAACAAAAATATATATGAACCCAAACCTAGAAAAAAATTAGCAATAAAAATAAAATTAAATAAAACTAAAAATATAAATAATAATAATAATAATCACAATAATAATAATAATTATTATTATTTTTATAATAATAATTATTATTATAAACCCAAATATAGAAAAAAAATTTATTTATTTATATATATATATATATATATATATATATATATATATAAAATAGAAAATAATATAAAAAAATAACACTGATGTTGTATTTTTGTAACAGTGGGTTTTAAGTCCATTTTAAGGAAGTAATGATCCATTCAGTCTTTACATTATTCAGTCAAACTGATGTATGTTTATACTGACTGCTGTCTTTATGAACTTGAAACTAGAACTAGGCCAGTTTTCACTTCTTAATTTGGGGACTTTTAAGGCCACAAAATACACTTTAATCCAAAATACAAGTTAAAAAAAAAGATTAAACTATTTTAAAAATGCATTAGTAAGTAACACTCACTGAAGCATATTTATACAAGTATACTGAGGGTTTTTACAAGCCCTGATCATAACAACTCTACAGGAAGCAACATCACTTCTAATCTGCGTTTAACGCCTCACTTTAACGCCTGTAGTCACTGGTTTGAGATGTGACTGATTAACCTGTTGGTAGCTTGTAATCACCATGAAACCACTGCAGCATGGAAGTAATTTAGCTTAAATATTAGCTCATAGACTACAGGCTTTTTCCATCTTACTGTTACACCGCTCTCCTCACCTGGAGGCCAGTGCCTGGCCCAGGAGCGAAGTTCTTGACCCCGAGCTGGACCGAGAGGTTTCTGGGTGGGCTCCAGCTGAGGCCGTCGTCCCGACTCTCCACCATCATGGTGCTGGACGTGCCGCAGTGGTAAAGGTGGAAGCAGATGGTGTAGATCAGAATCACCGACCCCGTCTCCTCGTCCACCACCACTGAGCCCAGGTTATTGCCATCCGGCGCCGTGTCGTCGTCCAGGAAGAAGACAGTCGGGGACCAGGTGGCTCCTGGAGGAACGGTAGAGGAGGTCAATAAAACCGTTTCCTTCCTGTCTCTGATTCAAGGGTTTTGTTTAACACTCAGGTAGTAAAATATAAAGAAAACTCTGCTTTATGTATATAATCTGAAAGTAAAATCAATCATGAGGTCCTAGTTTATTATTTTTTACTCCGCCAAGGAACGTGGCGGAGTTAAGTGACGATCAGAGTACATTTGTCCGTCTGTTATTCCGTCTGTGCGCAACATTACTCAAAAACGGACTAATGGATTTGGATGAAATTTTCAGGGAAGGTCAGAAGAGACACAAGGACCACAAGAACCCAGTCCAGTGGACTTCTCTTGTAGGTTCTTGAAGACGTTCCACCTCTCATCCCAGATGACGTCTTCAAGAATCAAGTCCAGTTGAACAGTCCTGTTGTTTCTCTACACAACCTCCAGTTTTCTTTCCTCTAAAATAAATTTTTTTACTCCACAAAGGAACGTGGTGGAGTTATGTGACAATCGGCGTATGTCTGTCTGTTAGCAACTTTACTCAAAAATGGACCAACGGATTTGGATGAAATTTTCAGGGGAGGTCATAAATGACACCTCATTAGATTTTGGCAGTGATGCAGCTTTTAGTGTGGATTTGTTAAAGATTTCTGTATCATTGCGAAATAGTACAATGGCACAGTATCACTGTAACCATGACAACAAGTGAACACTACATCAGCTGTCTGCTGATGATCACAACTGCGATCCTACTACAAATCTCTCTGAGTGCTTTTCTAGTTATGTGCGAGTTTGTTTTATGTCCATGTGTCTTTGCTGCTGTGGAACCATTTCTGTTAGTAAAGTAACCTTGACAGACCTTGAAGATATGTTTACACTCCTACAGTAGTTTTGGGTTTAGGCAAGAAGAACTCAGTGGTTCTTTTATTGTACATAAACTGATGACAGGATTACATTTACATCTATGTACACTGACTAGTGAAAAGGAATTTCTGACTGTCTGTTCACTATAAAAGCTGCTGCATTTGCACTTAACCTTTGAGAATCTGGATGGTATGTGAGGGTATTTCTTCTACCAAAGGTCACTTTGACTACATAGATGACCCTATAAAAGATGTCAGAACAGTGTTTCCAAAGAGTGTGTGTGTGGATGCACATACACAGTACAAAATGCAATTTCTTGCAATTTTTCAACTGGTCTTTAGCTTTTTGATCGGTAGCGTATGCAATTTGATGCTGTGATAAACACATTAGCACTAATACATTTAATTTAGAGCTCTATCAGGACCTACTTCATGATTACTTTTTTATTAAATTCCTTATAATTAACTCGTGTCGTCCTGTGGGTCAAAATTGACCCGTTTTAAAGTTTGAAAATGTGGGGAAAAAAAATATTTTCACAGTGAAACTTCTGATGTCCACATTTTCAACAATTTTGGGAAATCTTTGAACTTTTTTTGTGGAAAAAAGGAAATGTTAAAAATGTTTCTTCTTATGAATGTTTTTAATGAAAATATTAGAAGTTTTACTGATATATACGGAATCACTTTAGATATTTTTAGGATTTTTTGGAAGATTTTCTCATTTTTTGAAAATATCACCAAGAATTTTCTTGCAAAATTTGGGGGATTTTTTAAATTTAAAAAAAAAAATGTTTTTTTTTTTAAATAAAACTTTTAAGGAATTATTGGAATTTTCTTCCTGACGGTTTTGCAAATTTTCAGAAATTTAGGGAATTTTTTTGCAGAATTTTTGGATTTTTTTCAGACAAGGAAACAATATTTTTGTTAAATCAGGACAACAGAAAGGTTAAGATGAAAACTGAATTACGGCAGCATCTTCCCTGATACTGTCGATAATATAAATTCATTCTTGTTCTTTCAGAAACAAGAAAACTCTCCTAAATGTGTGTAATCTGACTATCTTCTGACTGTTATCTCCTCTATGTGTGTTTTCTCTGCTCCTGCCTTTGTCTGTGGATCGCCTCATTGCAAAGAACTTTGCTCCGATGTCGCTGGACGACGACTTCCTGGCTTCGGAGAAGGCCAGCAGGCTTCCCTTGGGGGTGAAGGTGATCAGCGGGATCCTGTAGGTGTTGATGTTGCCCTGAGATCCGCTGACCCACAGCAGCTGCTCCTCGTACACCAGAGGGTCGATCTGGACGGAGAGGACGAGCGAGGCTGAATGACTGAACATGAGTCTTCCTCTTTCTCTTTAAATGAATCAGGGCAAGACCAACTGAAAGCGGTTTTATTTCACTAACAGTAAGCATTTATTAGCTTCTGAAAACCCACTTTTACAGACTTGCTTTAATTTTTACTTTTCGTTTATCTTTAATTAGTTTTAGTGTTTTATTCTGTATTATGTCCTGTTTATTTTTTGTTTATTGCGAATGTAGCTAATTATTCATTAAATTTATTTTCATTTTTACTATTTATTTTAACTGATTGCTCTGATTTGTCTCCTATATCTTGTTCGTCTGTGTTCATGTTTTAAATATAAAGCACTTAGTGAACACTGTTCTTAAGGGTGCTATATAAAAATAAAGTTATCATCATTATTATTATATTAACAATATTGTAGACTCTGAACACCAATATTTAAATTAGCATGGTAAATCTGCATAATTAATATGATTGTGGGGTCTTAATCTTAATATTTGATTTAGTCAGGTAATTACGATATATAATATTTTGGGATTACATATATTTCTACAATATATTCTTTACGGTCTTTAACTCGGTATTTAAGTTAGTCAGATACATTTGTATTTTATATATACACAATATATAATCAAAATCATAATAATCAAAATACATTGGTCAAAGTAGATAAGAAATACTTTTGCAGGGTCTTAATCAATAAATTAACCAGATAAACTTCTACACTGTAATATTCTAAACCTTAATATTGAAATTAGTGAGGTAAATTTGACCAGTTCATACTATTAATGTGTATTATTAACTCTAATGCTCTAATTTGTTGGTAAATCTGTATAATTGACTTCATGTAGAGGTAAATATAACCACTAGTTAACCCTGTAAAACCCAAATATAAAAAAAGCAAAAATAACACACACACACATATAATAAAAATTAATAATTATATATATATTAAATTATTAGTTTTTATTTTATATATATAAAAAATTTAAAATATATATATTCTGTAAAAAATAGCAAAAATAATATATATGTATATTAATATATATTTATTTGGATATAAATCACAAAAACTAATAATTAGAAAAATGAAAAAAAAACATATGTATATATATATATATATATATATATATATATATATATATATATCAAAATAATATATCTTTATTATTTATATTAATATGTATTTATTTAAATATAAATCCTAAAAACCAATAATTTAAGAACAAGTTGCAACAGAGGGTTTTACAGGGTTAAAGTCAGGTGAAAGTCAATTCAGCAAACTGATCTACAGACTTTAACCAAAGCTCATCACAAGACAGAGATAAACACACACAAACCAACACACCTAAAGATAACCCAACACACAAAACTAAAACCAACACACACATAAAACCAACACACACATAACTAACACACAGCTGAGTCTAAACTCTGGACAAAATAATAGGCTAAAAAGTGAACATTATAACTTTAACACCACTAATCCAAACATTTTTAACTAAAACATCCCCTGCTCCTCCTGCAGACCTCCACTCCGCCGTTATAACGTCAGACCTGTCCGGTAAGGAATTCCCGTACCTGGGCGGAAGAAGCACCGGGAGAGGCGGCGGACAGCAGGAAGCACAGCCCGGCCAGCAGCAGCTTCTTCTCCGCCTCCATGTTAGAAAACTTCGCTCCGACACATCCACAGACACAGCCGAGGAGAAACAAGTCCACAAACACTCCGACAAGCCGAGAAACACCCGAAAAACTGCTGCCTTCAGCTCCTCCTCATCTCTGAGAACCGAAACAGTGACGATGGAGTCATATGACCACGGAAGGAGGTCACATGACCACCGGCCCACCAAAATAAAAGACTGAAGTGTCGCTTTTACATTAACCCTGTAAAACCCAGAGGAAAAAAAATTGCAAAAATAATAAACAATATACATGTAACATGTATATATTATATATAAATATAAAATCTGTGTATATATATATATATATATGTGCACATAAAGCTATAAAAATGAGCACAAATCATAATAAAAATAATAAATTGAATTCAATCTTATATCGGGACATTTCTCAACAACTGAATGATTCTATGATTTTTCATGTATTTCCACCAGTCAGTGACCAACATTTTCACTTTAATACTTTAACTATGTTCTGCTGCTAATACTTATGAAGATGTTTTACTTGGAATGAAGTGCTTTGACATTGTTGTACTTGTACTTCTATTTTAGTAAAGGATCTAAATACTTCTTTATTTATGCACTTTATTCGCAGATCATGTTCCTAATAATAAAAACCTACAGCAGGTTGGGTGCACTTACTGCTTTTATCCACACTGGGGCAGAACATCCCAAAAACAACTCAAACAGCAGCCACGGCAGTATTTCAGCGCAGAGTAATGCGGAGAACACAGTATTAAAGGGATCAATCACTGGATGTGGGTTTGACAGAATCTTCAACAACAGCAGAAATGATCAAAAAGCAAAGCTAAAACTCAACTAACGGAAATATCTCGTTCGATCCTTTAAGTGCTTCACGGTACGAGTGTGTTTAAATGTATTATAAAGCTTTATTCTGCTCAGTGTTGTTGATTGTCGTGGATGTTTGAACAGAATACTCCCAGTGATGTGGTAAAGGCGGAGATCTCAGTGTAAGATACGTACTTCAGAATATTTATAGGCTTCAGATGTGATATTTCATATCAGATTCTCATAGTACAGCATGATAATTAAAGTGTTATGTGGAAACTTGGGCTGCACAGTGGTGTAGTGGTTAGCACTTTCGCCTTGCAGCTAGAAGATCCCTGGTTCGCGTCCCGGCTTTCCCGGGATCTTTCTGCATGGAGTTTGCATGTTCTCCCTGTGCATGCGTGGGTTCTCTCCGGGTACTCCGGCTTCCTCCCACAGTCCAAAAATATGCTGAGGTTAATTGATTACTCTAAATTGCCCGTAGGTGTGAATGTGTGAGTGATTGTTTGTCTATATATGTAGCCCTGCGACAGACTGGCGACCTGTCCAGGGTGTCCCCTGCCTTCGCCCGAGTCAGCTGGGATAGACTCCAGCCCCCCCCGCGACCCTAGTGAGGATTAAGCGGTGTATAGATAATGGATGGATAATGGATGTGGAAACTTACTCTGTTAGTGGATTTTATAGTGAAAAAACAAACATTTCGAGTCAGTCAGCTGGACTTTTAAACTGAAAATCATTTCCATAAATTGCTAATTTTTAAATGAGAAATTAGGAGCAGATTTCATTATAGGAGTTTTTATTATTATTATTAAATAGATAGATAGATAGATAGATAGATAGATAGATAGATAGATAGATAGATAGATAGATAGATAGATAGATAGATAGATAGATAGATAGATAGATAGATAGATAGATAGATAGATAGATAGATAGATAGATAGATAGTATCAATAATAATTATAATCATAAAAATAACAACAGCAAGAAGAACAATATGAATATAATATAAATACAATAAAATAATAAACACAATAATCAGATATTAGATATTATCCGATGATAATATTTATTGGTTACGCTTTATCTCAAATAATTTTAAAAAATATAAAATGCAAAGCTCGGGTCTGAGGAGGATAAAGCAAGTTTACATGTTGACTGTAAAAATAAAAATAAAGATTAAAAAACATGCCAAAATTGATGATGATGATGATAATAATAAAAATAACAAAAACAATAATAATAGCAATATATATATATGATATTAATATAACACAAATATAATAAAATATGATAATTGATATTACACACATATATATATTAATATAAGTAAATTTACATGTTAACTGTAAAAATAAAAATAAAGATTAAAAAACATGCCAAAACTGATGATGATGATAATAATAAAAATAACAAAAACAATAATAATAGCAATATATATGATATTAATATAACACAAATATAATAAAATATAATAAATGATATTATACATATATATATATTATATAAGTAAATTTACATGTTAACTGTAAAAATAAAAAACATGTCAAAACTGTAGACAATATCTGCAATAAAGTCAGTATTTTTACAGATAATAATAACAACTGTAACTATAAATTTATAGTGTTTTACTGTATTTAAATCATCTAAAATTATCATTTTTTAATGGGTATTTTTATTTCATTTAAATCATCTAGAATTTTTCAACTATTCCCCTGTTTTTAATGTATTTTTGCTCTCATCATTGCTGCCAGATTCACAGTTTCTTTATGAACTTTTTTATTTTTTACAGTGTGGACCGTAGTGTATGTATGAATTTGTCTATCAGTTAATATTTAACAGTTCCACTAAAGTTACAACATGATCCTAATGAAAACAAACTGACTCCTCCCCACAAAAAACCCTTGAAAACAAGCTGAAGTCACACAGGAATATGAGCAAATAGTAGGTGAAGCTACTGAAACTGCTGAGCGTCTTGTGCAGCGCTGCCTGTTGAGCTTCAGGACCACAAACCACATTCCTGCAGTCATGAGGCCGAGCTGATCTGAGTCACACGCTGAGAGGGAAACCGAGACAGAAGCAGCGACACATCGAAGCCTGAAAGCAACATACGCCAAACTGCTGCTTTCAACATGTATGTTCTCTGGAAACAAGGTTTGAAATAGGAAAACCACAGGGATACGACCATGGCAGCTCTGTTGATATGATGGAGTTTCATCTGGAGTGCAGGTAGGATGGGTTTAATCCTGTAAAAACTGCTTTTTTGTATCATTTATGTTGGTTTCAAGGTTCCAGTGGCTCTCACTTGTTGTCATAGAATGGTACAAGGTTTGTTTTACACAAAGAAATATGAGGGTTTTAATTTTATCTGAACTCTTTCATCCATTGAGGAGTCTTTTAGAACATTTTAGAGATCCATCTTGTGTCTTCAGTTAACGGTTTCCTCAGGAAAAAGCACCACCGGACGTGAAAAGATGCAGTTTTAAGATAACAGATTACTGTGAGCTGGGTTTTTACTGATAAACTCCTCTGAAGATGCACCTTCTGCTAAGACACAAGCTTCTGCTTTTTGTGAACTATGCTGTGTTCTTCTCTCCTCTTCAGCAGGTGCAGTGATAGATCAGGGCGTTATTAAGAAGCAAGGAAATGAAATTGAAAGAAAATCAATTCAGGAAGGCGGTTTCCACGCAAAGACAGGAGTTAAAGGGCGTGAACTCACATCTCAAGTTGAGTTTTCACGCTTCATTGCTAGAATGGGTCTCTGTCAGCAGCCAAGAGATGGAAATAGACCCAGAGAGAACTGCTTTTGTCTCTAAGCAGTTCTATCTTCCTTCTTTTTATTTTATTTGACAGACATTAGGCTGCTGAGAGGTTTAAAGACTGCTGCTACTGAGGAAGAGTGTCATGACTATTATACTCTTCTCCTCTATTAACAGACAGCCACTCTGCCGTGATAAAGCATTTCATACATTTTGCAGTGGAGGAAATGCAGATACACGTCCAAAAGGCTCATAAAAATGTAAATTCTCCAAAGTCCATTACTCTGAACTTAATCTTTCTATTAGGAGAGCACAGATGCAGTGTCACTGTGTTGCTGCAGTAAAAGCAGAAGTGATCTCTTGTTTCTAGCAGGTTTTCAGACTTGTTGCTTTCAAGTTAACAGTGAACATGTTTACCAGAGATAAAGGCTGTGGCTTGTCTGGAGGGCTTTTAAAGGAAAATACAGACCACTGGCATGAAAGTTCTGTTAGGTCAACAGTTTCCAACCCTACAGCCCTGTCAGAAGGACTTTCTCATTAATAGACTGTAAATGAATGACAGTTAGCACTATGAGTCGGGCAATTGAATTAGGCATAATTAGATTTTACAGACTTAAACTATGAGTGTTTAGATTGTTTTCATTCATACTATGTGGCTTTGACTGACAGAAGCTGGAGGTTTCAACTATTCAGACGTGTTTCAACAGTTCATCCACCACACTTAACAATTTTATACAATTCTGCAATTTTATTTAGCAGATGCTTATATCCAAAGTAGTGACGTTCATCTGACAGCTTTGCTCCTGGGTTTGCTTCCTGTACCGTAAAGACATTTAGACTTTAGGTCATGATCTTTAACACATTTATCACTTTGTAATTGCAAAACGGTGCATGACTCGGCAGTCACATGGACGAGAGGAACAATGAAATTGCGGTTTACAGATATTCTGTGCTTGTCAGTCTACTTCAGACAGTCAGACAGGAGCTGTTTATCTGTGTTAGTTATCAGTGTGATTTCTCCTTTAGGACACGCTGACCTCTGAGATGATGGAGGACAGAAATGGAGTTTGCCACGTGATGGAGGAGAGCGAGGTGGATGTTCAGGCTGGACAAACTCAGCCCCAGACCGGCAGCAGCAAAGGGAACTGGTCCAATGGTAACTGCTTCATTATTTGTTTATTATACTGATAAAAAGTCTCCCAGTGCCACATTTTTGTATTATTGGTATGTGAGGTTAAATTTGGGTAAACAGATTTAATGTTTTATAGGTTTGTCTTATTGTTTAACATTTGTTGGTTGTTGATGTTTAACTGCATCTATTCAGTGTCCATTTATACAAAGTCAAAGGAAACAAAAGCCTCAGTCATTAAACCAAATTGGTAAAAAGGGACAAACTCTCGTTCTAGCGGCGTTCTGAATCATTACTTTAATCTGTTGGGAGCAAAGAAGGACGTGGAGTGATTCTAAAGAGAAAAAGTCCAACAGATTATCTTTGTTGTGTTGTGTTTGTGTCTAAACCGGACCAACTTTAGCTAAAAACATTTGTCGTATTGTCTGTAAACATTACTTACAAGCTGGTATCTGATATCTAATGTAAATAAATCTGACCTGTTTGCCAGTTGAAACACCTTAAAATCAAACTAAAGCTACCCATGTTTCACTAAAGTTCTACCAAACCAGTGTTTCTATAGCATTTTTACTGTGTGCTACCAGAAGGTCACATTTAGATGCCCTAGATTTGATTAACACACATGTAAAGATGTGTATGAAAGGCAGGAAATTTAACTACTAAACACAGCATTTTATTTATTTTTATAGAGAATTGCGCTTTTTTCACACTTGCATATTATTTTGGATCTGTGTGAGTTTCAACTCAAACTGTGTGACATTTAATGCACATTACCCCAAAAACTTGAGCTGATATTTGTTCTATTTTTTAAACTCCACTAGAATTTAATCATATGAACCTCAAAACTTGCCAGCAGATGTGAAGTGGCTGTTGGTTTTGAAAAAAAAAAAAAACAACTCAGTGCCAACATGACACCATTTAAGAATCATCAGGTTCTGAACTCTTAAATATACCTGAGACGTGCCGTTCTGTCAGAAGATTATCCAAAAACGAGATTAAAATTGAGATATTTCATCAAAATCACTTTATTACTCCACCAAGGAACATGATGGCGTTATGTGACGCTTATCTGTCCGTCTGTTAGCAACATTACTCAAAAACGGACTAGCGGATTTGGATGAAATTTTCAGGGAAGGTCAGAAATGACACAAGGACCAAGTGATTAGATTTTGGCAGTGATGCAGCTTATAGTCTGGATCCATGGATGTGATTAACCCTGGTGTCGTCCTGCGGGTCAAAATTGACCCGTTTTAAAGTTTGAAAATTCCATTATCTCCATTATCTATACACCACTTAATCCTCACTAGGGTCATGGGGGGGCTGGAGTCTATCCCAGCTGACTCAGGTGAAGGCAGGGGACACCCTAGACAGGTCACCAGTCTGTCACAGGGCTACATACAGAGACAAACAATCACTCTCACATTCACACCTACGGGCAATTTAGAATAATCAATTAACCTCAGCATATTTTTGGACTGTGGGAGGAAGCCGGAGTACCCGGAGAAAACCCACGCATGCACAGGGAGAACATGCAAACTCCATGCAGAAAGATCCCGGGAAAGCCGGGACACGAACCAGGGATCTTCTCGCTGCAAGGCGAAAGTGCTAAGTTTGAAAATGTGGAAAAAAATATATTTTCACAGTGAAACTTCTGATGTCCACATTTTCAATGTTTTTGGGAAATCTTGAACATTTTTTGGTGGAAAGAAAGAAATGTTCAAAATGTTTCTTAAGAACATTCACATAAAAATCAATCAAACTCCAGCGAAATTTGCTGGATTTTCATTGATTTTTATGTGAATATTCTTCAAGAAAATAATAGAAGTTTTATTGATATATATGGAATCACTTTAGATATTTTTAGGATTATTTAGAAACATTTTTACTCATTTTTTGAAAATATTTACAAGAATTTTCTTGCCAAATTTAGGGGAATTTTTTTTTAAATAAAACTTTTAAGGGAGACTTTTAAGGAATTATTGGAATTTTCTTCCTGAAGGTTTTGCAAATTTTCAGACATTTGGGGAATTTTTTTTCTGGATTTTTTTTCAGACAAGGAAACAATATTATTTGATGCCCATAAATGAGGACAACAGGAGGGTTAAAGGTTTCTGTATCGTTGCCAGGTAGTGGCACAGTGTCACTGTAACCATGACAACAAATATGAGTCATTTTGGACGTGTTTTAATTGTTTTTAGTCATTTTTGGAACCCTTCTAAGTGATCCTAGATGTTTAACTCATTGTGGACAGATTGTAAACAGTTCAGGAGGATTTTCTGAGCAAATTCTGGACAAATTTCTAATCATTTTGAACACATGTAGAGATTTGTTAAAGTTTTATACTGCAGTGAAAAATTGGTCAACAGTGAATGGAAACTAATTGTTTATGGTTCAGAGGGTTAAAATAAAGTTGTGTCTGTGTAACCTGAGTTCATGATGAATTACTGATCAGGCTTAAACTCGCTTTTACTTTCTTTTGGAACACATTCAAAGTTTCCACATGTTGTAGTGCTGATTTCTATTTTTATTTTTTTACCCTCACCACCTTTATGTTAAATAATCCTGTCTGTGTCTCTCTCAGGTCAGTGTGTCGTATCGATAGCGAGCTTTTCGTCGCTGAACCCCAGCTTTGATTTGTCTCTGTGTCGCGCCAAACTGGAGAGGGATGGCTTTCAGGTTAACACAGTGCAAAATTCAGACACCTGTATCACTGTATTCCACCTTCCTCTGTGTTTACATGCAGTTCAGGCTGTTAATTTGTGTTTTTTTATCCTGCAAGATTCCAGTCAAAGACATGGAGGCGCCACTGAAAGCAGCTCTGGATGTCCCTTCAGTGAGGAGATACATGGTTTTCAACTCGGCCCTCTTCCATTTTATCATGGCACCGGTATGATCAACATTATCCAGTGTTTTCTCCAGCTCCTTCTTTTATACTTTTTCTTTCTTTTTGGGTGCTTTTGACAGAGATATCCAGACAAAAACACTTTCAGTACATCAAACTTCTGCCTTGGCTGTGAAAAGCTAATTTTAGCGGGTGTTATAATGTTTTCACAGTCTGACTAGTGCTCCTAATGATCAGTACACTGACTTTGACGTATAAAATCAGAGGAATGTCCCTTTAAGACTGTTAATACTATATGGGTGTATTGAAATTACTCAGATTCCAGGATTCAAAGAAGGCATAAGTAATCACAGACAAAGTAGGAGTGATATTGTGACTGAATCTCTAGAAACTGTGGAGTGTTTTAGCTTTTGCACATTTTACAGAAACAAATTCATCATCATCATCATCATCATCATCATCATCATCATCATCATCATGTGCAGTCTTCGTTCTGAAGGTTGGCCATCATAGATCTCCTGGATGTATTTTCTGACACATCCATAAGCTAGTACAGAACACACATGACATGTCAACAGTCTTAGTTTCAGTGAGACGCTGATGTTTCTACGAAGGAATTCTTTCCATTCCCAAAATGTCTTTTTTAATTTCGTCATCCACTGTCCCATCTTCTGTTTTCTGTGACGGCACATTAAGATGTGAGATTTTGGAAATTAAATATCACATTAAAACTGTTCACTCAATTTCCTGTTTCAACACATTTTCTCACTAAGAGGCAGTTAAAGGGTGTTCAGTATAGGCTCTGTATACCTACACAAATATACCATGAACTGTGCTTATCTTTGATCTGTTAAACTCTATTACTGCTTTATATGACCGCCATATAAACCTTGATGGCAAAAACGTTGTCCCAGATCTATAAGAGAAGTACTACTATACATCCATTAGTGCACATGTGCCCAACTAAAGTCTACAGTCAACTAAAGTTAAAAACAAAAGGTTATTGGTAACGCTAGGTCATAAATCTGTAATATCTCTGAGGCAGAACGCCTATAGCTGCTCTACAAAACTTAACATGCTGTCACACATCATTTCATTTTCACGCCTTTGAGTTAAGTCTGGTGATGTACACTGGAAAAAATGCCCCTCTCTAAACAAGAAAAAAAAACTTATTTCAAGGAACCTTTACCTTGAAATAAGTGATAAAAATCTGCCAACAGAACATGTGAAAAATGTCTTGGTAAGATTTCTTGAAATAAGATATGATATTTAAAATATTGAGATCTTAAAATTAGCTGGGAAAACTTATTTTAAGCTCTATTTTACCAGGATTGTCAAGCTTAGGTGTCTTAAAATAAGTCAGACATGCTATTTTTTTTAAAAATAGCAGTTTTTTACTCAAAAATAGATTTTTGCTTTCATGTAACCTCCTAATTTGAGATGTATTAACCCTCCTGTTGTCTTCATTTATGGGCACCAAAAAATATTGCTTCCTTGTCTGAAAAAAATCCCAAAAATAAGCAAAAAATAAATAAATAAATTCCCCAAATTTTTGAAAATTTGCAAAAACCTTCAGGAAGAAAATTCCAATAATTCCTTAAAAGTTTTATTTTTAAAAAATCTGCCAAATTTGGCAAGAAAATTCTTGGAAACATTTTCAAAAAATGAGTAAAAATCTTCCAAAGAAAATCCTAAAACTATCTAAAGTGATTCATATATATATCACAAAACTTCTAATATTTTCTTTAAGAACATTCACAAAAAAATCAACCAAAATCCAGCGAAATTTGCTGGATTTTGGTTGGATTTGAATGTTGTTAAGAAACATTTTTTTCCCCTCCAAAAAATGTTCAAAGATTTCCCAAAAATGTTGAAAATGTGGACATCAGAAGTTTCACAGTTAAAACACATTTTTGTTCCCATATTTTCAAACTTTAAAACGGGTCAATTTTGACCCACAGGACGACACGAGGGTTTAACTTATTTTGAGTTTTCTTGTAAAATTCAACTCAAAACAAGATAATTTCATGATTGCTTAAGATATTTAAGATGCAGTGTCTTAAAACAAGTCCCTCCATCTTGCTGAAATATCTCGTTAAGTGAATTTATCTTAAATCAAGTGGGATGAAACATTTTGACTAAAAATAAGACAAATAGACTTGGTAAGACTTACTTTTTGCAGTGTAGCAGCCAGTTAGCTTAAATACTGGAAACAGAGGTAAACAAATCTCTCTGAACCTATTAAATCTTGTTTAATCTGTACACACACACACACACACACACACACACACACACACACACACACACACAAAAGTGGTTTGACAGATATTTAGGTGTCTTCTTTATTTATTTAGTAACAGCAGCTTCTAATTATGTAATGAAATGTTAAACTTCCAGATTATACTAAGAAGACAGAACATGCTAATCAGTGAGAGTTAATAGTTTGGTGTCTTCTGCTGACTCCAGGTTCTGTATGTGGTCGTCTGGTGTGCCGTCTTCTCCACCCTCCACCTCTACATCACCGTCAGCGACTACTGGGTCCTCTGTCTGTCCGTCAGCCTCATCTCCATCCTCCTCACCACCACCGTCATCTTCATCCTGCACCACAGCAACAAGGAGGTCAGTCAGAGCTGCTGTCATGTTTGGATTTATGACATAACCCTGAAGTGATTCTCAGACTGTCTGTGTGTCAGATCAACATGAATTTAGACGTCCGGTTGATCCAGGCGAACGAGAGGATGGTGAAGCACAAGCTGCTGGTGGGTGTAGCCGACTGGGTGCACAACTGTACCGGAAACATGCAGGTTGGTCTCTTAAAATCAACTCAAACTGTGAGAATATGAAGCTACATGTGTGCCAGATGTATTGTTCATTTTTAGAGGGAGGATGTTCACATGAAGAGTTAACTTAAAGTGCTTAAATGAGTGGTTTCAAGGTAAAATAATCTAATGGTTTAGACAAACCTTTTAAACATTTTGACAGGTTGTGTTGACAGAATAATGTTGCATTATGTTAATATTGTAATTTAATTAGAAATTTCTGCGTTCGTTGGTTAAAAACTAGATTCAAGTTAAGCTACCTTAATGAATTGGCCTGATAAGTACCCCACCAAAGAACACGGTGGAGTGATGTGACGATCAGTGTTGGTTTGTCCGTCTGACAGATTTGAACAGGAAAAGAAGATTTTTGAATAAGTTCTGGACAAATTTCTAATCATTTTGGACAAAATGGAGATTTGTTATAGATTTCTGTATCATTGCCAGATTGGAATTTTCTTCCTGAAGGTTTTGCAAATTTTCATAAATTTGGGGAATTTTTTTTGCTGAATTTTTGGATTTTTTTCAGACAAGGAAACAATATTTTTTGGTGCTCATAAATGAAGACAACAGGAGGGTTAATTAAATTCTGTAAAAACAAAATCACAATTTTTTTACTGATTACTTTTAATTTTACTGCTTTAAATCCATTTTAAGTCTGACATTTGAGAGGATAATGAAGCTTATTTCATTATCGGAGGTTTCTTCCAGCATATATAAACACAAATTAAATCAAAAACATGAATGCTAAAGAGGTTAGTGATGTAAGAAAAGCTGCAGAGAAGCTGGATGTGGTGAAAGCTGTAATAATTCCACTTGTTTTGTGCTGAAGTGCTCTTTCATTCTGCTGTTAATCACGTTGCAGTAAAGTGGTCAGTTAAAATGTTGTGGTGGTAAAACCTGAGCTGTGATTTATCAGCTGCTGTTCCTTCCTGCAGCTGTACTTCCTGTTCTGGGACATGTCTGGCTGTCTGAGGACGCTGACTGAAACTTTAGAGGGCCGCAGCTTCATGACGACCGACACTCAGGTGAGACAGTCGAGGACATCTGTCTCTGTGTTTGTTCTCCTGCTGTTCCATCGATTTTTCTTCTGTAGCTCCGATGTTTGTCCTCTCTCAGAACCAACAGAAACATAATTCCAAGCTCTGGTGAAAAGGATATTTATCTGTGGGTTTTGGACAAACAGAGATTTAAGTCTTTCAAGGACTGCGTGAAACGATCAGATCGATGTCACTCTTCCACCAGAGCAAACTGGAGAGCAGGATGTCTCGTCTGGTCCTGGTGGCCGATGTCCCGGCCGTCGACCCCGAGGCCGAGAGGTCGGACGTGGAGCAGGAGTTGGACGAACAGAGGCCTCTGCTGGGGAACGAGGACGGAGGCTGCAGAACTTCACCCGGCCAGCATGGGGGCGCTAGAATCACCTCCAGCTTCAGCATCGTCCCTGATGCTTCTCTACCTGCTCAGGTGAGACGTGATGGTTTGTGGCACAACAAACTGACCGACACACAAGTTGTTTACACCAGATATTATGTAAATATGAAAGTTTCAGCTGATTATTTTTGCACACTTTAAATATTTCTGTCACATTTTGATCCTTAAAACTCCCAGAATTTACTACATTTGCTTCTTATTTGTCTGATTACATTTACTGTCTTAAGTGGATATGAATATGATACCAAACACACTGCTGGGTTATAAATCCATCCCTCTGTCCATCCATCCATCCCTCCATCCGTCCATCCCTCCATCTGTAAGTCCATCCATCCGTCAGTCCGTCTATCCATCCGTCCGTCCGTCCCTCCATCTGTAAGTCCATCCATCCGTCAGTCCGTCTATCCATCCGTCCATCCATCCCTCCATCCCTCCATCTGTAAGTCCATCCATCCGTCAGTCCGTCCATCCCTCCGTCCATCCATCCCTCCATCCACCCATCTATCCATCCAACCGTCCATCCATCCATAAGTCCATCCGTCCGTCCGTCCGTCCATCCGTTCATCCGTCCAACTGTCCATCCATCCATCCAACCGTCCATCCATCCGTCCATCCATCGATATGTTTGCTGATTTAAATACAAAACAAATGCACTATTTCAATAAAACATTTTAAAAAAGCAAATGACCAACTATGAAAATACTGATTTTTGATTTGAGGACTATTCTTTATTATCAAAGGAAAAATATTAGGTTTTTCCTGTGATGTTCCCAGATATTATCTATAATTTAACAAAGCAGGGACTTTCTGTGAAATAACGACACATTGTTTAGATAAATTACAATAAAAAACTGTTAGTAAACTTGTATTTTTTGCCTCTCTGCTCCTTTCTCGGCAGGATAAAGCCTACCAGCTGCTGATGACCTACAGTGCAGTGTATGTGAAGCTGCTGGTGTCTGAGAGGCTTTCAGGTCCATCGAACCATGGAAGGAACCACTGCACCACCGCCACCCTCTGCCTCTGCCAGTTCATCAGGAAGAAGATGTTCCAGTAGCAGAACCGGCCTGTGGACTGGACATGTTTGAAACAGACAAACGGACACGTGGAAGCCGGTTTCTCTGGATGTTCTGATTTAACGAAGGACTCGTTTGGCGCTTCTCTTGATTTCTTTTTCTCTCTGGCTGTGAGCTGCTGTAGCTTCGTGTTTGCTCCACCTGGATGTTTGCTCATTTGCACACTGCCAAACGCTGAAAACACGCTGCTGTGAAACAATATTTGTACTGCTGTATACACGACAATCACAGCTATAGTAACTGCTCACTGCTGTTTAACTTATTTGTACCAACGACACGTGTAGATTATTGAGTTTGCAGTAGATTCAACAGGAAATGTGTTGAACGAAAGGACTGTTCTTCAGGTCATTTTACTATCTTGTTCCACTACATTTCACAGGGAAATATTAAAATCGTACTGTAGTATTTGAGCGCTACAACTTTTCAGATCAGTATTTTTCTGTACATAAAAGCAGATAGGATTTGCTTATAAAATATGATGTATTATTTCAAGATATCCTGCTGAAAGTTCTGCTGCTGTATTTGGATGATATTGACGAATTTCTGTCATTCAGCTTTTGAATTCACAAAGCCTCAAAGTTCAAACAGCATTTTAAGACAGCAGAGCCACAGCAGCAGCAGTTTGACTGTGGGATAAGAGAATTTATGTTTTCACTATGAAAGAGTTCAACAAGAAAAATACTTCAACACATCTATTTTTAGTTGGTTAACAAAAGCATTAAAGGGTGTATGGCAAATTGTTAACCCTCCTGTTGTCCTCATTTACAGGCACCAAAAAAATATTGTTTCCAGCCCCAGCCCGAGTGTTCATTTGTTTGCATCTATTGTACTACAGCTAATGTATAACAGCTCGATTTTTAGCGATATATTTTAGCTAATGTATTATACCTATCGTGGGGCGGCTGTGGCTCAGGTGACAAGGGACCTTGTCATATGTTACTTTAATACATTAGCTGTTATACAATAGCTGTGGTACAATCATAATAATGATCATGGATAAGATTTATATAGCGCTTTTCAAGGCACTCAAAGCGCTTTACAATGAATCCATTATTCATTCACTCACACATTCTCACTCGGCGGTGGTAAACTACATTTGTAGCCACAGCTGCCCTGGGGCAGACTGACGGAAGCGTGGCTGACAATCTGCGCCTACGGCCCCTCCGACCACCACCAACATTCACACGCATTCATACCCCAGTGTGAGTAGCAGCACTGGAGGCCAGGTGGGTAAAGTGTCTTGCCCAAGGACACAACAGCACATGACTAGGACAGAGCGGGAATCGAAACGCCGACCCTTCGGTCATTGGACGACCCGCTCTACCACCTGAGCCACAGCCGCCCCACGATAGGTATAATACATTAGCTCAAATACATCACTAAAAATTGAGCTGTTATACATTAGCTGTAGTGCAATAGATGCAAACAAATGAACACTCGGGCTGGGGCTGGAACACTCGGGCTGGGGCTGGAACACACAGGAGGAAAGAGAGAGAGAGAGACAGACACCTGTCTTGGGGCACGGGATGAGCGAGAGAGAGAGACACCTGATATGGGAGACAGGATGAGAGGGAGAGAGACTTGTCCTGGGGGACAGGAAGAGAGAGAGACACCTGTCCTGAGGGACAATAGGAGAGAGACAGACATCTGTCCTGGGGGACATGAGGAGAGAGAAACTTGTCCGGGGGGACATGACGAGACAGAGAGACACCTGTCCTGGGGGATTGGGGGAGAGAGAGAGAGAGACTTGTCCTGAGGGACATGAGGGGAAAGACAGAAAGACACCTGTCCTGGGGGACATGAGGAGAGTGAGAGAGATTGAGAGAGAGAGACAGACATCTGTCCTGGGGGACAGGAGGAGAGCAAGAGAGACAGACACCTGTCAAGCAGATCCAGAGGAGAGAGAGACACCTGTCCTGGGGGACATGAGGAGAGAGAGAGAGACACATGTCCTGGGGGACAAGAGGAGAGAGAGAGAATGAGAGAGAGAGAGACAGACATCTGTCCTGGGGGACAAGAGGAGAGAGACAGACAGACAGAGAGACACCAGTCCTTGGGGGAGAGGAAGGGAGAGAGAGAGACAGACACCTGTCCTGGGGGACAGGAAGGGAGAGAGACAGACACCTGTCCTGGGGGACAGGAGGAGAGAGACCTGTCCTGGGGGACATGAGGAGAGAGAGACTTGTCCTGGGGGACATGAGGAGAGAGAGACTTGTCCTGGGGGACATGAGGAGAGAGACACCTGTCCTGGGGGACAGGAAGGGAGAGAGAGAGAGAGACACCTGTCCTGGGGGATATGAGGAGAGAGAGACAGACATCTGTCCTGGGGGACATGAGGAGAGAGAGAGACACCTGTCCTGGGGGACATAAGGAGAGAGAGAGACAGACATCTGTCCTGGGGGACAGAAGAGCAAGAGAGACAGACACCTGTCATGGGGGACAGGATGAGAGAGGCACACCTGTCAAGCAGATCCAGAGGAGAGAGAGACACCTGTCCTGGGGGACAAGAGGAGAGAGAGAGAGAATGACAGAGAGAGACAGACATCTGTCCTGGGGGACAGGATGAGAGAGAGATTTGTCCTGGCGGACAGGAAGAGAGAGAGACAGACACCTATCATGGGGGACAGGAGGAGAGAGACCCGACACCTGTCCTGAGGGACAAGAGGAGAGAGACAGACAGACAGACACCAGTCCTTGGGGGAGAGGAAGGGAGAGAGAGAGAAAGACACCTGTCCTGGGGGACAGGTAGGGAGAGAGACAGACACCTTTCCTGGGGGACATGAGGAGAGAGAGACAGACACCTGTCCTGGGGGACAGGATGAGAGAGAGAGACACCTGTCCTGGGGAACACTTGGGCTCGAACACCTGGGCAGTCATTAGCTGTAACACATTAGATCTAATACAACAGCTGTAGTCCAATAAATGACAGGCATTAGCTCTCATACGTTATTTTAATACATTAGCTGGTATACAATTGCTGTGGTACAACAATAATAATGATCATGGATAAGATTTATATAGCGCTTTTCAAGGCACTCAAAGCGCTTCACAATGAATCCATTATTCATTCACTCACACATTCTCACTCGGCGGTGGTAAACTACATTTGTAGCCACAGCTGCCCTGGGGCAGACTGATGGAAGCGTGGCTTACAATCTGCGCCTACGGCCCCTCCGACCACCACCAACATTCACACGCATTCATACCCCAGTGTGAGTAGCAGCACTGGAGGCCAGGTGGGTAAAGTGTCTTGCCCAAGCACACAACAGCACATGACTAGGACAGAGCGGGAATCTAAACGCCGACCCTTCGGTCATTGGACGACCCGCTCTACCACCTGAGCCACAGCCGCCCCACGATAGGTATAATACATTAGCTCAAATACATCACTAAAAATTGAGCTGTTATAAATTAGCTGTAGTACAATAGATGCAAACAAATGAACACTCGGGCTGGGGCTGGAACACTCGGGCTGGGGCTGGAACACTCGGGCTGGGGCTGGAACACACAGGAGGAAAGAGAGAGAGAGAGACAGACACCTGTCTTGGGGCACGGGATGAGAGAGAGAGAGACAGACACCTGTCCTGGGGGACATGATGAGACAGAGAGACACCTGTCCTGGGGGACAAGAGGAGAGAGACAGACATCTGTCCTGGGGGACAGGGGGAGAGAGAGAGAGAGACTTGTCCTGAGGGACAAGAGGGGAGAGAGAGAGACACCTGTCATGGGGGACAGGAGGAGAGAGAGACCCGACACCTGTCCTGAGGGACAAGAGGAGAGAGACAGACATCTGTCCTAGGGGACATGAGGAGAGAGAGAGAGAGACTTGTCCTGGGGGACATGAGGAGAGACAACTGTAATGGGGGACAGGAGGAAGGAAACAAAAACCTGTCCTGGGGGACATGAGGAGAGAGACAGACATCTGTCCTGGGGGACATGAGGAGAGAGAGAGAGAGACTTGTCCTGGGGGACATGAGGAGAGAGAGAGAGACAGACACCTGTCATGGGGGACAAGAGGAGAGAGAGAGAATGAGAGAGAGAGACAGACATCTGTCCTGGCGGACAGGAAGAGAGAGACAAACACCTGTCCTGAGGGACAAGAGGAGAGAGACAGACAGACAGAGAGACACCAGTCCTTGGGGGAGAGGAAGGGAGAGAGAGAGAAAGACACCTGTCCTGGGGGACAGGAGGAGAGAGAGACTCGTCCTGGGGGACAGGAGGAGAGAGAGACCCGACACCTGTCCTGAGGGACAAGAGGAGAGAGAGAGACAGACACCTGTCCTGGGGGACAGGAAGGGAGAGAGAGAGAGACACCTGTCCTGGGTAAAGGATGAGAGAGAGAGACACCTGTCCTGGGGAACACTTGGGCTCGAACACCTGGGCAGTGATTAGCTGTAACACATTACATCTAATAGCTGTAGTTCAATAAATGACAGGCATTAGCTCTCATACGTTACTTTAATACATTAGCTGTAATACAATAGCTGTGGTACAACAATAATAATGATCATGGATAAGATTTATATAGCGCTTTTCAAGGCACTCAAAGCGCTTCACAATGAATCCATTATTCATTCACTCACACATTCTCACTCGGCGGTGGTAAACTACATTTGTAGCCACAGCTGCCCTGGGGCAGACTGACGGAAGCGTAGCTTACAATCTGCGCCTACGGCCCCTCCGACCACCACCAACATTCACACGCATTCATACCCCAGTGTGAGTAGCAGCACTGGAGGCCAGGTGGGTAAAGTGTCTTGCCCAAGGACACAACAGCACATGACTAGGACAGAGCGGGAATCGAAACGCCGACCCTTCGGTCATTGGACGACCCGCTCTACCACCTGAGCCACAGCCGCCCCACGATAGGTATAATACATTAGCTCAAATACATCACTAAAAATTGAGCTGTTATAAATTAGCTGTAGTACAATAGATGCAAACAAATGAACACTCGGGCTGGGGCTGGAACACACAGGAGGAAAGAGAGAGAGAGAGACAGACACCTGTCTTGGGGCACGGGATGAGCGAGAGAGAGAGACACCTGACATGGGAGACAGGATGAGAGAGAGAGAGACACACACCTGTCCTGGGGCACAGGTGGAGAGAGAGACAGATGCCTATCCTGGGGGACAGGAGGAGAGACAGACATCTGTCCTAGGGGACATGAGGAGAGAGAGAGAGACAGACACCTGTCCTGAGGGACAAGAGGAGAGAGACAGACAGACAGAGAGACACCAGTCCTTGGGGGAGAGGAAGGGAGAGAGAGAGAAAGACACCTGTCCTGGGGACAGGAAGGGAGAGAGACAGACACCTGTCCTGGGGGACATGAGGAGAGAGAGACTTGTCCTGGGGGACAGGAGGAGAGAGAGAGACAGACACCTGTCCTGGGCGACAGGAAGGGAGAGAGAGAGAGACACCTGTCCTGGGTAAAGGATGAGAGAGAGAGACACCTGTCCTGGGGAACACTTGGGCTCGAACACCTGGGCAGTGATTAGCTGTAACACATTAGATCTAATATAATAGCTGTAGTCCAATAAATGACAGGCATTAGCTCTCATACGTTATTTTAATACATTAGCTGGTATACAATTGCTGTGGTACAACAATAATAATGATCATGGAAAAGATTTATATAGCGCTTTTCAAGGCACTCAAAGCGCTTCACAATGAATCCATTATTCATTCACTCACACATTCTCACTCGGCGGTGGTAAACTACATTTGTAGCCACAGCTGCCCTGGGGCAGACTGATGGAAGCGTGGCTGACAATCTGCGCCTACGGCCCCTCCGACCGCCACCAACATTCACACGCATTCATACTCCAGTGTGAGTAGCAGCACTGGAGGCCAGGTGGGTAAAGTGTCTTGCCCAAGGACACAACAGCACATGACTAGGACAGAGCGGGAATCGAAACGCCGACCCTTCGGTCATTGGACGACCCGCTCTACCACCTGAGCCACAGCCGCCCCACGATAGGTATAATACATTAGCTCAAATACATCACTAAAAATTGAGCTGTTATAAATTAGCTGTAGTACAATAGATGCAAACAAATGAACACTCGGGCTGGGGCTGGAACACTCGGGCTGGGGCTGGAACACACAGGAGGAAAGAGAGAGAGAGACAGACACCTGTCATGGGGGACAGGATGAGACAGAGAGACACCTGTCCTGGGGGACATGAGGAGAGAGAGACTTGTCCTGGGGGACATGAGGAGAGAGAGAGAGACACCTGTCATGGGGGACAGGAGGAGAGAGAGACCCGACACCTGTCCTGAGGGACAAGAGGAGAGAGACAGAAAGACACCTGTCCTGGGGAACAGGAAGGGAGAGAGAGAGACAGATGCCTATCCTGGGGGACAGGAAGAGAGAGAGACACCTGTCCTGAGGGACAAGAGGAGAGAGACAGACATCTGTCCTAGGGGACAGGAGAGAGAACGAGACAACTCTAATGGGGGACAGGAGGAGGGAAACAGAAACCTGTCCTGGGGGACATGAGGAGAGAGACAGACATCTGTCCTGGGGCACATGAGGAGAGAGAAACTTGTCCTGGGGGACATGAGGAGAGAGAGCGAGAGAGACTTGTCCTGTGGGACATGAGGAGAGAGAGACTTGTCCTGGGGGACATGAGGAGAGAGAGAGAGAGACTTGTCCTGGGGGACATGAGGAGAGAGAGAGAGACAGACACCTGTCATGGGGGACAAGAGGAGAGAGAGAGAATGAGAGAGAGAGACAGATCTGTCCTGGCGGACAGGAAGAGAGAGACAAACACCTGTCCTGAGGGACAAGAGGAGAGAGACAGACAGACAGAGAGACACCAGTCCTTGGGGGAGAGGAAGGGAGAGAGAGAGAAAGACACCTGTCCTGGGGGACAGGAAGGGAGAGAGACAGACACCTGTCATGGGGGAAAGGAGGAGGGAGAGACCCGACACCTGTCCTGAGGGACAAGAGGAGAGAGAGACACAGACACCTGTCCTGAGGGACAAGAGGAGAGAGAGAGACAGACACCTGTCCTGGGGGACAGGAAGGGAGAGAGAGAGAGACACCTGTCCTGGGTAAAGGATGAGAGAGAGAGACACCTGTCCTGGGGAACACTTGGGCTCGAACACCTGGGCAGTGATTAGCTGTAACACATTAGATCTAATATAATAGCTGTAGTCCAATAAATGACAGGCATTAGCTCTCATACGTTATTTTAATACATTAGCTGGTATACAATTGCTGTGGTACAACAATAATAATGATCATGGATGAGATTTATATAGCGCTTTTCAAGGCACTCAAAGCGCTTCACAATGAATCCATTACTCATTCACTCACACATTCTCACTCGGCGGTGGTAAACTACATTTGTAGCCACAGCTGCCCTGGGGCAGACTGACGGAAGCGTGGCTTACAATCTGCGCCTACGGCCCCTCCGACCACCACCAACATTCACACGCATTCATACCCCAGTGTGAGTAGCAGCACTGGAGGCCAGGTGGGTAAAGTGTCTTGCCCAAGGACACAACAGCACATGACTAGGACAGTGAGGGAATCGAAACGCCGACCCTTCGGTCATTGGACGACCCGCTCTACCACCTGAGCCACAGCCGCCCCACAATAGGTATAATACATTAGCTCATATACATCACTAAAAATTGAGCTGTTATACATTAGCTGTAGTGCAATAGATGCAAACAAATGAACACTCGGGCTGGGGCTGGAACACACAGGAGGAAAGAGAGAGGGAGAGACAGACACCTGTCTTGGGGCACGGGATGAGCGAGAGAGAGAGACACCTGACATGGGAGACAGGATGAGAGAGAGAGAGACACACACCTGTCCTGGGGCACAGGTGGAGAGAGAGACAGATGCCTATCCTGGGGGACAGGAAGAGAGAGAGACACCTGTCCTGAGTGACAAGAGGAGAGAGACAGACACCTGTCCTGGGGACAGGAAGGGAGAGAGACAGACACCTGTCCTCGGGGACATGAGGAGAGAGAGACTTGTCCTGGGGGACAGGAGGAGAGAGAGACCCGACACCTGTCCTGAGGGACAAGAGGAGAGAGAGAGACAGACACCTGTCCTGGGGGACAGGAAGGGAGAGAGAGAGAGACACCTGTCCTGGGGCACAGGTGGAGAGAGAGACAGATACCTATCCTGGGGGACAGGAAGAGAGAGAGACACCTGTCCTGGGGGACAGGAGGAGAGAGAGAGAGAGACTTGTCCTCGGGGACATGAGGAGAGAGAGAGAGACACCTGTCATGAGAGAAAGGAGGAGAGAGAGACCCGACACCTGTCCTGAGGGACAAGAGGAGAGAGACAGAAAGACACCTGTCCTGGGGAACAGGAAGGGAGAGAGAGAGACAGATGCCTATCCTGGGGTACAGGAAGAGAGAGAGACACCTGTCCTGAGGGACAAGAGGAGAGAGACAGACATCTGTCCTAGGGGACAGGAGAGAGAACGAGACAACTGTAATGGGGGACAGGAGGAGAGCAAGAGAGACAGACACCTGTCCTGGGTGACAAGAGGAGAGAGAGAGAATGAGAGAGAGAGACAGACATCTGTCCTGAGGGAAAAGAGGAGAGAGAGAGACAGACACCTGTCCTGGGGGACAGGAAGGGAGAGAGAGAGAGACACCTGTCCTGGGTAAAGGATGAGAGAGAGAGACACCTGTCCTGGGGAACACTTGGGCTCGAACACCTGGGCAGTGATTAGCTGTAACACATTAGATCTAATACAATAGCTGTAGTCCAATAAATGACAGGCATTAGCTCTCATACGTTATTTTAATACATTAGCTGGTATACAATTGCTGTGGTACAACAATAATAATGATCATGGATAAGATTTATATAGCGCTTTTCAAGGCACTCAAAGCGCTTCACAATGAATCCATTATTCATTCACTCACACATTCTCACTCAGCGGTGGTAAACTACATTTGTAGCCACAGCTGCCCTGGGGCAGACTGACGGAAGCGTGGCTGACAATCTGCGCCTACGGCCCCTCCGACCACCACCAACATTCACACGCATTCATACTCCAGTGTGAGTAGCAGCACTGGAGGCCAGGTGGGTAAAGTGTCTTGCCCAAGGACACAACAGCACATGACTAGGACAGAGCGGGAATCGAAACGCCGACCCTTCGGTCATTGGACGACCCGCTCTACCACCTGAGCCACAGCCGCCCCACGATAGGTATAATACATTAGCTCATATACATCACTAAAAATTGAGCTGTTATAAATTAACTGTAGTACAATAGATGCAAACAAATGAACACTCGGGCTGGGGCTGGAACACACAGGAGGAAAGAGAGAGAGAGAGAGACAGACACCTGTCCTGGGGGACATGATGAGACAGAGAGACACCTGTCCTGGGGGACATGAGGAGAGAGAGACTTGTCCTGGGGGACATGAGGAGAGAGAGAGAGACACCTGTCATGGGGGACAGGAGGAGAGAGAGACCCGACACCTGTCCTGAGGGACAAGAGGAGAGAGACAGAAAGACACCTGTCCTGGGGAACAGGAAGGGAGAGAGAGAGACAGATGCCTATCCTGGGGGACAGGAAGAGAGAGAGACACCTGTCCTGAGGGACAAGAGGAGAGAGACAGACATCTGTCCTAGGGGACAGGAGAGAGAACGAGACAACTGTAATGGGGGACAGGAGGAGGGAAACAGAAACCTGTCCTGGGGGACATGAGGAGAGAGACAGACATCTGTCCTGGGGCACATGAGGAGAGAGAAACTTGTCCTGGGGGACATGAGGAGAGAGAGCGAGAGAGACTTGTCCTGGGGGACATGAGGAGAGAGAGAGAGAGACTTGTCCTGGGGGACATGAGGAGAGAGAGAGAGACAGACACCTGTCATGGGGGACAAGAGGAGAGAGAGAGAATGAGAGAGAGAGACAGATCTGTCCTGGCGGACAGGAAGAGAGAGACAAAAACCTGTCCTGAGGGACAAGAGGAGAGAGACAGACAGACAGAGAGACACCAGTCCTTGGGGGAGAGGAAGGGAGAGAGAGAGAAAGACACCTGTTCTGGGGGACAGGAAGGGAGAGAGACAGACACCTGTCATGGGGGAAAGGAGGAGGGAGAGACCCGACACCTGTCCTGAGGGACAAGAGGAGAGAGAGACACAGACACCTGTCCTGAGGGACAAGAGGAGAGAGAGAGACAGACACCTGTCCTGGGGGACAGGAAGGGAGAGAGAGAGAGACACCTGTCCTGGGTAAAGGATGAGAGAGAGAGACACCTGTCCTGGGGAACACTTGGGCTCGAACACCTGGGCAGTGATTAGCTGTAACACATTAGATCTAATATAATAGCTGTAGTCCAATAAATGACAGGCATTAGCTCTCATACGTTATTTTAATACATTAGCTGGTATACAATTGCTGTGGTACAACAATAATAATGATCATGGATGAGATTTATATAGCGCTTTTCAAGGCACTCAAAGCGCTTCACAATGAATCCATTACTCATTCACTCACACATTCTCACTCGGCGGTGGTAAACTACGTTTGTAGCCACAGCTGCCCTGGGGCAGACTGACGGAAGCGTAGCTTACAATCTGCGCCTACGGCCCCTCCGACCACCACCAACATTCACACGCATTCATACCCCAGTGTGAGTAGCAGCACTGGAGGCCAGGTGGGTAAAGTGTCTTGCCCAAGGACACAACAGCACATGACTAGGACAGTGAGGGAATCGAAACGCCGACCCTTCGGTCATTGGACGACCCGCTCTACCACCTGAGCCACAGCCGCCCCACAATAGGTATAATACATTAGCTCATATACATCACTAAAAATTGAGCTGTTATACATTAGCTGTAGTGCAATAGATGCAAACAAATGAACACTCGGGCTGGGGCTGGAACACACAGGAGGAAAGAGAGAGGGAGAGACAGACACCTGTCTTGGGGCACGGGATGAGCGAGAGAGAGAGACACCTGACATGGGAGACAGGATGAGAGAGAGAGAGACACACACCTGTCCTGGGGCACAGGTGGAGAGAGAGACAGATGCCTATCCTGGGGGACAGGAAGAGAGAGAGACACCTGTCCTGAGTGACAAGAGGAGAGAGACAGACACCTGTCCTGGGGACAGGAAGGGAGAGAGACAGACACCTGTCCTCGGGGACATGAGGAGAGAGAGACTTGTCCTGGGGGACAGGAGGAGAGAGAGACCCGACACCTGTCCTGAGGGACAAGAGGAGAGAGAGAGACAGACACCTGTCCTGGGGGACAGGAAGGGAGAGAGAGAGAGACACCTGTCCTGGGGCACAGGTGGAGAGAGAGACAGATACCTATCCTGGGGGACAGGAAGAGAGAGAGACACCTGTCCTGGGGGACAGGAGGAGAGAGAGAGAGAGACTTGTCCTCGGGGACATGAGGAGAGAGAGAGAGACACCTGTCATGAGAGAAAGGAGGAGAGAGAGACCCGACACCTGTCCTGAGGGACAAGAGGAGAGAGACAGAAAGACACCTGTCCTGGGGAACAGGAAGGGAGAGAGAGAGACAGATGCCTATCCTGGGGTACAGGAAGAGAGAGAGACACCTGTCCTGAGGGACAAGAGGAGAGAGACAGACATCTGTCCTAGGGGACAGGAGAGAGAACGAGACAACTGTAATGGGGGACAGGAGGAGAGCAAGAGAGACAGACACCTGTCCTGGGTGACAAGAGGAGAGAGAGAGAATGAGAGAGAGAGACAGACATCTGTCCTGAGGGAAAAGAGGAGAGAGAGAGACAGACACCTGTCCTGGGGGACAGGAAGGGAGAGAGAGAGAGACACCTGTCCTGGGTAAAGGATGAGAGAGAGAGACACCTGTCCTGGGGAACACTTGGGCTCGAACACCTGGGCAGTGATTAGCTGTAACACATTAGATCTAATACAATAGCTGTAGTCCAATAAATGACAGGCATTAGCTCTCATACGTTATTTTAATACATTAGCTGGTATACAATTGCTGTGGTACAACAATAATAATGATCATGGATAAGATTTATATAGCGCTTTTCAAGGCACTCAAAGCGCTTCACAATGAATCCATTATTCATTCACTCACACATTCTCACTCAGCGGTGGTAAACTACATTTGTAGCCACAGCTGCCCTGGGGCAGACTGACGGAAGCGTGGCTGACAATCTGCGCCTACGGCCCCTCCGACCACCACCAACATTCACACGCATTCATACTCCAGTGTGAGTAGCAGCACTGGAGGCCAGGTGGGTAAAGTGTCTTGCCCAAGGACACAACAGCACATGACTAGGACAGAGCGGGAATCGAAACGCCGACCCTTCGGTCATTGGACGACCCGCTCTACCACCTGAGCCACAGCCGCCCCACGATAGGTATAATACATTAGCTCATATACATCACTAAAAATTGAGCTGTTATAAATTAACTGTAGTACAATAGATGCAAACAAATGAACACTCGGGCTGGGGCTGGAACACACAGGAGGAAAGAGAGAGAGAGAGAGACAGACACCTGTCCTGGGGGACATGATGAGACAGAGAGACACCTGTCCTGGGGGACATGAGGAGAGAGAGACTTGTCCTGGGGGACATGAGGAGAGAGAGAGAGACACCTGTCATGGGGGACAGGAGGAGAGAGAGACCCGACACCTGTCCTGAGGGACAAGAGGAGAGAGACAGAAAGACACCTGTCCTGGGGAACAGGAAGGGAGAGAGAGAGACAGATGCCTATCCTGGGGGACAGGAAGAGAGAGAGACACCTGTCCTGAGGGACAAGAGGAGAGAGACAGACATCTGTCCTAGGGGACAGGAGAGAGAACGAGACAACTGTAATGGGGGACAGGAGGAGGGAAACAGAAACCTGTCCTGGGGGACATGAGGAGAGAGACAGACATCTGTCCTGGGGCACATGAGGAGAGAGAAACTTGTCCTGGGGGACATGAGGAGAGAGAGCGAGAGAGACTTGTCCTGGGGGACATGAGGAGAGAGAGAGAGAGACTTGTCCTGGGGGACATGAGGAGAGAGAGAGAGACAGACACCTGTCATGGGGGACAAGAGGAGAGAGAGAGAATGAGAGAGAGAGACAGATCTGTCCTGGCGGACAGGAAGAGAGAGACAAAAACCTGTCCTGAGGGACAAGAGGAGAGAGACAGACAGACAGAGAGACACCAGTCCTTGGGGGAGAGGAAGGGAGAGAGAGAGAAAGACACCTGTTCTGGGGGACAGGAAGGGAGAGAGACAGACACCTGTCATGGGGGAAAGGAGGAGGGAGAGACCCGACACCTGTCCTGAGGGACAAGAGGAGAGAGAGACACAGACACCTGTCCTGAGGGACAAGAGGAGAGAGAGAGACAGACACCTGTCCTGGGGGACAGGAAGGGAGAGAGAGAGAGACACCTGTCCTGGGTAAAGGATGAGAGAGAGAGACACCTGTCCTGGGGAACACTTGGGCTCGAACACCTGGGCAGTGATTAGCTGTAACACATTAGATCTAATATAATAGCTGTAGTCCAATAAATGACAGGCATTAGCTCTCATACGTTATTTTAATACATTAGCTGGTATACAATTGCTGTGGTACAACAATAATAATGATCATGGATGAGATTTATATAGCGCTTTTCAAGGCACTCAAAGCGCTTCACAATGAATCCATTATTCATTCACTCACACATTCTCACTCAGCGGTGGTAAACTACATTTGTAGCCACAGCTGCCCTGGGGCAGACTGACGGAAGCGTGGCTTACAATCTGCGCCTACGGCCCCTCCGACCACCACCAACATTCACACGCATTCATACCCCAGTGTGAGTAGCAGCACTGGAGGCCAGGTGGGTAAAGTGTCTTGCCCAAGGACACAACAGCACATGACTAGGACAGTGAGGGAATCGAAACGCCGACCCTTCGGTCATTGGACGACCCGCTCTACCACCTGAGCCACAGCCGCCCCACAATAGGTATAATACATTAGCTCAAATACATCACTAAAAATTGAGCTGTTATACATTAGCTGTAGTGCAATAGATGCAAACAACTGAACACTCGGGCTGGGGCTGGAACACTCGGGCTGGGGCTGGAACACACAGGAGGAAAGAGAGAGAGAGAGACAGACACCTGTCTTGGGGCACGGGATGAGCGAGAGAGAGAGACACCTGACATGGGAGACAGGATGAGAGAGAGAGAGACACACACCTGTCCTGGGGCACAGGTGGAGAGAGAGACAGATGCCTATCCTGGGGGACAGGAAGAGAGAGAGACACCTGTCCTGAGGGACAAGAGGAGAGAGAGAGACAGACAGACAGAGAGACACCAGTCCTTGGGGGAGAGGAAGGGAGAGAGACAGAAAGACACCTGTCCTGGGGAACAGGAAGGGAGAGAGAGAGACAGATGCCTATCCTGGGGGACAGGAAGAGAGAGAGACACCTGTCCTGAGGGACAAGAGGAGAGAGACAGACATCTGTCCTAGGGGACAGGAGAGAGAACGAGACAACTGTAATGGGGGACAGGAGGAGGGAAACAGAAACCTGTCCTGAGGGACATGAGGAGAGTGAGAGAGATTGAGAGAGAGAGACAGACATCTGTCCTGGGGGACAGGAGGAGAGAGAGACTTGTCCTGGGGGACATGAGGAGAGAGAGACCCGACACCTGTCCTGAGGGAAAAGAGGAGAGAGAGAGACAGACACCTGTCCTGGGGGACAGGAAGGGAGAGAGAGAGAGACACCTGTCCTGGGTAAAGGATGAGAGAGAGAGACACCTGTCCTGGGGAACACTTGGGCTCGAACACCTGGGCAGTGATTAGCTGTAACACATTAGATCTAATACAATAGCTGTAGTCCAATAAATGACAGGCATTAGCTCTCATACGTTACTTTAATACATTAGCTGTTATACAATAGTTGTGGTACAATCATAATAATGATCATGGATAAGATTTATATAGCGCTTTTCAAGGCACTCAAAGCGCTTCACAATGAATCCATTATTCATTCACTCACACATTCTCACTCAGCGGTGGTAAACTACATTTGTAGCCACAGCTGCCCTGGGGCAGACTGACGGAAGCGTGGCTCACAATCTGCGCCTACGGCCCCTCCGACCACCACCAACATTCACACGCATTCATACCCCAGTGTGAGTAGCAGCACTGGAGGCCAGGTGGGTAAAGTGTCTTGCCCAAGGACACAACAGCACGTGACTAGGACAGAGCGGGAATCGAAACGCCGACCCTTCGGTCATTGGACGACCCGCTCTACCACCTGAGCCACAGCCGCCCCACGATAGGTATAATGCATTAGCTCAAATACATCACTAAAAATTGAGCTGTTATACATTAGCTGTAGTACAATAGATGCAAACAAATGAACACTCGGGCTGGGGCTGGAACACTCGGGCTGGGGCTGGAACAGTCGGGCTGGGGCTGGAACAGTCGGGCTGGGGCTGGAACACTCGGGCTGGGGCTGGAACACACAGGAGGAAAGAGAGAGAGAGAGACAGACACCTGTCTTGGGGCACGGGATGAGCGAGAGAGAGAGACACCTGACATGGGAGACAGGATGAGAGAGAGAGAGACAGACACCTGTCCTGGGGCACAGGTGGAGAGAGAGACAGACACCTATCCTGGGGGACAGGAAGAGAGAGAGACACCTGTCCTGAGGGACAAGAGGAGAGAGACAGACATCTGTCCTGGGGGACATGAGGAGAGAGAAACTTGTCCGGGGGGAAATGACGAGACAGAGAGACACCTGTCCTGGGGGACAGGAGGAGAGAGAAAGAGAGACTTGTCCTGGGGGACATGAGGAGAGAGAGACTTGTCCTGAGGGACAAGAGGAGAGAGACAGACAGACAGACACCAGTCCTTGGGGGACAGGAAGGGAGAGAGACAGACACCTGTCCTGGGGGACATGAGGAGAGAGACCTGTCCTGGGGGACATGAGGAGAGAGAGACTTGTCCTGGGGGACATGAGGAGAGAGCGACTTGTCCTGGGGGACATGAGGAGAGAGAGACTTGTCCTTGGGGACATGAGGAGAGAGAAACTTGTCCGGGGGGACATGAGGAGAGAGAGACCCGACACCTGTCCTGAGGGACAAGAGGAGAGAGACAGACATCTGTCCTAGGGGACAGGAGAGAGAAAGAGACAACTGTAATGGGGGACAGGAGGAGGGAAACAGAAACCTGTCCTGGGGGACATGAGGAGAGTGAGAGAGATTGAGAGAGAGAGACAGACATCTGTCCTGGGGGACAGGAGGAGAGCAAGAGAGACAGACACCTGTCATGGGGGACAGGATGAGAGAGGCACACCTGTCAAGCAGATCCAGAGGAGAGAGAGACACCTGTCCTGGGGGACATGAGAGAGAGAGAGAGAGACACATGTCCTGGGTGACAAGAGGAGAGAGAGAGAATGAGAGAGAGAGACAGACATCTGTCCTGGGGGAAAGGGGGAGAGAGAGATTTGTCCTGGCGGACAGGAAGAGAGAGAGACAGACACCTGTCATGGGGGACAGCAGGAGAGAGACCCGACACCTGTCCTGAGGGACAAGAGGAGAGAGACAGACAGACAGACACTAGTCCTTGGGGGAGAGGAAGGGAGAGAGAGAGACAGACACCTGTCCTGGGGGACAGGAAGGGAGAGAGAGAGAGACACCTGTCCTGGGGAACACTTGGGCTCGAACACCTGGGCAGTCATTAGCTGTAACACATTACATCTAATAGCTGTAGTTCAATAAATGACAGGCATTAGCTCTCATACGTTACTTTAATACATTAGCTGGTAGACAATTGCTGTGGTACAACAATAATAATGATCATGGATGAGATTTATATAGCGCTTTTCAAGGCACTCAAAGCGCTTCACAATGAATCCATTATTCATTCACTCACACATTCTCACTCGGCGGTGGTAAACTACATTTGTAGCCACAGCTGCCCTGGGGCAGACTGACGGAAGCGTGGCTTACAATCTGCGCCAACGGCCCCTCCGACCACCACCAGCATTCACACGCATTCATACCCCAGTGTGAGTAGCAGCACTGGAGGCCAGGTGGGTAAAGTGTCTTGCCCAAGGACACAACAGCACATGACTAGGACAGAGAGGGAATCTAAACGCCGACCCTTCGGTCATTGGACGACCCGCTCTACCACCTGAGCCACAGCCGCCCCACGATAGGTATAATACATTAGCTCAAATACATCACTAAAAATTGAGCTGTTATAAATTAGCTGTAGTGCAATAGATGCAAACAAATGAACACTCGGGCTGGGGCTGGAACAGTCGGGCTGGGGCTGGAACACACAGGCTGGGGCTGGAACACTCGGGCTGGGGCTGGAACACTCGGGCTGGGGCTGGAACACACAGGAGGAAAGAGAGAGAGAGAGACAGACACCTGTCTTGGGGCACGGGATGAGCGAGAGAGAGAGACACCTGACATGGGAGACAGGATGACAGAGAGAGAGACAGACACCTGTCCTGGGGCACAGGTGGAGAGAGAGACCCCTGTCCTGAGGGACAAGAGGAGAGAGAAAGACATCTGTCCTGGGGGACATGAGGAGAGAGAAACTTGTCCGGGGGGACATGACGAGACAGAGAGACACCTGTCCTGGGGGACAGGAGGAGAGAGAGAGAGAGACTTGTCCTGGGGGACATGAGGAGAGAGAGACTTGTCCTGGGGGACAGGAGGAGAGAGAGACCCGACACCTGTCCTGAGGGACAAGAGGAGAGAGACAGAAAGACACCTGTCCTGGGGAACATGAGGAGAGAGAGAGAGACACATGTCCTGGGGGATAAGAGGAGAGAGAGAGAGAATGAGAGAGAGAGAAACACCTGTCCTGAGGGACAAGAGGAGAGAGACAGACAGACAGACACCAGTCCTTGGGGGACAGGAAGGGAGAGAGACAGACACCTGTCCTGGGGGACATGAGGAGAGAGACCTGTCCTGGGGGACATGAGGAGAGAGAGACTTGTCCTGGGGGACATGAGAGAGACTTGTCCTGGGGGACATGAGGAGAGAGACACCTGTCCTGGGGGACAGGAGGAGAGAGAGACCCGACACCTGTCCTGAGGGACAAGAGGAGAGAGAGAGAGACACCTGTCCTGAGGGACAGGAAGGGAGAGAGAGAGAGACACCTGTCCCGGGTAAAGGATGAGAGAGAGAGACACCTGTCCTGGGGAACATGAGGAGAGAGAGAGAGACACATGTCTTGGGTGACAAGAGGAGAGAGAGAGAATGAGAGAGAGAGACAGACATCTGTCATGGGGGACAGCAGGAGAGAGACCCGACACCTGTCCTGAGGGACAAGAGGAGAGAGACAGACAGACAGACACTAGTCCTTGGGGGAGAGGAAGGGAGAGAGAGACCCGACACCTGTCCTGAGGGACAGGAAGGGAGAGAGAGAGAGACACCTGTCCTGGGGAACACTTGGGCTCGAACACCTGGGCAGTCATTAGCTGTAACACATTACATCTAATAGCTGTAGTTCAATAAATGACAGGCATTAGCTCTCATACGTTATTTTAATACATTAGCTGGTATACAATTGCTGTGGTACAACAATAATAATGATCATGGATAAGATTTATATAGCGCTTTTCAAGGCACTCAAAGCGCTTCACAATGAATCCATTATTCATTCACTCACACATTCTCACTCGGCGGTGGTAAACTACATTTGTAGCCACAGCTGCCCTGGGGCAGACTGACGGAAGCGTGGCTGACAATCTGCGCCTACGGCCCCTCCGACCACCACCAACATTCACACGCATTCATACTCCAGTGTGAGTAGCAGCACTGGAGGCCAGGTGGGTAAAGTGTCTTGCCCAAGGACACAACAGCACATGACTAGGACAGAGCGGGAATCGAAACGCCGACCCTTCGGTCATTGGACGACCCGCTCTACCACCTGAGCCACAGCCGCCCCACGATAGGTATAATACATTAGCTCATATACATCACTAAAAATTGAGCTGTTATACATTAGCTGTAGTGCAATAGATGCAAACAAATGAACACTCGGGCTGGGGCTGGAACACTCGGGCTGGGGCTGGAACACACAGGCTGGGGCTGGAACACTCGGGCTGGGGCTGGAACTAACAGGAGGAAAGACAGAGAGAGACAGACACCTGTCATGGGGGACAGGATGAGAGAGAGAGACAGACACCTGTCCTGGGGGACATGAGGAGAGAGAGACAGATACCTATCCTGGGGGACAGGAAGAGAGACAGACACCTGTACTGAGGGACAGGAGGAGAGAAACAGACACCTGTCCTGGGGGACATGAGGAGAGAGAGAGAGAGAGACACCTGTCCTGGGGGACAAGAGGAGAGTGAGAGAGAATGAGAGAGAGAGAGACAGACATCTGTCCTGGGGGACAGGAGGAGAGCAAGAGAGACAGACACCTGTCATGGGGAACAGGATGAGAGAAGGACACCTGTCAAGCAGATCCAGAGGAGCGAGAGACACCTGTCCTGGTGGACATGAGGAGAGAGAGAGAGAGAGAGAGACCTGTCCTGGGGGACATGAGGAGAGAGAGAGAGTATGAGAGAGAGAGACAGAGACCTGTCATGGGGGACAGAATGAGAGAGAGAAAGACACCTGTCCTGGGGGACAGGTGGAGAGAAAATGGAGACGGGAGCAGAACCTGGAGACGGAAGGAGAACCTGGAGACGGGTGCAGAAAATGGAGACGGGTGCAGAACCTGGCGACGGGAGCAGAAAATGGAAACGGGAGCAGAAAATGGAGACGAGAGCAGAACCTGGGGACGAGAGCAGAACCTGGAGACGGACGCAGGACCGGGTCTATCTCCCGGTCCTGTGCCCGTCTCCTGGCTCTGCGACCGTCTCCCGGTCTGCTGATTGCAGAGTGCCATCACCTGCCGCCACAGCCTTCATGCACACACCTAATACACCTAATAAGGAAAACAGAAGGGAGGGAAAAAAAGTCCTACACAGAGTCTTCTGCTGCTGCAGGCCTGACACTTCTGTGCAGTTACAATGACAGAAATCATAGAAAAAAACAAAAACATAGAATTTCTCTGTAAAACTACAACAAAGTGACATAAAAGAACGATATGATGCAACAGCACAGCAAAGAGACACAAAATGACCTAAAACAGACGAACATCAACAATAAATAGATGCAAATTGAACATTCATACATGTAAAAACTACCAGTAACTACAAACAATAACTCCAAAAACAGATGGGACCAACAAAATAGACACTAAATGGCCACACAGAGACACCAAATCTCAACTATAAGATGCATAAAGACAGTGAAAGATCTAAAATCCTGCACCTTTGTGGAAACAGAACAACATGAAGGAGGAGAGACAACTGAGAAATCTCTTGAAAAAGTTAGATGAATCAGGAGGAAAACAAACCGTGCATAAACACCTAACCTCACAGTTATTCCAGTCAGAGTCGGAACCAGTTTGGTTAACTTCAGATCCACCACTGGGAGCAGACGTAGATCTTCTTCCTCTCCAGCTCCGTTCATCTTCTTGGCTTCTATCTGCAGATCTCCACATTTATCCTCCAGCAGCCTCCAGAGATAACTTCACCAAACGCCGCCCCAGAGGCCGGTCGGGTCTTCAGATCCGTCTGGAGGATGGACAACGTTTCCTCTCCTCGTCCATCTCCTGAGCATCGGTAAGAATCCCTCTGGGCTCTGAGGGTTTCTGCAGGAACGTCTGACGCTAAATGTTAGAGAATAGATCTCAATCTCCAGAACACAAACTAAAACACACATTTAATACAATAAACACATTTTATATCATCAGAAAAAACATTTAGACAAAAAACTGAAAAAACTGGGTTAGTAAAACTGTTAAAGCTCTAAAACTGTTTCTCTTCATGATGCACAGAAATCAGGATTCAACTGAAATTCAGCAGAACAGAATATAAAACAAACTGCAGCCCATCACTGTTTTTTCATTTTACAAGTTTCAGGACAGTTGGTTTTATCTTTAGACACTTTTTTTTTTAAATGCTAGAAGTTAAACGTGTCTAAAACTGATCTAACAAGAAGATCAGGCATAAAAACTGTTCACAGAAGAACTAAAATGTGTTAAAGACGTTACAGAGAAGATTCAGTGTGCAAAAATGTAGAAAACCTGTAATCTAGAACTAATACAGAGTGAGCGAACTGGCATAAATTAGACAAAAAAATTATTATATCCATCTATCTTTAACCATTAAATCAGTTTAAGGAAAGTTTCTTCTGTCTTTAGGCTCTTTTCAATTCTAGAAGTTAAACATGTCGAAAACCGATTTAACAAGAAGATCAGACATAAAAACTGTTCACTGAAGAACAAAAACGTGTTAAAGACGTTAGAGAAAAGATGTAAAAATGTTTTAAAAAATTAAACAACTTGTAATGTAGAATTAATATAGAGAAAAAATACTTGCATGTATGCAGTGTGCAAACTTGCGTATATTAGAAAATGTATTTGTATGCATCTATCTTTAACCATTAAATCAGTTTTAGGAACGTTAGATTTTTTTAAATTGCTGCAATTCTAGAAGTTAAATGTTTTTAATTTAACAAGAAGATCAGACATTAAAACTTTTCACTGAAGAAGCACTAAATGTGTTAAAGATGTTAGAGAAAAGATCCAGTGTGCAGAAATGGAGAAAACCTGTAATGTAGAATTAATATAGAGCAACAATACTTGCATATATGCAGTGTTCAAACTGGCATAAATTAGAAAAAAATTAATTCTATGCATCTATCTGTAAACATTTAATCCATTTTAGGGTTAGGGTTCCTTTCAGATTCAGACTTTATTTCAATTCTCAAAGTTAATCTTTTTGGAGCAACATTTTGAGTCATTTTCAGACAGTTTTCACTTGTTTTAGTTGAACTTTTGTCAAATTTTGAGTAATGTTGGTGAAATTATGTTCATTTTAGTTAAGTTACCTCAACTTTAATTAGGTTTTCTATCAACTTATTGCATACATTTTGAATCTGTTTGGACAAATTTTGAGTAATTTCATATAATTTCGAGTCAATCTGGAAATGTTTTATCTCATTAGGAGAAATTTTTGAGTAATTCTGCACCAAGTTTCATCTTTTTTTTTTGTCATTTTCAGACAGTTTACAGTTAAAAGAAATGTTAAAATGTTGAAGAACATTCACAACAAAATCAACTAAAATCCAGCAAATTTCGCAGATTTTTTTATGAATGCTCTTCAAGAAAATATTACAAGTTTTATTGACATATATATATATATATATATATATATATATATATATATATATATATATATATATATATACACAATCACTTTAGATATTTTTAGGATGTTTTTGGGAGATTTTTACTCGTGTTTTGAAAATATTTACAAGAATTTTCTTGCCAAATTTAGGAAATTTTTTGAAAATAAAGCTTTTAAAGGAAACTTTTAAGGAGTTATTGCAATTTTCTTCCAGAAGGTTTTGCAAAATTTTCAGAAATTTGGGGATTTTTTTTGCTGTTTTTTTTTTTCAGACAAGGTAACAATATTTTTTGGTGCCTGTAAATGAAGACAACAGGAAGGTTAAATTAGCTCAACTTGAATTCAGTTTTCTCTCAGCTTCTTTATAAATTCCAGTGTAAATTCCACGTGATGTGAAGTTGATGCTACATTATGATGTTGACCCAGTTTGGTTGACAGAAATAAGCGATAAATTTCCTCTCAGAGTGCAAAAATAGAGTGAACTGTTGGTCTGTGGAAACTCTGATCTGTTAAATGTGGCGGCTTCCCGTCCTTATTTTCTGCCTCGCTACATAAACGGAGCAGCATCACGTGACTCTGAGTGTTACTAACAGTTTACACCTGTTACCTGTAATCTGCCCGTTACCACGGCGTTGCAGTTGTCTGTTCAGGGTGAAGCTTCCAGGAGGGATTTAGGAGTTCAGTCTGTTCAGAGCTGGATTTCCTCACATCAGTGGGCTGGGAGGGTGAGGAGAGGTGGAGGTTTTCAAATGTCAGGTCCAGAGAGATTAACAGACTCCCTCCAACATCCTCCAGTCTGGCAAAAAAATGGAGTCGTTCTTTTCTCTCTGCAGACAAAGTTTTAATGCTGGAGAAGAGAGGAAAGTCTGAGTTAGAGCTCCGAATGTTAAAATACGCTCTGAAAAGCCAATAAAAGTTTGAGTTTATGTTAAAATATGCTCTGAAAAGTCACCAAAAGTCTGTTTATGTTAAAATACAAACAGAAAAGTCATCAAAAGTCTGAGTTTATGTTAAAATATGCTCTGACTGAAGAGAAGGAGAACAGGCGAAACAACATACTGATTCCGTATGTGTCTGGACTGTCTGAAAAACTGAGGAGGATCTTCAACAAACACCAGATCCCGGTCTTTTTTAAGCCAAATAACACACTCAGCCAAAGACTGGTCCACCCAAAAGACCCCACACCACACAGTCAGAAGAGCAACCTGGTGTATGCAGTTAAATGCAGCGAGGAATGCTCAGATCTCTACATAGGGGAAACCAAACAGCCACTTAACAAGCGTATGGCTCAACACAGAAGAGCCAGTTCCTCAGGACAGGATTCGGCGGTCTTCCTTCACCTCAAGGAAGAGGGACACTCATTTCAGGACACCAATGTTCAGATTTTGGACAGGGAGGACAGATGGTTTGAGAGAGGCGTGAAAGAAGCCATCCATGTCAAAGTGGAGAAGCCATCTCTGAACAGGGGGGGTGGTCTGCGACATCATCTTTCGCCATTTTACAATCAGGTCCTTTCAAAACTCCCCAAAAGAACTACTCAGCAGAATGACTCAGGTGAGGTGGCTCATGCTAACGAGCACCATTAGCATACGAGGGCTCGGTGAAACTCACATTTCAACGACCCCCTTTCTCACTCCCTGGCTCCCAACGACCATCATTGAGGAGCCAGGTGGGCCTTGGCAATGGTCGTCGGAATGTGAATAACACTGACCACACCTCACAGAGGTTATAAGCTGAGGCAACATCAACCACCACCAGAACTGAAGAAGCCTCTTGGATGAGAGGTGAAACGTCTTCAAGGAACCTTCTTAAAGTCCAGTTGGATTGATTTAAACAACTTTGGATAACCATGACCTGGATGAATGAGAAACTACACGGACATCTCTGAAAAGTCAATAAAAGTCTGAGTTTATGTTAAAATATGCTCTGAAAAGTCAATAAAAGTCTGAGTTTATGTTAAAATATGCTCTGAAAAGTCACCAAAAGTCTGTTTGTTAAAATACAAACAGAAAAGTCATCAAAAGTCTGAGTTTATGTTAAAATACAAACAGAAAAGTCACCAAAAGTCTGTTTATGTTAAAATACAAACAGAAAAGTCATCAAAACTCTGAGTTCATGTTAAAATACGCTCTGAAAAAGTCTCTCTGTTCGTGGATTTAACACTGAATCTAACATTAGATTTGAAGCCGGGTTAAATCAGAAACCAGTACTTCAAATTAAATTTGTGGGGGTTCTTTGTTTCCCAAGTTATTTACATCTAATAGAATTTATACAATGAATTGTGTTTTACAAAAACCTATGGCGCAACACATTAGTAGAAATATGAGAAACAGCACCAGAAATAGTACTAAAAACAGAAACATACGGCTGTGGCACCTAGTGGGCAAATAAAACCCACAGTTACCACACTGCCCTCTATAAGCCTCTGTTCTAAACACATACTGCAGTAACACAAAAGCAGTTAGAAATATCTCATCATTAACCAACACAAAAACACAATGCATATAATAATACATTCATATTTCATGGAACTAAGAACATCATGATTGATCAGCTTGGGTCAAGATGGTGCCAGTGTGTGTGGCAGCTTGTCTCTCACTGTCAGTTTTGTTGATGATTTTATTGTAGTTCACCCTCGGCACTCAACAAATCAAGTCGCTGCTCATGTATGATGGACAAACACTGCTGGAGCTTCGTTTCTCTGCTAAAGATGGAGTTACGCCCGCTGGGGGCTGGAGTGCAGCTTATAGGGGGGGCTCCAAGCCAAACAGGTTGGGAACCACTGCTCTAACTGTCGCTACTCCTCAGCACAGTACACGGACATAAAGTGGATTTTTAATGCAAATAACAAACTATTTACCACCCAGTCACTGTATTTCATAATTCAGTCTTTCATAGCACGGTATTATTTACATTTTCTTACTGTCCCACAGTAACCAGTAACCCTTTGTTCTGTTCCCACCACTTCCAGTATCTTGCCCTTTGACCTCAAAACTACCCCCAATACAACAATAACAATACGCCCCCTGCTGTCCAAAACGACAATCAGCAGAAGAGTCACAAACAGGGATTTCAGTGGTTTTCAGGATATTTACTTGCCTCTGTTTCCCACCTGGTTACACCTGTATTAAAATTCAGGCCCAAAAGCAGGAACTTTATGCATTTGGACACATCATGAGTCAAGACTGAAGTTTTCAGTGATTTTGTGCAGAATTTTAAGTAGTTTGGGGAAAATTTTAAGTCATTTTGGTTGAATTTTAAGCTTTTTAGTCGTTTCAGACATATTAAAGTCAGTTTTTATTGTTTTGAGCAGGTTTTTGAGGTATTCTTAATTTTTACAATATTGTAACTCATTTTGGAAAAATTTAGAGTCATTTTGGACAAACTTTGAGCTTTAAAGTCATTTCAGACATATTAAAGTCAGTTTTTATCTTGTTTTGAGGAATTTTGTACAATATTTTAAGTTGTTCTGGACAAATTTTGATTTTTTTTAGTCTTTTCAAAGAATTTCAAGTCAGTTTTTATCTTGTTTTGAGGTATTTTGCACAACATTGTAACATGTTTTGGACAAATTTCGAGCTTTTGAGTCATTTCAGAGTCAGTTTTTACTGTTTTTGAGGAGGTTTTGAGGCATTTTGCATGATGTTTTAGCTTGTTTTGAACACATTTGGCATACTTTCTGTCTCCTTTTATTCCCTTTCTCTTTGCAGCAGATAATTTAATGCTGCAGTGGCCTAACCAGTGACCACACCTCTTATGTCAGCAAGAACGATCGTCTCCTCTGCCACCACAGCCACATTGGGAATGCATCGTCCAGAACGCCTTCATGTCCAATGAGAAGTCCGACACACATTCCCTTCATTAAGATGTCCAGGGTTTCACCATGAACCTGAAACAATTGGATAAATAAATCATTATTTTCTTGGATGTAATTCAGAAATTTAATAATCTCAGTAGTAAGTTCACTCTAAATGGGCAAAACTTATTTATGACTGATTATGCAAGAAGAAAAAAAACACGTACCTCTTCAACTAATAAAAGTGCACATTATTATAGATTATTGCAATTTAATAACTGTATTTTTTTTTTAAATGTCAGTCCCCTTGAGATAGACCAATGACCCTGCTGCCTTTAAAAATTTCAGAGTTCCCATCGCCCTCTTTTCACATGATCTCGATTCCGACAATAGCCGAACACATGGAACTTTTGTCTATCCTGAAAGGAAAACTTTGGGATTTTTGAACCTGAGCTGTATTTAGGGTTGTCCTGGGGTGAAACTGAATGATAGGAACCAAAATCAGGCTGATTCATGCTGTATTCACCGAGTTTCATTTTGCTTGAAGCCAAAAGTAAGTTTGAACATGGAATTCATAGTTTATTTCTGAGGACACGGCCGAATATTTAGACGATTCCAAATAGATTCTGATCAAATTCTGAATTTGTATTTGACTTGTGGATTCTCTCCATCATGTTGTCAAATACTTGAACTAATATGAGCAACAAAACAAACTCCCGAGTATCACAACAGCATGGCTGGCTGAAACTCTGCAGCCTGTTGCCCCCCTCCCTGTCCCTCTCTTCTTCTGTTGCAGCTTCTCATCAGTTCAAATACATAATGTACAGTGGGTACGGAAAGTATTCAGACCCCTTTAAATTTTTCACTCTTTGTTTCATTGCAGCCATTTGCTAAAATCAAAAAAGTTCATTTTATTTCTCATTAATGTACACTCAGCACCCTATCTTGACAGAAAAAAACTGAAACGTAGAAATTTTTGCAAATTTATTAAAAAAGAAAAAGTGAAATATCACACAGTCATAAGTATTCAGACCCTTTACTGTGACACTCATATTTAACTCACCTGCGGTCCATTTCTTCTGATCCTCCTTGAGATGGTTCTACTTCTTCATTGGAGTCCAGCTGTGTTTAATTAAACTGATTGGACTTGATTAGGAAAGGCACACACCTGTCTATATAAGACCTTACAGCTCACAGTGCATGTCAGAGCAAATGAGAATCATGAGGTCGAAGGAACTGCCCAAGGAGCTCAGAGACAGAATTGTGGCAAGGCACAGATCTGGCCAAGGTTACAAAAGAATTTCTGCAGCACTCAAGGTTCCTAAGAGCACAGTGGCCTCCATAATCCTTAAATGGAAGAAGTTTGGGACGACCAGAACTCTTCCTAGACCTGGCTGTCCAGCCAAACTGAGCAATTGTGTGAGAAGAGCCTTGGTGAGAGAGGTAAAGAAGAGCCCTAAGATCACTGTGGCTGAGCTCCAGAGATGCAGCAGGGAGATGGGAGAAAGTTCCACAAAGTCAACTATCACTGCAGCCCTCCACCAGTCGGGCCTTTATGGCAGAGTGGCCCTTTCCTAATCAAGTCCAATCAGTTTAATTAAACACAGCTGGACTCCAATGAAGAAGTAGAACCATCTCAAGGAGGATCAGAAGAAATGGACCGCAGGTGAGTTAAATATGAGTGTCACAGTAAAGGGTCTGAATACTTATGACCATGTGACGTTTCAGTTTTTCTTTTTTAATAAACTTGCAAAAATTTCTACATTTCTGTTTTTTTCTGTCATGATAGGGTGCTGAGTGTACATTAATGAGAAATAAAATGAACTTTTTTGATTTTAGCAAATGGCTGCAATGAAACAAAGAGTGAAGACTTTAAAGGGGTCTGAATACTTTCTGTACCCACTGTAGGCCATCAAATTCAAATGCTTCATCCAACTGTTCAAAATCTTCTAATATTCAGCCATCACTTCAGAAAAAAATTACAAGTTTCTGTGTCTGTAGCTCCACACACACACACACACTCCCCTGCTTCAAATGACAGACTACATAACGGGATGTAAATGAGGGCAAGAAGCGACTTCAGGTAGACACAACATCGTGGACATTATTTGTCTCCATAATGTTGTCAGATACTTATCATAGCAATCTGAGCTGGTTAGTAACAAAATAAACACTTTTACTGACATACTTTTGATGAAGGAAAGACAGATTTGAATCTGGTTAAAATATGGAGGGACCAAAACCCAAATAAAGTTGAATATTCATGTAACTCAGGTATAAGCAGGTCTCGTTCACGCATCGATTATTTACTCATTTCAAGGGAAATTGTATCAAAAGTTAGAGACTGCCAACACAGTAGTATTGCAATAAGTGACCATGCCACCATATCTTTCAATATCATTGTAAATAATTTTTTTAATAACCCACTTGATTGACGATTTCAAGTAAGATGGTTGCATAACCCAAAATTCCTAAAATTTATTGAAGAAAAAAATAGATGACTACTTTGAGTTAAACACTGACCAAACCAATGCCTGCATAAGATGGGAGGCATTCAAGGCCTACATCAGAGGAAAAATAATTAGTTTCACAAGCTCTAAAACCAAACAACAAAAAGTAGAGATGGAAACCTTAGAAATCAAAGCTTTGGAAACAGAACTAAACCAAGGAGACGACCCCGTGAAGCAAAGAGATGCCCTGTCTTTAAGAACCAAATATAACAAACTATCTGCTGATAAGGCAGCAGAGAGCATATTGTGGCTCAAACAGTCTTACTAGGAGAGAAGGCCGGGAAACTTTTAGCATGGACAACCAAAAAGATACAATCTGATGAGGCCATTAACAGTATACAGATGTCTTCCGGCAGAGTGACAGTGGACCCCGTGGAAATTAATGATAGTTTTAGAGAATATTATCATCACCTTTACAAATCAGAATGTCCTGAAAACATAGAGGAAAGGAACTCCTTTCTTAACCAGCTTCAATTTCCCCAAATCTCAGACGATGCAAAAAAAGAGCTAGATAATCGTTTAACAACTGAAGAATTGTCAAAGACCATCCAAAATATTAGTAGTGGTAAAACACCTGGACCTGATGGCCTACCAATTTAATTTTATAAAACATTTGAAGTTACTTGTCCCACTATTAAAAATGTACAGTGAATCTTATGAGAATGGCATCCTTTCCCTTGTTATACTTTGATTTTAAAACCAGGCAAACCTGATACAGACTGTGCTTCGTATAGACCGATAAGTCTGCTTAATTCAGACACTAAAATCCTCTGTAAAGTTCTTGCAAAAAGACTAGATACATAAATTCCAAGTCTAATTCATAGTGATCAGAATGGCTTTGTGCAAAAACGACAAGGGTTCCACAACATCAGGAGAGTGCTCAATATAATCCATGAAAAAGCCAATGCCAAGGATACTGCAGTATTATCACTGGACGCCCGACAAGCCTCTGATAGAATAGAGTGGCCTTATCTATTTAACATACTACCTAAATTTGGTTTTGGAAATAGTTTCTTAAAGTGGCTCCAGATACTATGCACAGACCCAACTGCAAGTGTTCTAACAAATAATCTCCAAGCCGTTTATATTGGAAAGATGTACACGCCAGGGCTGTCCTACGGTGGCTGAGAGGTGCAAACCAAATTTACATAATGCAAAACACTTTTACAAAGCTTGAGACAAATTTACATTTAGGAAAACATTTTTACATATGATAAAACAAAACTACAAGTTCTGTAACAAATTTACATTTTAGAAAAACAATTTCACAAGATGCTAAACACTTTTACAACCTCCAAGACAAATTTACAAGTGACAAAACACTTTTACAAATCCAAAAACAAATTTACAAATTAAATTTAACCGGAAAGGGAATGTCCCAACTCCGGGGTTGAACCGGAAGTGACAACGAGGAGCGGCTAATGCACTCTGTCGGTCTGATCTGCGCCATTTAAACACTCTAAAGACCGACCACACGAAAAACAAAACCGCGTCAATCGGTTCATATGTTCCCCACAAAACGGGCAAAACATCACCCGCTCGCTGTCCATCTTGGTTCACCATCAATAACAACCAAAATTTGCATTAGCTGCTCCTCGTTGTCACTTCCGGTTCAATCCCGGAGTTGGGACATTCCCTTTCCGGTTAAATTTAATTTGTAAATTTGTTTTTGGATTTGTAAAAGTGTTTTGTCACTTGTAAATTTGTCTTGGAGGTTGTAAAAGTGTTTAGCATCTTGTGAAATTGTTTTTCTAAAATGTAAATTTGTTACAGAACTTGTAATTTTGTTTTATGATATGTAAAAATGTCTTCCTAAATGTAAATTTGTCTCAAGCTTTGTAAAAGTGTTTTGCACTATGTAAATTTGGTTTGCACCTCTCGGCCACCGTATTGTCCTCTATCCTCGATGAATAATATCGGGGATAGAGGACAACCCTAGAGCAATATTCTGCTTTAAGCCTTCCATTAATGATGTATTTACATTCGGCTGACCCAAAGAACCTGAAAAGAATGACCAAGAATCCTTTCCTGAAAAACTCCATTGATAATTGGTATAAAGTGCACAAACATATTGGAGACACTCCATCTACTTCCCGCTTTGCCCCGATATGGGGTAATATACAATTCAGTGCAGGAAGGGCAGATGGTGGCTTTAAAATCTGGAAAAATAAAGGCGTGCAGAAAATAGAAGATGTGTTGATAATATTCTCTAAGGGCAGCCTCCTTACATTTGAACAACTGCGCCAGGTGCACGATATTCCAAAAAACATTTCTTCAAATATTTACAGCTACTGGAGAAACTCACTCACATGATCAAAATATAAAAATGTAATGACTGAACCACCACTATCATATTGAAAATGTCATTATTTAAAAGGACAGAAGCAGGTTTCTTTGTTTTACGAGGCCTTGAAGTGTCATGATAAAGAGTCTGCCACTGATAGGCTGGAAGCATGGCAATCAGATATGCAAGAATTGTGTATCTGATTGCCTCTGAATGGGAGGCAGCATGTATCAAAGCCCAGAAACAAATTATTAATACCAGAATGAAGTTATTACCACACAAGTGGTTAATGAGAACCTGTATCACACCAGTGAAATTGAACCGTTGGTCCCCTGACGTTCTAGATACCTGCATTAAGTGCTCAGAAGAAAAAGGAACTCTGATTCACTGTGCTTGGGAATGTCCAAAAATACAAAGGTTTTGGGAAACAGTTGTTCAAACAATTTCATAAATAGTGAAAGTACCTCTCCAAGCCAAACTGTGTACTTTAGGTATATATCCAGAAAACTTTAAAACAATCGACTCTGATTTTGGACTCCTACCGGCCAGGAGGACGATATCTTTATCTAGGAAGAAAATGGACATTCCTCTGATAAGCGTATGGGTGAAGGAGATGGCATACTGTACTGTATTGGAGAAACTCACTCACATGATCAGAGGTAGAACGGAGGAGTCTGAAAATGTATGGAAACAGCTGTTGGAATATCTTGAACAACAAGGTGCTGTGGCATGAACTGCTGAATGTTGAGCGTTGTGTCTGTTGTACTATTTTTTTTTATTTTTTTTCAAATGTATTCATTCTAGTTTACTTGTCTTTCTGTTTTGCCTTTTGACACCATATTGTCTGAATGTTTGTATAATGTTAAAATTTCAATAAAAATAGTGTTTATAATTTTTTTAATCCAGATCTTAATTTCTAGGTCATCAAGGTTACGATTACTATAGATAAGGGAGATAAACTTTGCCAAATGTGAAACCCTGGGGCCTGGACCCTTCCATCCACAAAGTGTATTGGATTCTACCATATCTGGATAGGGTTCTGGACAGCCTGAGATCTTTGGAATTTGTAATTAATTTAGGTCCTTGACTTTGTTTCAGGTGACCTAATAAGAACTGAAAGTGGTAAAAAATTGTGGTTGCATTAAAATACACCCCAGACTCGGCTATGCATTTATTGGGATTAACTTGTCAGTTCAGCAGTCTATATCATCATCATATCACACAGTCTCTTTTTAAAACTGCCTACCAGTTTTAAATGTTCATACAATCAGACAATGTTTGAATTGCCAGTTAGTTTTGAATGGTGTACTAAACGTACAACTGCAATGTTGTGGAAAAAAGAAATGTCTACTTTTGTTTAAATGAATACCAGTAAATCTAGTCAATGATTAATATAAACACGTTAATTTTCTTACATCACACATCCTGACATTGGTCTTCCACGTTTCTTATCCTCCGAGAAGAAACGTGGAAAACCAAGAAGGGCAGCTGTCCTCCTGTTCTGATTTGTGTCCTACACAAAGTTAGACAAAAGTGAGCTCATGCAATACTACAGTTCTTATGGAAGTTCACATTGACAAATTCACACTAAACATACCTCTTTATCAAGGTACTGCACAACACTTTGAAGGGTCAACCTCCTGCTTGAAGAAATGGCTGCTTTATACAACTGCAAGAGAAAAAAAAAACAAAATGAGCTGCATGTTTTGAAAAAGATAATGTGAATCAATTTTTAACCTATCTGCATCATCTTATATCGCATGAGTGAGTAAGAGTGAGAGAAAGAGATATTCTGGGTCCTTCTACATGAAACTGCATTTACGTTATCAAGTATTTCTACAAAGAACCAAAAAATCTAATACAACATTTAAAAAAAGACACAGGGATTGGATCTAACAAATATTTGATATTGTAAGTTGTATAGAAAATAAATTAGTTGTATAGAAAATAAAGTTGTATAGAAAATAAATTCCAGGATTTCAATCAATAAAAATAAATTAATTTCCCCAAATTTGCCTTTTACAAGCTCCCAAATTGAAAAAAAAAATTGCTCCATTGTTTTGTTTAATGTGACAGTGAAAATAATCTATTTGGGACAAATTTGAGGATGTCACCATGAGCTTAATGAAGCTGTCATTAGGAATAAGAATTACATCAAACCGGATTTTTCTGACCTTTTATGGAATAATCAATGTAATAACCACCAGATTAACTGTAGACTGTAGGGTAATTAGTAAAAGTAGAAAAAGATAAACTAGACAAGCCACACAGTTCAGACAGTGCTGCACCCTGACAGAGATCTTCATCCCCAGAGCAGCTGCGGTAGAGGAGCTCTGTTGTGATAGAGCGAGCAAGAGGATGAATAGAGAGCGCGCGGCGGTAGATAAACAGCAGCGCGTGAATGCAAGAAATTCACAGTATTTCAGCTCGTTTCATTACTATACGCTGTACAAACACAAATGCCTCCCCTCAAACACTCGGACCATCGACAAATACGTTGACTATATGCAGTAAATATAAGCGTCCAAGTCTTTAGACTTCATTAACGTGTTATTTCACAAGTTAAAACTTACCGCAGATGGACAAGTAGCGGCCCCTTTGATCCGGGGGGGAGGGGAGGGGGGGCTCAGTTTCGCGGGCATACCGGCACAACTTTAACTGTGTGCAAACTAGCTAGCTAACAAAAGGGTAACGTTAGCCAGAAGTTGCTTGCAGGCAAATGTTGAATTCCAAAGTTTTTTTTATTGCTCCTGTCACGTCGGAAGCATTTCTAACCTAAATGAACGCCCCTCAACTAAAATGTCCGCCATGGACAACAGTGGTGTAGTTTACTAATGCGCCATTTCAAACTATGATTAACACGATGGATTAGCATAGAGAAAAACACGGAAATGTAGTCATATTCGCAAAGCTCTGTCAATGTGCTGATTTTATTCCATTTTATCACAGAAGAAACTGCCATTGTTATTAAATTTTACCAACAAAAACTCAAAAGCACTTTCAGAAGATAACTTACCTCCTCTCAGTGTCTCTTCTCCCAGCAGAATGACGTATCCCTCTGCCCTGGTCAGTTGCACTCTGCTGCGTCACTGCGTCAGATTGCAGCTAGCTGGAAAAGGGTGTCCCTCCGCAGCTGGAAGTAGTCCGCCGCTGTTTTCTATATTGTTTTGTCAATAATTAAGTTGGGGTTGAAATATTGTGGTTTGTCCAGTTTAGACAACAGGTGAGGTCGATAGCTCTTGTATATCATAGAGTTAGGGTTTTATTTTTGATTAATCCCAAGATTAATCATTATATCATATTTCTTCAGCAGGGGAGGTGGAGGCGGAGGGGGGTGGGGGGAGGCGGAGGGGGCCGAAGCACCTGCCTCTTTGCTCCTTGATGCCCAAAGTGCCCTGTTGTCAAAGTTGCTTTTTTAAATTCTATTTAATTTTGTTTTTATTTGTAAGTGTGTGTGTGTGTGTGTGTGTGTGTGTAAAAGTCTCTGAGGCCCAAAATAATAAATAAAACTAAAAATAATTCAGATCTACCGTCGGTCGGTCACGTGATCTACGTAGACGTCCCCCACTGCTCTGAGGGGTCCAGATGTTCCCTGTAGCTCTGCGCTAGCGCCGCTAGTCTAGAAACCGGAGACCCGAGGGAGGACATCAACAACTGATGGTCCTGATGGAGAGGAGGTTCTGCAGCGGGATTCGTTTATGTACGGTGTATTTTTGCAAGATGACTGATGAAGTGAGCATCCTGTGTGTGTGTGTCTGACTCTAACACACACCTGTCATCAGTTCTAGCCGCTAGTTAACCACACAGCTGCTGAGAGGATAAAGTCTGCCAGGCTTCTTTTTGTTTCTGTATGTTTCTGTTGTCATGGGCAAAGTGCATCAGAGAGATGTATTATTTTACTGTCAGTGAGTTGCAGTGTGTTTCCTGTTTTTAGAGGCAATGAGACAGAGGTTATGTTATTTCACTGAAACTATGTACATGCATTTTCACATAATTTTGGACTATTGCAGTACAAATACAATAACAATAATAATTAGAAGAATTTGAATTGTGATTTTCTCAACCTCTCATTTAAAGATATCAGTACTTGTTTATAACATTTGTATATATAGACAAATTAAATATAATATGCATAAATATAAAATATAAAACTTTTAGAACCTTGCTGTCTTGCGCAAAGTGGATAGTCAAGCTGAATAAAAGCACAAATACATTTAAATACATGATTTCTATATCATTTAATTGTTTTTTAAAACTTATTATTAGCACTACGAATAATAAAGGGCAGATTATGAATCAGCACCATGGAGCAAATCCGTGACTCTACAGTACATGTCTGGAAAAGGTATGAAATTTAAAAGCAAGGACTCCAGGAAGAGTAGCCACACTTAAACAGTCCAGTGTCTAATGGTGATGTAAATTCAGCTTCAAAATAATAATTTTTCTCAAATACATTACATCACAGGTCAGAGTTTGAACCAATGACCTTCTGATCAGCAGTCCTGAGACTTCGCCACTGCTGCACCTTGTATTATGAGGTATGTTTCTGTATGATGTTTCAAATTCTTGCTCCATGTGCCCCCTTTTAACTTTGAGCACCTGCCCCTCCAAAGGTCTCTGCATGGCCCTGCTCCCCTCCTCCCCCCAGCACCCCGTTTCTTTTTTCAAGGTATAACTTACAGAAATAAGTTAAATCAACACTGACGGTACTGATAAAGCTTACAAAAGTCAAGATAATTCAGTCAGTTGCCTTGATCCTTAAATAAGGGTCACCTGTTTAACACCTATTTTTTTCACATCATCAATGACCTCACTAATTGAACTCAGCACTGCTATTTTTTTGAACACGCCCCTGATTAGTTCCAGTTTCAGCTGATCCAGTTTCACAGAATCAGCAGATGCACGTCATGCCTGTTGGGTCTGTTGGTTTTCCATACCTTTACTAAACCTTGTAGAGACTTACTTGCAGTGTAGAAGTTGAAATTCTAACAAAAACAGTGATTTATCTCGCTAGTGATGTGGGACTGCTATTGTTTTGAACACAACTGTAGATCTTCTTCCTCTCCAGCTCCGTTCATCTTCTTGGCTTCTATCTGCAGATCTCCACATTTATCCTCCAGCAGCCTCCAGAGATAACTTCACCAAACACCGCCCCAGAGGCCGGTCGGGTCTTCAGATCCGTCTGGAGGATGGACAATGTTTCCTCTCCTCGTCCATCTCCTGAGCATCGGTAAAAATCCCTCTGGGCTCTGAGGGTTTCTGCAGGAACATCTGACGCTAAATGTTAGAGAATAGATCTCAATCTCCAGAATACTTAAACTAAAACACACATTTAACACAATAAACAGATTTTATATCATCAGGAAGAACATTCAGACAAAAAAACTGAAAAAAAGGGAAATGCACGTTTATCACGTTTAGTATGTCGTCCAAAATGTGGAAAAAAAACGTCATAGTTTAGGATGTCGTCCAAGAGCTGAAAACAAGCTGTCCAGGTAGCTCAACTGGTTAAGAGGGTGATTCCTAACCAGAACTACATTGGAGACGCAGGTTTGATTCCAGTTTTGGGAACAAAAAGAGTAAAAAAATATCCTTTGTCATTGAAAATATTGTTAAAACCTCATAGTTTAGTTTGTTGTCCAAAATATGGAAAGAAAAGTCATAGTTTAGTATGTCGTCCAAAATGTGACAAAAGCGCCAAAATTCATGATGTTTTTTTTTTTTCAAAGAAAACCTTTCTGGAGTGTTTTTCACGGCCTCTTTTACATTATTTCATCATATGGCACGTTTTTACAACATGTTTGAAAAGTCGCATTTTTTTTCGACATAGTATAGTAAGGCGTTTTCTTTGCGCCAAAATTCATGATGATTTTTTTTTCAAGGAAAACCTTTCTGGAGTGTTTTTCACTGCCTGCTTTACATTATTTCATCATATGACACGTTTTTACAACGTTTGAAAAATCGCATTTTTTTTCGACATAGTATAGTAAGGCGTTTTTTTGCACCAAAATTCATGATGATTTTTTTTTCACAGGAAACCTTTCTGGAGTGTTTTTCACGGCCTTTCACAGATTTTGGATTGAACTACAGGCTGTTTATTCAGAACAGAGGAAAATAAAACATTATGGATCAATAAAATAATGAAAATAGTGAACAGAGGAGCAGCTTTTTAGAAGATGCATTCAGCATGGTGAAACGTTGTTCTAACGTTCTGCAGATTAACGGAGAAAACATGTCAGGGTTCCCACTCTTTCCCTGAAATTATTTTATAGCATGTCGCCTAACAAACGTCATTGTACAGTAAACCCGGCTGTCTGAAGTAGGTGAGGAGCAACACAAAAACAGTCCAAACGCTGGTTTCCAGAGGGTTAGATGAGTATTTATTTGAAAGAGTAAGTTTACAACAACACAACATGTGAGGGGGTTAAAAACAAATGGGTGTTAGTAAAATAAAAATAAATCAACAGAACTAAAAGTGAACTTCATGTTGGCATTGATGGGCATTCCAACCAGGAACAAAGTAAAAGATAATCAATACGAAAAAAACTCTTCCTGTTCACCTCTTAAAACCCCAAAACACACCGCAGTAGCACCCTAAACTAAAACTACCAATGTGTTCCCTGTTTTCCTTTCTGAACAATTCTATTCTATCTCCCCACACATCCACCAACCACTGGAACACATCTCCAAAGTTCTGCTGGACCAGCTCAGCTTCCCCTCAGAAGAAGTGCTGCCACCTGCTAGATGAAGGAGCCTTTTGAGAGGCAGCTGGCATCGTGATTGGACTGTACTTTGGTCTGTTCCAATCCAGCTTCAGCTCCAGAGACGGCAGGCGGGACGAGTCAATGGAGGCCGGATGGACGAAGACATGCAGCTGAGTATAATCCAGAAAACAACAGAGGAGGAGTGCAGGGCCAGAACAACCAGAGTAGCATCGTATGTCTCTTAGAAAACATCATAGTAGAGCCTTTGGTATGAAAAAACGCCATCATATACATCGTAGATTGTACAAATAACAAGTCAAAGGAATGAGACATACATTGTAGAATTGTAGTAATTGTGGGCTGACTGATTTACTGATTATCAGTATTTTATTTTTTACTGATTTACAGTAATAAATACATTTAAAAATGGTGCTACTTTGGCTCTGAACCTTTATCTACCTGTGGTCGCTCTGTCTTCTGGAGTGATTTGATTGGTTATACGTCACGAATAAAACTCCTTCAACTTAACATCTGTAAACAAAACAAAAACGTATCAACAAAGTTTTCTGTTAGAGTTTGTGTTCTTCTAAGTTTAACTCCAAGATTTTAAATACTTTCATTTACTGCAAATGAATATCTACTCCAAATGTCTCACTAATAATCATTATCAGCCTTAAAAACCCACAAAACACCCCTCTATACTCGAGCACACTTAGTACAGTCCGGTTCCCCCTTCTATAAATCTGCTTGGAATCTTCCACTTCCTGTTTGTCAAAGTGGCCTTCTACCTGGACAGGTTTTGTTGGAGCTCATGCAACAAACATTTTGGGTAACTGCACTTTAATATGGATGGATGACACTGAATTAGAGTCTGTTTTAATGACACTGAGTTAAGATGTGTAGCTCTGTCTTTAAATAGGAAATTATTTCTCAGAATTCACAGAGAAAAGTCTGAAATGTTTGCTAGGTTAGCGTCCCACATGTTCTTTGGCTCAGCTAAAGCTAACTCTCTCCAACTTGTGGATCTCTTGAGTTGCTTGTTGTTAAAATATCTTGCTAGAGGTGCTGAAGCTCAGAAAGTCTGAGATGTTTGTTCAAAATAAGCTCATTCTCAAGTCTGATCTGAACTGTCCTCTTTTGTTTGAACTTTCCCTGAACTTAGGAGTTAATGACAGCAGCACATCCAGACTCAGTCTCATTTATGTAGAGAGTAAACATCAGTGTCATTCATTGATGTTAAAGTGCAGTTTTTCAAATGTTTGTTGCACATGCTCCCGACCAAACCAGTCCAGGTGGAAGACGATGTGAAGAGAAAGCTCCAGAGGATGAATATCACACATTTACGTTGGAAATAAATGTCCTTTAATTAGACATTGTCATGCAAAAGTTGGATTTCCCTTTAATGATGTTCAAACCTTTGTTGAATGTTTTGTTGATGTTGGTTTCTAAATGTTTTTTGACACTCGGCCCCAAAGATTAAAACCTTCTACGGCTCACAATCTGCAACAATTCACACATTATCAACTATCTTTCTGACTAAACTAAGATAAAAAGTGAAAAACTGCCTGATTCCTGCATCATGAATGTAAATCTTTCTGGTTTTTATGACAGTAAACTGAATATATTTGGGTTTGACATTTTATAAACCAAAACAAGAAATGAATTACTGGAAAAAACAGTCAACAGATTAATGGACAAAGAAAATATATTTTCCAACATATGTGGCTGAATTACTCCAACATTACAAGATACATACAATTATAATTCAACTTTATTTATATAATGCCAATTACAGGTCAAATTGTCTCAAGACGCTTTATTTTTTATATTTTTTTGTCATATTTAAAATATGACAAAGTAAGAAATTTAAAGCTCTTGACTAATCCAATTTATTATTTGGTTTTAAGAGAATAATCGACAATTAAAATAAGTTTCTCCACTAAAACTAATAAGCATGAGGTCAAATAGAAGGAAGAGTTTTAAATACTGCAGTCCCACAACGACAAGAATAAAGTTTGTCAAGAAAAACTAAATCTGCTGGTGGATTCCATGAAAGTCCTAATAAATGATAATAAAGTGTGATACTAAAGGTTTGTGGTGCTAAAAATGTCAAAGATATCAAGTTGAACATCTGGATGGAGGTTAATAAAAGTTGACCTTCCTTCATTTCTCTGGAGCGACTCCATGGATTTTCTGGATGGTGGTTAAAGACCTGCTCTTCTAGTGGTCTTCCTTCTAGTCGCCGTAAAAAGTCAGTCCATCCTGGCCGACTTCAACACCTCTTCATGATAACTTGTTCTGCCTCTGACTTGGTAACTCCAGAAACTCGGGAAAACCTGTGGAGACTCGAGGAACTCGTGGAGACTCGAAAAACTCGTCGGGCGGGGGAAGTGTGGTGGGCGGTGGGGGAGTCTGGGTGGAGTCAGGGCGGAGAGTAGGCGGAGAGGTGGGTGGCGACCTCCCCCCCCTCTACTCCCCCCACCTCCCCGCCTACTCTCCGCCCTGACTCCACCCAGACTCCGCCTTGGCTCCACCCATGTGGTCACTTCAGGAACTACGATGTCAAAGGGACGACGAAATCATTTCTTTGTATCTGATCTGTAGCTCAGTGAGTTAAGGATTTGCCTATGGAGCAGCAGGTCGCTGGTTCAAGACCAGATACTTCCTAAAGTTTTATCAAAATCCTGACAAAGACAAAGAAAGAAAATGCCGGTGGTGGGTCTTGAACCTGCGACCCTCCGCTTGGGAGTCCTCTTCTTATCCCCCTGAGCTACTCACTCAGATACTAATTCTTCTTTTTTTTGCGCATTTATCATCTATTTTTTGTCGTGTTCGAGTTTTTTTTTAACTCGGGTCTTGACTCGACCGTTTTTCTCAGGAGGTTGGACTTCAGCCTTTGTGCTGGAGGGTGGAACCCTCAGTTCTAAGACTTTCCAAAGCCTCCACACCTCCCGAGTCCTCAGGACCTGAGCTTTCACACAGTCTGAGGGCTGAAATTTTCTAAGTCCCACAGTAGATCTCTGTTAGTTTGAACCTTCAGACAGTCCAAGGACTGATATCTTCCAAGTTCCTGAGTAGTTCTCTGTTAGTTTGAACCTTTAGACAGTCTGAGGGCTGAAGTTTGAAAAGTTTCTCAGTACTTCTCTGTTAGTTTGAACCTTCAGACAGTCTGAGGACTGAAGTTTTAAAAGTTTCTCAGTACTTCTCTGTTAGTTTGAACTTTCTGGTTAACAGAAGCCTTAAAACTTGTGACCATGAGTCTTGATTTCACATTTCGACCATCCATCTGAGTTCTTCTCAGACCTTCACCTGTGGGTTTTTTAGAAATCCTCAACAAACTTTGATTCTCTTCACTGAACAGTAAAGTTGTGGAGATCAGAAGGTAACATTAGTTTGATCGATGCCTTCAACTACTAGTAGACTTTATCTGGAAAGCAGTTTTCTGAAATGAGGTCTTAGTAAATCTGCCCACAATCAAACCAAGAACATAGAAAGAGGAAATATTTGAAGAAACAACTTGATGTTTTCATTTCAGACTAGAAAACGCTTTAAGACTTTTATCTGTTCTTGTTTTTCTTCGTTGTTTTGTTGTCTCTTCTGTTTAATTTGACCTTCTAAAGTTTAACTGGTGTCTTTTCAAATGTTTTGTCTTTAGTTTGATTCTTCTTAAATGTTTAGTTTTGCTCTTTTCTCTCTGATTTGATTTTTAAATGTTTTGTCTTTTTAATGTTTAATTGTTGCATTTTCAAACGTTTCATCGACTTTTCTAAGTTTTATGTTTAAAAATTTTCCTGTTGTTTCCCACTGTTTATTTTTTGGATTGAATATTTAAGATTTTACTATTTAAAGGTTTTATCATCTTTTAATGTTTAATTTTCTTATTAAATGCTTCATTGTATTTTTGTTTAATTTCCTATTTAATGCTTTAATGTCTTTTCTAAGATTTAATTTTCAAATTCAACATTTAATTTTTGAATTAAATGTTTTGCCTTTTTAATGTTTAATATTCTGTTTAATTGTATTTTTTAAAGGTTCAATTACCTAAAATCTTTTGTCTTTAATGGTCAATATTCTAATTGTTATTTTTAATTTGTTTATTTTTGTAATTAAATGCTGTGTATTTTTTAATGTTTAATTATCTAATTAATTATTTTATCTTTAATGTTAGTATTCTTAATTAACTGGATCTTTTCATGTTTATTTATTTAGTGTTTAATTAGTTTTATTGTATTAAATGCTTTGTCTTTGTTTTATTACATTTAATTGCTTTTTTAATGTAGTTTATTTTTTTAATCTTTTTCTGTCAAGACTTTAACCCCAACCTTAACAATTAAACAAACCCTTAAATCACAATGAAAATACTTCTGTTGTCACAATCATGAGTTAGTCAATTATTCAATTTATCAATTCAACTTTATTTATTTAGCACTTTTCACACAGATGACAAAACTAAACAAGCAAAGAGAAAAAACTGCTAAAACTATGATTAAAACTCAAAAACATTTAAAAAAAATTAACATGGTAATAAAATATGTTGTGTTCAGGGGATGGAGGGAGTTTATTGAAGTCTTCTTGGGCTCACATGGTAAATCATTTAAAATATAAAATTGATATTCAGTCTAAGGAAACTGCAGAGCGACAGAAGAACCAACAATATCTCCTGTTTTCTCCTTTAATGAGTCGACTCTTCTTGTGCTTTCAGACCAAAGAACTACAGACTCTTCACAACCTGCTCAAACTCTTGGTACAGGACCTCACCACACGGGTCAAGAACGTTTCCTTCTCCTCATTTCTACTCTGAAGCTCACCTTCTCCTGCTCAAACTGCTGACAAATGTTTCTGCTGCTCTAAAGTCTGGTCTCCAGAACTTCCTAAAAACTCTCAAAGTCTCTTCTGCTGCAGGCTGCTTTGTAGAACTGTTCCAGAAAACCTCACTAAACCACATGGAGGGGCCTCAAGATAGTCGTCCAAATGAAACCGTACAAAAACCAAACTAGCACAACCCAAACGCTAAAGTCTCCTGCAGCCTACCAGAGAACCTCTGAGAACAGAGAATCAGGACAGGAACTCTTACCTTCTGGACAACCAACGCTGGTTCTCAAACAAGAATACAGAATATGTCTGACCAAAAACCTCTAAAGACTCACTACAGCCAAGATAAAGACACAGCTGCACCAAATCCACTAATCACTGCACACATTAGCACCATGTGCTAACTGTGGCTAAAGAACCACATTTACCAAGACAACTATCCAGTACAAAGCCCTAAAACACACCAAGAAACACATTAAAGACAATTTTACTGCTGGAAGCTGCAAGCCAACGCCTAAAGAACAAACTAAAGCAACGGAACCAAACCCAGTTCAGTGGTGAGGAGAAACAGAGGAAATGTTTGAATGTAGCTAAATAAAGCAGGAAGACACTGAGCTGCTCAGGTGTTCCTGATAACACCAAGCAGCCACCTGGAATGCCAATAGGAACACAGCCACCTGGACAGCCAATAGGAACACAGCCACCTGGACAGCCAATAGGAACACAGCTTCCTGGAAGTCCAGAGGGCTGGCTTAGTCAAGGAAATTTAGTTTAAAGTTGAAGCAGAAAGTTAACAAAGAAAGTTGAAAACCACCTTCTGATCCCTGAAATCTCTGAGTTTTCACACAAAGAACACCTGAACATGTCAAACTGGTTCCACAGTAGAACCATCATTGTAAAAACATCATAATATGGTGCAGGGACGGAGTGGGACTCATTTTCAGCCCTGGAGTTTCATGTCTCAGACCGGCCCACTTTAGATCATGACCTATTATTATTAAAATCATGTAATTATAACCTCACATATTAAGTCTACAATAGCGCATTGTTCTGTAAAGCCTTGTAATTCAGTGCATTTTTCTAAAAAAGTTCCAATTCAGTCCAGTAAGTGTTGCTTCATAATGTGGATTTATTTCAACATAAGTGCACATCTCCAACATTATTCTTTACAACACATCCTTTTCAATAATATCAGACTCTATATTCTGTTCAAATAAGTGTTCACAGACATCCATATCTTAAAAATGAATTAAAAAATAAATAAAAATATTTCATTTTCAATTTAAAAAATAACACTATCATCTCTTTTTCCTCTGCAAGGAAACTGTTCAGTCACAACTTAGATTTCATAAACATGATGAGAACATGAGTTAAAGAGCAAATCTCCAACACTATTCTTTACAACATCAGAATGTATGAATGTACATCCTGTGACTGAGGGTGAGCAAAGAAATCAAAATATCAACCGACTCATCTTCATCCGTCTCCTTCCTAACTTGTGGTTCAGGTTCTGCTGCTGGAATCAGTCCCTGAGAGACTCTGCTCTCCTTTCACACTTCCTCCAGTTTCTCTAGACTCACCTGCATCTGTATGCAATAAAAAATAATAATCTGTACACACATTTAGACTTAAGGAAATTAAGATATTTTCAGTAGCTAAATATGCAGGCTTATTTTATATTACTTTCATTCTATTCGCATTCAATTGTGGGCTTTGTGTATTTACTTAGTTTTAATGATTAGAAAAATAAAATGGGTCACTGCTACTTTTGAGCATAGAAAATGGTTATATTGGAACTAATGCTTGCTTGTTCACACATTCTGTTACAGCAGCTCACCTGTTATTTCCATACCGACAGCAGTAATCCCCTCATCACTACTGGCTCCTGGCTGTGCTTCTGACACTAAATCACATTTTAAAAAATAAATAATAAAAAAAAAGATTTCTTCTGACTGAGTGTTACGTGGCAGGGAAAACGTGAACCCAAAGTGAGATCGACAGAGCAGACAGCTGGCAGATTTAAACCAAGCAAGGCTTTATTGTCAGAGTCTACAAACTAACGAATATGTCAACTTAGACCAGAACTCACTAACGGGGGAGGCGCACGCCGGCACTCTGCACCTGGGGGATCACGGCAGCTGCAGCCAGGAACGACACCGCGTCCTCTTCAAGGGGCAGGTAGACCGGAACAGGGGGGCAGTCGGGCTCCTGGAAGTCCGGCAGTCCGGAGGTCCGGAGGGCGCGTCCTCGAGCCGTGCGGCTGCGTGCGTCGGCGGCTCCTGGGGAGGGCCGGGAACGGAGCTGGTCCGAGGACGAGGCGGGGTGGGTCCTGTCCTCTTCTGAAGGACGGCTAGCAAGAACCTCAACCGGAGGTTTGCTGGGGGGATCCAGGTCCTCTGCCGGGGGATCCAGGTCCTCTGCCGGGGGATCCAGGCCCTCTGCCGGGGGATCCAAGTCCTCTGCTGGGGGGATCCAGGTCCTCTGCCGGGGGATCCAGGTCCTCTGCCGGGGGATCCAGGTCCTCTGCCGGGGGATCCAAGTCCTCTGCTGGGGGGATCCAGGTCCTCTGCCGGGGGATCCAGGTCCTCTGCCGGGGGATCCAGGTCCTCTGCCGGGGGATCCAGGTCCTCTACTGGGGGGATCCAGGTCCTCTACCGGGGGATCCAGGTCCTCTGCCGGGGGATCCAGGTCCTCTACCTCTAGCGAGGCCTCGTTACGTCACAGAGTATATCAGAGCTGAAATACTGCAGTAAAAAATGATTAGAGCTAAAATACTGCAATAAAAGATGATTAGAGCTAAAATACTGCAATAAAAGATGATTAGAGCTAAAATACTGCAGTGAAAGATGATTACACCTAGAAAACTACAGTAAAACTTGAATATTAGAGCTAAAATACTGCAATAAAAGATGAATATTATAGTTAAATACTGCAGGAAACTGTGATTAGAGCTAAAATACTGCAGGAAATGATGAATATTAGGGCTAAAATAATGCAGAAAAAGATTAATAGAGCTAAAATACTGCAGTAAAAGATGAACTTTAGAGCTGAAATACTCCAGGAAAAGACGAATATTAGATTTAAAATACTGCAGTAAAAGATGGATATCAGAGATACAATACTACAATAAAAGATGAATAATAGAGCTAAAATACTGCAGTAAAAGATTAATATTAGAGCCAAAAAAAACTGCAGTAAAAAATGAATATTAGAGCTAAAATACTGCAGTAAAAGATGAATAATAGATCTAAAAACTGCAGTAAAACATGAATATTAGAGCTAAAATACTGCAGTAAAAGATGATTAGAGCTAATATACTGCAGTAAAATATGAATATTAGAGCTACAATAGTGCAGAAAAGTTGATAAGACCTAAAATACTGCAGAAAAAGATGATTACACCTAGAATACTGCAGTAAATGATGAATATTAGAGGAAAATACAGCAGTAAAAGATGAATATTAGAGCTAAAACACTGCAGAAAAAGATGAATATTAGAGCTAAAACACTGCAGAAAAAGATGAATATTAGAGCTAAAATACAGCAGTAAAAGATGAATATTAGAGCTAAAACACTGCAGAAAAAGATGAATATTAGAGCAAAAATACTGCAGTAAAAGATGATTAGCGCTAAAATACTTCAGTAAAAAATTAATATTAGAGCTAAATACTGTAGTAAATAATGAATATTAGAGCTAAAATATTATAGTAAACGGTGATTAAAGCTAAAACACTGCAGTAAATGATAAATATTAGAGCAAAAATACTGCAGAAAAATGTGAACATTAGAGCTAAAATACTGCAAAAAAGATGATTAGAGTGAAAATACTACAGAAAAATGTGAATGTTAGAGCTAAAATACTGCAGTAAAAGATGAATATTAGAGCAAAAATACTGCAGTAAAATGTGAATGTTAGAGCTAAAATTTTGCAGTAAAAGATGAATATTAGAGAAAATATTACAGTAAAAGATTAATATTGGCCCACAACTGGAGGCTGGCTGGGCTCAGAGACGACGACAGATGAGATGAGTGCAAGAAAGATCCCCACACGACCCCATTTTAGTTCCTGTCATTGAGTTGCAGCGCTGGACTACCTACCTTGAAGGTACTGAGGAGCCGGCAACAAGCGTGGAGAGCAAAGCTTAAACAAAACAAAAACAAGAGGCCCGTGGCACTTGACGGTCACCTGAATTTTTGATGTAGTCAGTTTTGTTGTTTATGGAAAAAAAAATACGAATGCACGTTTTGAATGGTATACCACATAACTAAATCAATTTATATTCAACAAAGTGCGTGATTTTAGGATTTATGCTGCTACAGTCATGTAAGAAGCAAACACCTAATGCTGGTGGGTCGGATTTTTTCAGCTCCATCATAGATTAAGCCAATGTTTTTAATTCAGAGATGTGTGTGTGGAGTGGGTGTGGGTTTTGTCACCACTTTAGCGGCTTCATTACTTGAGGATTGAATGCAAACTTCACAAACTTATCAAGACCTTAATTTCTAGGGCATCAAGGTTACGATTACTATAGATAAGGGAGATAAACTTTGCCAAATGTGAAACCCTGGGGCCTGGACCCTTCCATCCACAAAGTGTATTGGATTCTACCATATCTGGATAGGGTTCTGGACAGCCTGAGATCTTTGGAATTTGTAATTAATTTAGGTCCTTGACTTGACTGAAAACTGAAAGTGGTAATGAAAAAGGTTCTGCAATGTTGTGGGGAAAAAAGAATGTTTACTTTTGTTTAAAATGAATATCAGTAAATCTAGTCAATGATTAATATAAACATGTTAATTTTCTTACATCCTGACGTTGGTCTTCCTCATTTGTTATCCTCCGACCACCAAGAAGGGCAGCTGTCCTCCTGTTCTGATTTGTGTCCTACATAAAGTTAGACAAAAGTGAGCTCATGCAATACTACAGTTCACACTGACAAATTCACGCTATACATACCTCTTTATCAAGGCACTGCATAACACTTTGAAGGGTCAACCTCCTGCTTGATGAAATGGCTGCTTTATACAACTGCAAGAGAAAAAAACCCAAAATGAGCTGCATGTTTTGAAAAAGGATAATGTGAATCAATTTTGCTTTCTTTTTTTGACCATTTCAGCTGTGTTAATGCAAATGGAATGAAATTTCCTTGGGGTCTGGATTCTTTTCAGATCTTTCAATTTTCAACTTCAGCTCTTAGCTCATCTTCAGCTCATATACTGTATACATACAATTGTACCTCTTGGCTCCATTGTGGCCATTTTTGGCCAATTGAAACCCATGTAAACTACATTTTTTCATTCCTTGTTATTCACAGTACTAAAGCATACAAGTTGGGTAAAATTGCTTTCATTCCTAACTCAACACTTCAAAATTGTAGTTTTTAATGTTTTCTACCAGATTATGTCATTTGTCTATTTTAGGCCAAAGGAGCAATTTCATGTAATATTCTTAGTTTCCAATAGGGGCGTATGATGACTTACTGCCCTCCAATGGAGTAAATGAATGACACAATTCTGACACAGGTGTGATCTTAAGGATGTCAGATAATGAAAAGTGTGTCTGTACATGAAATTGCAGCACAAAAAAATGTAGAGAGAAATAAATTATTGCATCTTAGATCCAGCTTGCAGTGAATTTCTGCTGATGCAGGCTGTTGAGCTTTGAGTGTCCCAGGAAAACTTGACTTTGATGCACATGTTGAAAGCAACTGTAGCTTTGTTGTTTTCATAAAAAGTGCCACACACAACTACAGAATAGACCTCAGACACCCAAATATCTAGTCTCCAAAAAAAATCACAGGACATCTTGCAAAGATGCAGCTGCAGGGCAAACAAAAACAACCTACGACACTGTTTAGAAATGTGTCCTGGACTTTATGCAGGTGCAGTCAGTACTAATGCTATCAGCAGCCCAACAGCTCCCAGATCATTTTTACTCTGGCAAGATGGCGAGAAGGTCATATTCACTGCTTCAAGCACTTGAGTTTGTGATGCGATCAGAGAGCGAAGATGGGGAGAAATCCACTGCACTTGAAGAGACGACATCTACCAAAGATGAGGACACATCCTCTCGTGAAGATGAGGACACATCCTCCTCAGAGGATGACAGCACCACTCTACTGATGATGAGGAGTACCAGCCAGTACCTGATTCTTCCTCCTCAGGGGGTGAGGACAATACAGACACAGCGGTTAAACAAAAAAACACAGCCACAGGTAATGGCAGATACAGAGGAGCTGGCGGCTGAATGGATATCTCATAATGGGAAAATTCTTTGGTTTCCCACTAATAAAGAGACCCTGCATTTCAATCCAGTACCACCCCTCTATAAAAATAAATGTTGTTGTTTTTCAAAGTAAACAAGTATTGTGCATTTTTTTTCTCAAATCAAATTTAAAGATTTAAAATTCTGAAGCTGAAAGAAATTTTGGATTTCATGGTCAGGACTGATTCTAATTTTAAAAACTTGACTGTTGAAAGTAGAAAATAATGTTTTGGGTTTTTTTACAGCATTTTGTAAAAACAGTAGGTGGTAATTTTCTTCTTTTTTTGTCACTGCACAAAAAAATTAATGATGCATAAAAATCATTGATACTGCTAGTTATTGACAAACATTTAGAAAAATTAATCAGGCAGCATGTATGATTTTTAGTTAAAAAAGTGATTTTGTGCATTATGTTATCTAACAGGCATTTAAAGGGTCAAAATTCTGGTTTTTGGTGTTCATGGACAGAACTGATGAAAGTTATAAAAATCAAGTTGGTGAAAGTGGAAAAATATTTTCATATATATTAATTTTAAAGCATTTTGAGACTGCAAACAGGGGGTGGCCATTTTTGGCCACGAACACGCTGAGAGGGAGTTTTTTTGTTTTTTGGTCACTGCACAAAAAAATTATGATGCATAAAAATCATTGACACTGCTCATTATTGACATTCATATAGCTGCAATTATGCTTAAAAACTAAATCAGGAAGCATGTATTATTTGGTTAAAAAATGTGATTTTATGCGTTTCTGGGCCATAAACAAAGGAAAACAACAAGCCAAAAACAAAGAGAAAAAACTAAAACAAACAAAAACAGAACATACACAAAAACCAGACAATATCATCAACACACCATCAACACATCATTAACACGCCATCAACACGCCATCAACACGCCATCAACACGTCGTCTTACGCTCTGAAGACTGCAGATGCAGCAGAAACATGTCAGCAAGATAAAACCATCCTTTCCTTACCGAGTTGTCGGATTAAAAGTAAAGCTATTCTATAGATCATTTAAAAGGTTCAAACTGAGTTCATCACCAGACAGAAACTACTTTAAACTCCCACTAAATGGACTAGATGGTTTCATGTTTGTTTCTAGAGAACCACACTAGACAGGAAAGAACTGTAGCCATCAGTTAAACGTCATTATCTACACCTGGTTAGACACAAACCAAATCAGAACACATCAAACACAAAAACATCTCAAACACACAAGTCCATTTAGTCAACAGAAGCAGAAAAGACAGATTCTATTTCAGTGTCCTCATGGTGACACTAAAAGCTTCTTAATTAAAGAAGGAAAAAATCCAAATAATGACAGTTCAAGAAATGATGGGTTCATTTCAGTTCAGTTTGAAGGTTTGGGTGAGTTAATGTGAGGAGTTGGAGTATAAAGGAGTGTAAATTAGTGTAGGTGAGGAGCTGAGGAGGGCAGGAGAGGCTAATGTGAGGATTATGCAGCCTAAAGTCTGGAGATTTGGACAGAAAAAAACACTGAACTTACCTCCACCAGGGTCCAACAGAAGGTGCAGACATCCCAACAGCTGAAGAGGTGGAATCTCCTGTCCTGGGATCAGTTCATATCCAGCAGGTGGTTCAAGAGCAGGAAAAAGCTGCTTCTGGATTCTAAATCTACTCCGTTTATTCCAGACTGCTCACTTTACTTTAATATATCACATTTTAGAAGAGAACTGACCACAATCTGGGAAGTTCCTCCTGAAATCTCCTGGTTCCTCCCAGTGCTCTCACTCATCTCCTTTGTTCTCCAGGCTTCTTTCATTAGCAGCAGCTCACAGGTGTATCTGCTTCATGACATCACTTCCTCCCTGCACTTCCTGCCAGGTAGAAATAAAAGTCTATTCTGTCCATTTTCTTTCTGTTGCAAAGTTTCCTGCATTTCCTGCAGTTGATTTATTCATTTTTAAAAGGTCAAAAGAGACTATTTTTATCTGTAATTCCGCTAACGTGACTGAACGTGGGCTGCAGTTCCTGTTATTTAAACATCAATGTGATGTATAAATGCAGATGGACTTCATTAATTTCACTATGCAGACATTTTTATTCATGTCCAGTATATTTTATAGCCATAAACATATTTGATAGAAATATTAGAAGTGGATTTCTGTTTCCTCATGATAATTGAGTTAATGCCATGAAATGTTCATCAGTGATTCATCTTTAGTGTGAAACTTTTACTTTGCAGCTATATTTTAAAAAAATGTTGCTCATTTTAAGGTTAGACATTAAAGGATGGTTTTCTCAGTTAAATGAATTAAAGGTTTAATTGATTAAAAAAGTGTTTTTTTTCCATTTTAAATGTCTGGATTTCATGAATACAGTTGTGTTTTATATTATTGGGAATTATTATTCAGATAAAACACGAGATGATGGATCAGTTCATTCAACGTTACACTCTCAGTACTGATTTAATGAGTATTTTCTTTCATTTCACGTGTCTGTATTTAAAATGAGTCATATTAAGGCATGATTGCAGTGAAACAGCTTTTAAAGAAGTCAAAAGTCACACTGTTTTCCTTTTCAGTCCCTTCAAATTTATTCATTTTTCTGTTTTATTTTTGGTGATGTGATCATTTTGCATTCCCTCGTGGTCGTTTTTGTGTCTCTTTGTGGTCATTTTGTGTCTCTTTGTGATAATTTTGTGTCTCTTTGTGGTCATTTTGTGTCTCTGTGATCTTTGTGTCTAATTGTGTGTCCTCTGTTTTAATAGCTCAGGTTTTTCTACCAGACCAGTCCATGTTTTTTTTCCAGTGTAGCTCCTGGTTCCGTATTTTTTCCTCCATGCTGTAAAGAAAACATTTATGTGTCAGAAAACACACTGAAGTGCTGAAATGTGCTCTAATGATGATCCAAGTCTGAGTTGAGTTTTTCTTTGTTGCTTTGTTTCCTAGTTTCAGATAAATTCACTGCCAACATGCTGTGACCTCTGTCTGGTACTTTTATCTCATATTTTGGTCATTTTATATATATTTCTGGTAGTTTTATCTCATATTTTGGTCATTTTATATATATTTCTGGTAGTTTTATGTCATATTTTGGTCTATAAGATCATTTAAAAAACATGAAGATAAAAATATCAGTTAATACAAAATATGGGACAAAAAATAAGTAAATTCTAAGTCAGAATTATTAGGAAAAATCTGAAGGAAAAAAGTCCATCATTATTCAGTCGGTTATGTTCAAATGATGTGATAAAAACTCTTAAATGTGAAGACAAAAAGCAGAAAATAACTTAAAGTCAATGTAAAAAGCCTAATATTTAAAAGCAAAAAGTCAATATTCCATAAAGAAAATATAATAAATATAGTACATAATAATAATTATAATATTTAGTCAGAAATAAGAGAAAAAAAATCGCTATTGTTTCCAAAATGCAAATTGTCCATTAAGAGTCCATTTAAAAGAGATAAAATAGTTAAAATTCTGACAGCCCACTTTAGTCTGTGATGAAAAAAAACTAAAATTATGAAAGAAACTATGATGTTTTTTAGTGGATAAGCTGAGGAAAATGGCAAAAACTAAATTCAAAAAGTCTAAAATTTTCATTTTAAAATCTTCAGATTTTTTGCAAAGACTGAAAAAAGGCAAAAACTTCGTTTTAAACTCAAAATTCAAAACTGACAATGAAATAAAAACCAAAAATTAAAAATAAAATTAAGATTTAAAGTTATAATCCTGAAGTCACAATAATGAGATAAAAGTCCTCAAATATATATTATTTGATCATCAAATTAATTTAAATTAATATTTAATCATGTCAAATGTTTAGTTTTTCTTTTTCAGGTAGAAACAGGATTTAATTCAAATAAGATGTTTGTAAGTTTGATGTGATTTTTTTTTTTTTAGATTTTCTGTCAAACAAACAAGAGTTTATTTTATTTTTGATCAAATCCAAAACTTCAGCTCCCACAAACAAAAAACTCAACACATAAAAACAATCTTTACATGTTCATGATTTTATTCTATTTCAATAAAAAACAAAAAAGCAGACTTTATATTTGATATTTATATCTTTACTTTCAGACGGTGGCTGAAATAGAAATATTTAAATCTGGTGTCTCTGGCTGAAGTTGTGCTTCTGAAACTCCTTCAGATCTGATGTTTTTAACCTCAGAACCACATTTCTACTAACAGTGAACAATGATTTGATTTTTGTCTCAATTAAAACTAAAATAGTTTATTTACAAGGATTTAAATGCAGAAAACTCAGATTCATGAAATCATTTCATGAGTTTACAAACCCAGAATTATTAAAATATGAACCGCTGTTGAATGAAAACATGAACGAGGTGACAATAAATAACTTATTTAGCTGATAAATAACTGACCACTAACACTGAATGAAGGAAAACTTTTCCATGAACAAACATATTTTCTAATAAAATAGACCATATGTCTCCTATTTTCCAGGGTCTGTAAACTTCTGAGCACATCTGTATATTTTACGATTAATAGAAAAAAAATCAGAAAAGTTTTTCTTTTTATTTCTGCTTCTCAGATGGGAATATTTGATAGTTTTCTCATTTCTAAATGTCTTTTGGTTCAAAAAGCTTCATCGACTCATTTGGTTGAAAAAATTCACCAAATCAAAGCTTAAAATCGTATTTGATCAAAATCACGATATTTTAGATGTCAAAAATCCCCCGTTTGGATAAACTGTAAAAAAGAAGCAAATTATTGTTTTAGTAAAATATCTATAATCTGTATGGATATATGTTGATCACATGTCAAAATAAATCAAGAAATTTAACTTTTCTTTTTTCTGTTTCAGTGATGAAATCTAGGAAAGTTAAAGAATAACCAGAGCACTACGGAAATAAAAATCCTGTTGTTGGAGGAAAAGAAGGAGGTAAAACAAGAATAAACCTCAGGTGGAAAGAGCTTCTGGACCAGAGAGGGTTCAAACAGGCATTCAGATCAGAGTTTATTTCAAACTGCTCTTCTGACAGCTGATAGCGCTGCTGCTAGCAGGCAGAAAGTAGACGTTTAATTACTTTCCTGAGAGACGTTGAGGCTAACAATGTGTCTGCTGCCACTTTAAAAGAGTTGGCAAGAGTGTTTTATCATAAAAAGGCAGTCAGTGTGACACTTTACAGGTTGTTGGTTCTGTTGGATCCGGTTCAGTTTAACACGATTTCAGATTGAAGAGATAAAACTGAGCAGCACGAGTGTTTCTTTCACCATCTTCATCTTTCTAAGAGGTGGTGTGGTACCCAAGAGGAAGACACAGATGTAGCTCAAACAATATAGAAATCAGTTAAATGATTTCATTCTGACTGTAAAACCACAAACTGAACAGTAGCTTGTCAGAAACCTGGAGGCCAGCATGTGTTTCCAGTCCAGAGAGTCTTTCACAGCCTTTCCTGTTAAATCTAGAATAGAATTCAAAATCCTTCTTCTGACATATAAAGCTCTTAACAACCAATCTCCATCATACCTTAAAGACCTGATAGTACCATATTATCCTAGCAGAACTCTTCGCTCTCAAACTGCAGGCTTACTTGGAGAAGTGACCTGTAACTTCTCTCTAAAAGTAGAATGGGAGGCAGAGCCTTCAGTTATCAGGCACCTCTCCTGTGGAACCAGCTCCCAGTTTGGGTTCTGGAGGCGGACACCCTCTCTAATTTTAAGACCAGGCTTAAAACCTTCCTTTTTGACAAATCTTATAGTTAGGACTGACTGGGGGACCCTGAGGGGGTCAGCTGGAGTCTTCCTCTTGGACGTCCCTTAGTTCTGCCCCTAGTTCTGCTGCTACAGGCCTAGGCTGCTGGAGGACCTCTCTGGATGCACTGAGCCCTTCTGTATCTACCATTATATTTAATATATATATACCATTATTGCATTACACTCACTCTGTTTCTCCCTGTGTCCTTTCTCCCAGTGTCCCTGATCCCAGAGCTGGATGCTTCAGATCTGTGGTGGTTCTCCCACCAACTGTAACCCTCTACCTCCACCTCTACCCCTCTATCTCTCTCCCTCTACCTCTACCCCTCTATCTCTACCTCTATCCCTCTATCTCTACCTTTCTACCTCTTCTGTCCCTCTCAACCCGCCCGGCCAGCAGCAGATGGGTCCCCCCACATAAAGAGCCGGGTTCTGCTCGAGGTTTTTTTCCCTGTTAAAAGGGTGTTTTCCTGCCACTGTCGCCTTTTGGCTTGCTCTGGGGTTCAGGCATATGGGTTCTGTAAAGCGTCTCGAGACAATTTGACTCTAATTGGCACTATATAAATAACATTGAATGAATTAATTAACACTAGAAATGATGTTCAGTTCGTTCAGTTTAGCCTGCAGGAGGATTAGGGCTCCGGTTACGTCGTTCTCCTCCCATGGAAGGAAAACAATGAAGACAAGCAGCTAGAAAACAGATGAAAACGCTAAAACACCACCTCCAGACATGGAAAAAAACCCTGCACGCTGACGATAAACAGCTTTCTGTGTGAAATAAAGAAGTTCAGGAGTAGAAATGTTTTTTTTTTTTTTTTTTTACAAACAGGTTCAGTTATGGAGTCTAATTCATCTTTTTCAGGCAAGTTTCTAAACAGTAAATGATAGACTTCAGTTAGAGCTTCAGAAGAGATAAATCTGTAGAATAATAAAAAAAATTATAAATGCATTTGATCAGGATTCTACTGAAATATGAAACATGACATCATTATCACAGAAACCACTTTATTCTTTTTCTACACTTTTTAAACTTTGTGTGAAAAAACAAAGGAATAAAAAAAATTTTTTTCTTTAAAAATGTGACAAATACAAACAAAATATCTACATGAATATTTACAACTATTAAATAATAAATCCCATCAAACAAACAGAAACATGGATAAGTGAAGCAGGATCTATGATGAAGTCCATGAAAACGACAGAAAGTCACATTTCTGACTAGAAACCACCAGCAGGTTCATCTGACAGCTGGAACTTTTAGCTCATTGGATGTTTTTCTTCTTCTTGTATTTCAATAATAATCTGCCTGAAAACTACTAAAATGACAATTTTAGTTTAGAAAGGAGCCAAACTACAAAACCTTGAACTGTTTGTTTTCTCTGATTTATACTTTTGTGTTGAGTTTACAAACTTTTGAACCCTCAGAAAAAAAGTCATTCCAGCGACGCAGAACCCAACATGTGATTTACAGAAACAGATTTACACAAAGATTCTGTGATGCTAAATAAAACATGAAACAGCTGGAATTGCAGCTGGTTTCCTCATGAAACACACCAGAGCCAGTACTTTACTAATGCAGCTGTACATCCATGTCTCATCTTTCTATGAATCCGTGTGCAGAATTAATTTTTCCAATCTTTTCTGCAGTAATTTCAGTGAAAAAAAACAGTTTCGACATTAATTAGGGACCAGAACTCCTCATTAATCACCAGAACTGTTCATCTAATAGTTCCTGGGTTAGTTATTGTTGTTACAGAAGCTAACATGTTGATCAGCAAGTGTTTGGGTCATTACAGCATCTGATCGATCAATATATCAGCTAATAAATGCCTCATCACACATGACCAGCTGATGTATTTACAGTGGAACTTTCATTAACTTGAAGATCCTGCTTTACTGAGATGCCGTCAAACATCCAGACTGCAATGAAGTCCGGTTACTGCTGAGACACAAAACATTTACCTGAGAGAAACACCATTTACCTTCTGTACCCCATTATTAGTCCATAAAGACAGAAAAGATCTCATAGTTCTGACAAAAAGAGTGGTTATGAACCATTTCTGACCTCCTGCTATCCTTTATTTACTGTCCATTATTTACTATCCATTATTCACTGTCCTTGTATTTACTGTCCTGATACGCGTTTCCTCTTCAGTAAATGTGATGAGCCTCTGGAGGTTAAAACACAAAAAATATACAGAGACCACCACACAGCGCCCCCATCAGGAGACTCCACAGCTGAACAGACCATAAACGGGTTTGATTAAAGCTCCTGAATGAACCAGAGGAGGTTCTTCAGGAGCTAAATCAGAAGCTAACCTTTGTAAAACATGAACACAGACAGCTTCCACTCTTCATTTCATTCACACAGTTTCAGAATTAAATATTAAAACGCAGCACTAAGTGCAGGAGCTGCCGTCTCACCTCAGTCTGACAGATATTTTATTTTAGGGCGTGATCTTCTTCAGAGGATTTTACTTTAGATTGAAATCCTTTCAGGGCAGGAAATGCAGTGTTGAGATGTGATTGGCCGGAGGACAAACTGTTCCCTGCTGAGGAGATAATGTCGTGTTTTAATAGGACATCATCTCCTCCTCAGACTCCTTCTGATTGGCTGATTAAATATTCGCCTGTCCGTCGGCGGGTGGGTAAACGCTGCCTTGGAGACGACGACGGGGAGGAAGAGGAGGAGTGGTGGCGTCCTCGGAGGGAGGTGTGGTTGCCGTGGTGATGGTGGGGGCTGTGGGAGGACGGGGGAGGCGGGGGCGGGTCTCGAAGGGACGGGGGGACGGCGGACGACTTGATGGGGACAATCCGAGTGTCCATGACCTCACAGTCCACCTGCATCATCATCTCATAGCCCTGGGAGGAGTTATAGAGGCTCTCTGAGGAAGAGGAGAAACATCATCATCATCATCATCATGATCCACCTTAGTGAACATTTAGTGGATCCATGGTTTAAACAAGGAAACATCAACAACCTTTCTGCTCTTCTGGGTCTAAAATCACAGCAAAGAGAACATTTAGTGGATTCATGTGATGGTTTGAACACAACAATAATATTATATAATATAATACAGGCCAGACTACTGCTGTGTTTCAGTTAACGATAGAAAGTCCAGTTTCTCTGCTGCTGTTCTCTTATTTAAAGCTATTTTCAACTACATCTGGCAGCTTAAGTCACTTTTTCCTTTCGAAATATTTTACATGAAAGGTTGGGTGGAGCTGATAAAATAAAAAGCTCTCATATATTTTGCTATTCCAGAGTTTAAAAAATAAAAATGTCCACATGAATCCATCCAACCAACTCTGAAGTCTCTCCAACTCCAACACATGTTGTGGTCCAGCCAGCCTGTACCTTCTAATAAACAGCTCAGAGGTGACTGAGGTCTTTATTATCTGAGTAACTTTATCTAGGGATCTTGATTATCTAGAGATCTTTATCCAGGCATCTTTACTATCTAGGGATCTTTATCCAGGGATCTTTAACCAGGGATCTTTGTTATCTAGAGATCTTTATCTAGAGATCTTTATCCAGGGATCTTTACTATCTAGTGATCTTTACCATCTAGAGATCTTTATCCAGGGATCTTTACTATCTAGTGATCTTTACTATCTAGGCATCTTTATCCAGGGATCTTTACTATCTAGAGATCTTTATCCAGGGATCTTTACTATCTAGGGATCTTTACTATCTAGGCATCTTTATCCAGGGATCTTTACTATCTAGAGATCTTTACTATCTAGGCATCTTTATCCAGGGATCTTTACTATCTAGAGATCTTTATCCAGGGATCTTTACTATCTAGTGATCTTTACTATCTAGGCATCTTTATCCAGGGATCTTTACTATCTAGAGATCTTTACTATCTAGGCATCTTTATCCAGGGATCTTTACTATCTAGAGATCTTTACTATCTAGGCATCTTTATCCAGGGATCTTTACTATCTAGGCATCTTTATCCAGGGATCTTTACTATCTAGGGATCTTTACTATCTAGGCATCTTTATCCAGGGATCTTTACTATCTAGAGATCTTTATCCAGGGATCTTTACTATCTAGTGATCTTTACTATCTAGGCATCTTTATCCAGGGATCTTTATTATCTAGGTATCTATATCTATGGATCTTTATCAAAGGATCTTTATCCAGGGATCTTTATCTCGGTAACTGACTCACCGTTAACAGACATGTGTTAGGGTTAAGGGCTACAGGGTTAAGGGTAAGGTTACACTGACTCACCGTTCACCTACATGGGTTAGGGTTAAGGTTTGGGGTTAAGGTTATGGGTTACGGGTTAAGATTTAGGGGTTATGGTTAAGGGTTAGACTGACTCACCATTCACCGACATGGCCGGCATCACCAGAGACATTTTGGGCCGGCTGGTTTTGTTGTGGCTGATGGCAGGAAGCAGCAGGTGGTCCTGCAGGGGAACCAGAAGAAGCGTTCTGTGTTTATTATCTATTTTTAAAAAGGTGTGAAGGATTCAGATGGGGGCTGCACAGTGGCGTAGTGGTTAGCACTTTCGCCTTGCAGCGAGAAGATCCCTGGTTCGCGTCCCGGCTTTCCCGGGATCTTTCTGCATGGAGTTTGCATGTTCTCCCTGTGCATGCGTGGGTTTTCTCCGGGTACTCCGGCTTCCTCCCACAGTCCAAAAATATGCTGAGGTTAATTGATTACTCTAAATTGCCCGTAGGTGTGAATGTGTGAGTGATTGTTTGTCTATATATGTGGCCCTGCGACAGACTGGCGACCTGTCTAGGGTGTCCCCTGCCTTCGCCCGAGTCAGCTGGGATAGGCTCCAGCACCCCCCGCGACCCTGGTGAGGAATAAGCGGTGTATAGATAATGGATGGATGGATGGATTCAGATGGTTTAATGCTGTCGTACCCGTCTGAAAGAAACTACGTAGAAGGTATCCTCTCTACGGTCGATGGCATCCAGGAAATCGCTGTAGGTGACTTCTGGACCAGGAAGAACCTGTAGCTGACTGAGACAACAAGAACCAGACAGGAGAAAGAAAGTTCAGGATGTTCCTGAGGTCAGACTGGATCAACATGTTCACTGACTGGAAGACGGCTCAGACATTAGTATGTTTATCTGGAGTTCAGTTCTCCTCAGTAAGACCTAAAAGCCATCAGTTATAATAGAGTAGAGGTGTCAACAGGTACGGTGGAGAACGTGGGATGAACCTCCATGATAAATGCAGCTGATCTACACAGAAGATGTAGAGCCCTGCACAGTTCATCTATGACATGTTAACTTACAGGACAACTTATGATTCCTCCCATTTCCTCCTCGGGACGTTACGTTTTTTAAAATGTTGGCATTTTTCTTCACCATCAGAGCAGGTCAGTGTTCAGGAACAGAGAGGAAAGCCATCAGGACTTTTCCTTTCTGCTCCTTCAGTCTGCTGTACCTTTCTATGGAGCGGTGAGCCTGGATCGGCAGATATCTGGAGATATTCGTCTTCCTCTGCTGAGCTTTCTGCTCCCAAACAAACAAAGATGGAAACACAGTCGACATAAACTTTTAAAAAAACTTTTAAAAAAACAGGTAAGGCAAGACAATGTGACAGTTGTGCGGGATATCAAATAAACAGCAATCTAATTTTGTCCATTTTGTGTCCAAAGCATTAAAAGTGTCTTTAAAACACAGTTTAAATGTTTCATTGCTAAAACAGAGAACAGTCAGAGCTCCAGCTGTGAGGATTTTGTTTATTTGTGTTAAATACTTAAATCAGGCCTTTAAAGATGAAGATAACTCATCACCTGTGCGATCCTGGCCTTCTTGGCGATCTTGGGTTTTCCTCCAGACTTCTTCCGGTCGATCTGATGTCGATGAACCCAACCTCTGAGCTCGTCTGCCAGCCTGAAGCAGAAAACACTTCAGCTTAGAACACACAGAAACATAGAGAAAGTAGGGAACATTAAACTGAACATGTCAACAACTTTCAGCTTCTTCTAGGCTGATGGTCAGGTCTGGTTTTGTACGTTACACGTTAGATTCAGTAACAAAGCGACATGACTGAGCTCTTCTTTAAATCAGTGGCAGATATTTAGTCGTTTAGCTAAAACATACAGAAAAAAGGCTGAATGATATTTGGGTAATGTGGCGCTTAACAGTATTTTTGAACATCCAGAAGCCTAGTGGTTGATCAGAGGAAGCTCAGAGTGGGTACATCTCCTGTTGATGGCCTCTGCTGCCACCTACTGGATGAGCAGTGGAGCTGCACTGAGGACTGTATGTTGTAGACTTAAACTTTATTAATCCCAGAGGGAAAATCTGTAAATGTAGATGTAGCAGCTGCATTATCGTTCTGATTTAGGTTTTACAAACACAGACGAAGACAAACCAAAGTGGAGGAAAACTAACAAGGATGAGCTTTCTGGTGAAGGTTGAGTTCAGAAGAAACCGTCAGCTGATAAAAACTTCCCGCTTTAACCCTCTGAACTCCAACAGGTTCTGGAGATTGTCTACTCTGCTCACATTTTACTTCCTGTAACTCATTTTTACTGTAATCTAACGTCTGTGCAGCGTGACACAGTTATAACAGTACTTTACTAATGTTCAATGTTAAATTCAACTCAGTTTTCTTTATCAGTAATTGACAACTGCAACTGTGTTTATTTATTTATTGTATTATTCACTGTATTTGTGTCATTACATTTTTTAATTGCATTGTGTATATTTCATTGTATTTTAAACGCCTGACCAGGGACAAAGACTGCAAATTAGCTGAAGCTAGATGTCTTATATGCATCGCATTTTCCCTTTTTTGTGGCAATGTTGTATGTATTGTCCCTGCCAAATAAACATTAAAATAAAATAAAAAATTAAATGCTGTAAACCGTTTAAAAAAGGAAAAAAAAAAATTGAATATCTTTTACAAAATCTGAATAAAACTGTGTTAGAAATACTGGAAGAAACCGCTGCTGACATGCTATAGATATTTAACCATTTACTATTTTACAACTTCTACAGACTGTTTTTCATGCAGCCGAAGTCTAGAAAGATGTTTCACCATGCTGAATGGATCTCTACCTGCTCCTCTGTTCACTGTTTTTAAGCCATGCTGCATTTATTTAATTGATCCAGTTGGTTGTATTTTTCTGTCTCTCGTCGATAGTTTCCACTCAGAGAAATGTTAATTGAATAAACAGATATTGGTGCCAGATGATCCCAGCAGGTGTTTATTTACACTGACAGACTTGTCAACTAGTTTAAATTTACATTTCTGTTTAACTGACAGAGAAATTAGTCACTAAGAACATCTTTAGTCTCAATTTTCTTTGTCCAAGTGTTAAAATAAACGATCAATATCAATGAGAATGACTTGTTAATAATTCCTGCTAATGTATTAATAATTAAAATGACCTGGACTTGAATACAAAAAACAAACTTCAGTTCATTCATTTCCTGAGCACTTCTACCCTGCAAAGGTTTCCACGTTTGAAGGGCTTCAAACACGTATGTTTCCTTAACGTGTAGAAAAAGGAGCTGGAGGAGGCTGAGATGGTCTGAGTCTGACCTGACTTGAAGGGGTTGGACTGACCTGAGAGACGTGAGAGACTCGGAGAGGTTGGACTGACCTGAGAGACTCGGAGAGGTTGGACTGACCTGAGAGACCTGAGAGACTTGGAGGGGTTGGACAAACCTGAGAGACCTGAGAGACTCAGAGGGGTTGGACTGATCTGAGAGACTTGAAGGGGTTGGAATGACCTGAGAGACCTGAGAGACTCAGAGGGGTTGGACTGACCTGAGGGACTCGGAGCGGTTGAACTGCCGGCAGTCTGAGGAGCTGAAATAACGGTCGATGTCCTGCAGAACCAGGTCTTTCACATCACTGAACATGTCGCTCAGGTTTCTGCACAAGAACAACACAAACACACACATTAGGACGGTAGAACCCTGATTAAACTAAAGACAGAAACACATTAGAACGGTAGAACCCTGATTAAACTGAAGACAGAAACACATTAGAACAGTAGAACCCTGATTAAACTGAAGACAGAAACACATTAGAACAGTAGAACCCTGATTAAACTGAAGACAGAAACACATTAGAACAGTAGAACCCTGATTAAACTGAAGACAGAAACACATTAGAACAGTAGAACCCTGATTAAACTGAAGACAGAAACACCGTGACACGTTTCTTTCTGTGACACGTCAGCATTTCCAGAAACTGGTTGGAGGTGAGCTGAAGAACCAGTTCTGTGCTGAAGAACCAGTTCAGTCAGAATCATTTCAGGTGATTAAAAGCAGGAAGAGAATCTGCCAACGTTGAGATTCTCAGAGCAGATAAACATGAGACAGGAGAGATGACTACATTTGACAGCTCATTTAATCTGACCTTTAATTAGTTAAATTTATGTCTGAGCAGGCAGCCCTGGTTAACGCTCAGAGGTCTAAAACATGTCTACAGGTTCCTTCTACATACATGTCACACGGAGCAGCCCAGAATGAAACATGCTGAGATATCTGAACCCAAAACCTCCGGTGGATCTGAGAAGCTGTTCACTGTTGAACAGGAGGTTAGAGTCCCCACAGGTTCATCAGGAAACTAAATTAAATCTAAGTTTAAAGTTTAGATTTTTCATCAAAATCACATTTTTCTACTTTAAAAATTAATTAAGAATAAAGAGTCTGATCTGGTCAGATCCTGATATATTCTGAGCGTCTGGTTGCAGCCTTGAAGTCATCAGTGAACCGACAGTCATTCAGAGACTTTCAGCTGAACTGCAGGCAGTGTTTCCACAGAGCAGAGAGGAGATAAGGATGTGAACAAACTAAAAACATGTACAGATTTATGGTCTGTACTGCCATTTGTTGTCCAGTGCTGCTAACACCTGTGGGGATCTGGATAAATGTTGGACATGTTGCTTTGAGTATATTTCATTTTTGTAAACCAAATCAAAGCATTTCAGTTTAATTTTTAATGTTTCATGGCATTACAGCTTTATCATATCACTGAAGACTTGTTTGAGTTCTCTGTATGGTTTCCATGGAGGTGGAAGATTTTATTCTGCAGCAAAACATGACATTAAAAATGTGACAGGAATAAAAACCGTCCAGAAACTGCTTCGAGTTCAGAGAAGTCTCATCTTCTGCAAAGAAACAGCAAGAAGTCTGAATTAAACGAGCAATGATTTTGGTGTTTTAATCTTCCAGCTGGCATTTAAAAACACTCTCAGCTCGACGCAGTCTCTGTTTTACAGATTTAAGTCTGTTTTACAGATTTAAGTCTGTTTTACAGATTTAAGTCTCAGTTTTACAGATTTACGTCTTTGTTTTACAGATTTAAGTCTCTGTTTTACAGATTTAAGTCTCTATTTTACAGATTTAAGTCCCTGTTTACAGATTTCAGTCTCTGTTAACAGATTTCAGTCTCTGTTTAACAGATCTCCCTCTGAGGATTAATAAAGTCTCTGTTTTCTCTCTCAGGTCAGACTCCTCTCACCTGAACTGATAAGACTCTGCAGCGTATCTTTCTTCTTCTCCTCCTTCCTCCTCTGCCTCCGTCTTGTCCTCGACGCTGCTGGGAGGTGGAGCTGCCACCTGCTGCTGTTGTTGTTGTTGTTGTTGTTGTTGGATCTCCAGCAGCCGTCGTCCTGAAAATGACACCACGTCGTCCTGCAGAACCGTGGACAGCTTCCTGTCTGTGATGCTGCAGAGAATAAAAGCAGTTAGAGTCAGTCTGATGGGTTAATGTTGAGCTCTGGGTTCCCTAAATCTGACTGTTCAGGGTTAGGGTTAGTATTACTTCACAACAAGAGAACAAGGTAATGTTTAAAAAAAAACACAACTTAACCCTCTGAACCCATGAAACCTGCTACCAGGTTTAAAAAGGCTTTTAAAATCACCAAAGTCTATTTTATAAGACCCAGCAAGATTGGCCAGATTTTCTACTTTCCTTCATATTATCATGTGACTTTTGGTTAAATGGGGAAAAAGAACCACATCAAAGATAAACATTTAAAATGTAGAATGAATATCCACAGTATGAAAAATCACCACAGGTTCTTGTAAAATTCAAACAGCTGTGGGCATTTAGGAAATGTTCCAAGTTCTTTTAGTTTTGGAAAGTATGGAAGAAATTCAATTTGTTTTTTAGTTTTCACAGATAAATGGCATTATAACTACCACACACAAGACACGTCTAACCACGGCTGTACTGTTCCTATTGAGCAGCAAAGTTTGATATTACGGAAAAATTAAATTACAATTAATAATAATAATAATAATTATTATTATTATTATTTTAAAAACTATATTATCCCCCAGTGAAGAGAAACAGAACAGAAACTGCTTGGGTTCAGAGGGTTCTGTGACAGTTTTCAGACGTAGCTTGGACATCTGTAAAGATGACTTGACGTTTCAGGTTGTGTTTAATCAGAGGAAGAGTTTTCAGATGTAGTTTGGACATGGATAAAAATGAATCTGCGTTTCAGGTTGAGCTTTATCAGAAGCATCTCCATGAACAGAGATCGGTAACTGACTCACCGTTAACAGACATGTGTTAGGGTTAAGGGCTACGGGGTTAAGGGTAAGGTTACACTGACTCACCGTTCACCTACATGGGTTAGGGTTAAGGTTTGGGGTTAAGGTTATGGGTTACGGGTTAAGATTTAGGGGTTATGGTTAAGGGTTAGACTGACTCACCATTCACCGACATGGCCGGCATCACCAGAGACATTTTGGGCCGGCTGGTTTTGTTGTGGCTGATGGCAGGAAGCAGCAGGTGGTCCTGCAGGGGAACCAGAAGAAGCGTTCTGTGTTTATTATCTATTTTTAAAAAGGTGTGAAGGATTCAGATGGGGGCTGCACAGTGGCGTAGTGGTTAGCACTTTCGCCTTGCAGCGAGAAGATCCCTGGTTCGCGTCCCGGCTTTCCCGGGATCTTTCTGCATGGAGTTTGCATGTTCTCCCTGTGCATGCGTGGGTTCTCTCCGGGTACTCCGGCTTCCTCCCACAGTCCAAAAATATGCTGAGGTTAATTGATTACTCTAAATTGCCCGTAGGTGTGAATGTGTGAGTGATTGTTTGTCTATATATGTGGCCCTGCGACAGACTGGCGACCTGTCTAGGGTGTCCCCTGCCTTCGCCCGAGTCAGCTGGGATAGGCTCCAGCACCCCCCGCGACCCTGGTGAGGAATAAGCGGTGTATAGATAATGGATGGATGGATGGATTCAGATGGTTTAATGCTGTCGTACCCGTCTGAAAGAAACTACGTAGAAGGTATCCTCTCTACGGTCGATGGCATCCAGGAAATCGCTGTAGGTGACTTCTGGACCAGGAAGAACCTGTAGCTGACTGAGACAACAAGAACCAGACAGGAGAAAGAAAGTTCAGGATGTTCCTGAGGTCAGACTGGATCAACATGTTCACTGACTGGAAGACGGCTCAGACATTAGTATGTTTATCTGGAGTTCAGTTCTCCTCAGTAAGACCTAAAAGCCATCAGTTATAATAGAGTAGAGGTGTCAACAGGTACGGTGGAGAACGTGGGATGAACCTCCATGATAAATGCAGCTGATCTACACAGAAGATGTAGAGCCCTGCACAGTTCATCTATGACATGTTAACTTACAGGACAACTTATGATTCCTCCCATTTCCTCCTCGGGACGTTACGTTTTTTAAAATGTTGGCATTTTTCTTCACCATCAGAGCAGGTCAGTGTTCAGGAACAGAGAGGAAAGCCATCAGGACTTTTCCTTTCTGCTCCTTCAGTCTGCTGTACCTTTCTATGGAGCGGTGAGCCTGGATCGGCAGATATCTGGAGATATTCGTCTTCCTCTGCTGAGCTTTCTGCTCCCAAACAAACAAAGATGGAAACACAGTCGACATAAACTTTTAAAAAAACTTTTAAAAAAACAGGTAAGGCAAGACAATGTGACAGTTGTGCGGGATATCAAATAAACAGCAATCTAATTTTGTCCATTTTGTGTCCAAAGCATTAAAAGTGTCTTTAAAACACAGTTTAAATGTTTCATTGCTAAAACAGAGAACAGTCAGAGCTCCAGCTGTGAGGATTTTGTTTATTTGTGTTAAATACTTAAATCAGGCCTTTAAAGATGAAGATAACTCATCACCTGTGCGATCCTGGCCTTCTTGGCGATCTTGGGTTTTCCTCCAGACTTCTTCCGGTCGATCTGATGTCGATGAACCCAACCTCTGAGCTCGTCTGCCAGCCTGAAGCAGAAAACACTTCAGCTTAGAACACACAGAAACATAGAGAAAGTAGGGAACATTAAACTGAACATGTCAACAACTTTTAGCTTCTTCTAGGCTGATGGTCAGGTCTGGTTTTGTACGTTACACGTTAGATTCAGTAACAAAGCGACATGACTGAGCTCTTCTTTAAATCAGTGGCAGATATTTAGTCGTTTAGCTAAAACATACAGAAAAAAGGCTGAATGATATTTGGGTAATGTGGCGCTTAACAGTATTTTTGAACATCCAGAAGCCTAGTGGTTGATCAGAGGAAGCTCAGAGTGGGTACATCTCCTGTTGATGGCCTCTGCTGCCACCTACTGGATGAGCAGTGGAGCTGCACTGAGGACTGTATGTTGTAGACTTAAACTTTATTAATCCCAGAGGGAAAATCTGTAAATGTAGATGTAGCAGCTGCATTATCGTTCTGATTTAGGTTTTACAAACACAGACGAAGACAAACCAAAGTGGAGGAAAACTAACAAGGATGAGCTTTCTGGTGAAGGTTGAGTTCAGAAGAAACCGTCAGCTGATAAAAACTTCCCGCTTTAACCCTCTGAACTCCAACAGGTTCTGGAGATTGTCTACTCTGCTCACATTTTACTTCCTGTAACTCATTTTTACTGTAATCTAACGTCTGTGCAGCGTGACACAGTTATAACAGTACTTTACTAATGTTCAATGTTAAATTCAACTCAGTTTTCTTTATCAGTAATTGACAACTGCAACTGTGTTTATTTATTTATTGTATTATTCACTGTATTTGTGTCATTACATTTTTTAATTGCATTGTGTATATTTCATTGTATTTTAAACGCCTGACCAGGGACAAAGATTGCAAATTAGCTGAAGCTAGATGTCTTATATGCATCGCATTTTCCCTTTTTTGTGGCAATGTTGTATGTATTGTCCCTGCCAAATAAACATTAAAATAAAATAAAAAATTAAATGCTGTAAACCGTTTAAAAAAGGAAAAAAAAAAATTGAATATCTTTTACAAAATCTGAATAAAACTGTGTTAGAAATACTGGAAGAAACCGCTGCTGACATGCTATAGATATTTAACCATTTACTATTTTACAACTTCTACAGACTGTTTTTCATGCAGCCGAAGTCTAGAAAGATGTTTCACCATGCTGAATGGATCTCTACCTGCTCCTCTGTTCACTGTTTTTAAGCCATGCTGCATTTATTTAATTGATCCAGTTGGTTGTATTTTTCTGTCTCTCGTCGATAGTTTCCACTCAGAGAAATGTTAATTGAATAAACAGATATTGGTGCCAGATGATCCCAGCAGGTGTTTATTTACACTGACAGACTTGTCAACTAGTTTAAATTTACATTTCTGTTTAACTGACAGAGAAATTAGTCACTAAGAACATCTTTAGTCTCAATTTTCTTTGTCCAAGTGTTAAAATAAACGATCAATATCAATGAGAATGACTTGTTAATAATTCCTGCTAATGTATTAATAATTAAAATGACCTGGACTTGAATACAAAAAACAAACTTCAGTTCATTCATTTCCTGAGCACTTCTACCCTGCAAAGGTTTCCACGTTTGAAGGGCTTCAAACACGTATGTTTCCTTAACGTGTAGAAAAAGGAGCTGGAGGAGGCTGAGATGGTCTGAGTCTGACCTGACTTGAAGGGGTTGGACTGACCTGAGAGACGTGAGAGACTCGGAGAGGTTGGACTGACCTGAGAGACTCGGAGAGGTTGGACTGACCTGAGAGACCTGAGAGACTTGGAGGGGTTGGACAAACCTGAGAGACCTGAGAGACTCAGAGGGGTTGGACTGATCTGAGAGACTTGAAGGGGTTGGAATGACCTGAGAGACCTGAGAGACTCAGAGGGGTTGGACTGACCTGAGGGACTCGGAGCGGTTGAACTGCCGGCAGTCTGAGGAGCTGAAATAACGGTCGATGTCCTGCAGAACCAGGTCTTTCACATCACTGAACATGTCGCTCAGGTTTCTGCACAAGAACAACACAAACACACACATTAGGACGGTAGAACCCTGATTAAACTAAAGACAGAAACACATTAGAACGGTAGAACCCTGATTAAACTGAAGACAGAAACACATTAGAACAGTAGAACCCTGATTAAACTGAAGACAGAAACACATTAGAACAGTAGAACCCTGATTAAACTGAAGACAGAAACACATTAGAACAGTAGAACCCTGATTAAACTGAAGACAGAAACACCGTGACACGTTTCTTTCTGTGACACGTCAGCATTTCCAGAAACTGGTTGGAGGTGAGCTGAAGAACCAGTTCTGTGCTGAAGAACCAGTTCAGTCAGAATCATTTCAGGTGATTAAAAGCAGGAAGAGAATCTGCCAACGTTGAGATTCTCAGAGCAGATAAACATGAGACAGGAGAGATGACTACATTTGACAGCTCATTTAATCTGACCTTTAATTAGTTAAATTTATGTCTGAGCAGGCAGCCCTGGTTAACGCTCAGAGGTCTAAAACATGTCTACAGGTTCCTTCTACATACATGTCACACGGAGCAGCCCAGAATGAAACACGCTGAGATATCTGAACCCAAAACCTCCGGTGGATCTGAGAAGCTGTTCACTGTTGAACAGGAGGTTAGAGTCCCCACAGGTTCATCAGGAAACTAAATTAAATCTAAGTTTAAAGTTTAGATTTTTCATCAAAATCACATTTTTCTACTTTAAAAATTAATTAAGAATAAAGAGTCTGATCTGGTCAGATCCTGATATATTCTGAGCGTCTGGTTGCAGCCTTGAAGTCATCAGTGAACCGACAGTCATTCAGAGACTTTCAGCTGAACTGCAGGCAGTGTTTCCACAGAGCAGAGAGGAGATAAGGATGTGAACAAACTAAAAACGTGTACAGATTTATGGTCTGTACTGCCATTTGTTGTCCAGTGCTGCTAACACCTGTGGGGATCTGGATAAATGTTGGACATGTTGCTTTGAGTATATTTCATTTTTGTAAACCAAATCAAAGCATTTCAGTTTAATTTTTAATGTTTCATGGCATTACAGCTTTATCATATCACTGAAGACTTGTTTGAGTTCTCTGTATGGTTTCCATGGAGGTGGAAGATTTTATTCTGCAGCAAAACATGACATTAAAAATGTGACAGGAATAAAAACCGTCCAGAAACTGCTTCGAGTTCAGAGAAGTCTCATCTTCTGCAAAGAAACAGCAAGAAGTCTGAATTAAACGAGCAATGATTTTGGTGTTTTAATCTTCCAGCTGGCATTTAAAAACACTCTCAGCTCGACGCAGTCTCTGTTTTACAGATTTAAGTCTGTTTTACAGATTTAAGTCTGTTTTACAGATTTAAGTCTCAGTTTTACAGATTTACGTCTTTGTTTTACAGATTTAAGTCTCTGTTTTACAGATTTAAGTCTCTATTTTACAGATTTAAGTCCCTGTTTACAGATTTCAGTCTCTGTTAACAGATTTCAGTCTCTGTTTAACAGATCTCCCTCTGAGGATTAATAAAGTCTCTGTTTTCTCTCTCAGGTCAGACTCCTCTCACCTGAACTGATAAGACTCTGCAGCGTATCTTTCTTCTTCTCCTCCTTCCTCCTCTGCCTCCGTCTTGTCCTCGACGCTGCTGGGAGGTGGAGCTGCCACCTGCTGCTGTTGTTGTTGTTGTTGTTGTTGTTGGATCTCCAGCAGCCGTCGTCCTGAAAATGACACCACGTCGTCCTGCAGAACCGTGGACAGCTTCCTGTCTGTGATGCTGCAGAGAATAAAAGCAGTTAGAGTCAGTCTGATGGGTTAATGTTGAGCTCTGGGTTCCCTAAATCTGACTGTTCAGGGTTAGGGTTAGTATTACTTCACAACAAGAGAACAAGGTAATGTTTAAAAAAAAACACAACTTAACCCTCTGAACCCATGAAACCTGCTACCAGGTTTAAAAAGGCTTTTAAAATCACCAAAGTCTATTTTATAAGACCCAGCAAGATTGGCCAGATTTTCTACTTTCCTTCATATTATCATGTGACTTTTGGTTAAATGGGGAAAAAGAACCACATCAAAGATAAACATTTAAAATGTAGAATGAATATCCACAGTATGAAAAATCACCACAGGTTCTTGTAAAATTCAAACAGCTGTGGGCATTTAGGAAATGTTCCAAGTTCTTTTAGTTTTGGAAAGTATGGAAGAAATTCAATTTGTTTTTTAGTTTTCACAGATAAATGGCATTATAACTACCACACACAAGACACGTCTAACCACAGCTGTACTGTTCCTATTGAGCAGCAAAGTTTGATATTACGGAAAAATTAAATTACAATTAATAATAATAATAATAATAATAATTATTATTATTATTATTATTATTATTATTATTATTATTATTTTAAAAACTATATTATCCCCCAGTGAAGAGAAACAGAACAGAAACTGCTTGGGTTCAGAGGGTTCTGTGACAGTTTTCAGACGTAGCTTGGACATCTGTAAAGATGACTTGGCGTTTCAGGTTGTGTTTAATCAGAGGAAGAGTTTTCAGATGTAGTTTGGACATGGATAAAAATGAATCTGCGTTTCAGGTTGAGCTTTATCAGAAGCATCTCCATGAACAGAGACCTGACGGGTCCAAAGCTGAAGGTCATGAAGAGCAGAACGGCCATCACACACACGGCTCTCTTGTTGCTCGCCGAGTCGCTGCCCTGAGACAAAACAAACAAACATTATTATTTGTAAACAGAGTACCTACAGGGAAATTTTAATAATATTAATAATGTTTATGAGAGCGTTTTCCACTGCGTCTGCATCAGGAATATCTTCTAGCGCAGTAACGTTTGTTGGACATTTCCACACAGATTTTAGCAAAAGGTTTGACAGGTTTGTCTCTTCTGTGGTTTCTGCAGCTCAGTCTGATCTTCCTCGTCCCTCTGAATTATTTCCTCTGGTTTCATTGGTTGTTAATTATATCCTTCAGTACAGTCAGCGTCTGTCTGCAGGGAAATCAGCTGGACTGCTCCTTTAGTCACAGCTCCTCTCAGGTTTCTAATATAAAAACTAAACCACCCTCTTCTAGAACAACATTAAATTTCACCACGTATCTAGAAGTATAGAAGCATTGATTTCTGTGCTGCTTCAGGATGTCTGTGACTTCCACTCTCTTGCCACTTTTCCTCCAAATACTGGGAATAAGTCATCATTTTACAACTAAATCAGCATTTAATTTCAAACATCAGCTAAAACACAACTTTAACCCTCTGTACCTCAAAAGGTTTGGGTCATATTTTACTTACTGTGGGCTCATTTTTGTTCAGCAAAATAAAGTTTTGCAGCTCTGTGGAAACAGCAAACCACCAACAGATGTAGAAAGAGCTGTTTAAAAAACTTTTTTTACAAAAATGGAAAAATGTTGTAGATGTAGATCAGAGGCTTTTTAAATGTCCACAGGTGTTATTAATACTGGAGATACTTTAGTGGATCTCATACTATTTACATTATAAATGAGTTTCCATCCTTGTCTCCTCTCTGCTCTATGGAACACTGCCTGCAGTTCAGCCTAAAGTCCTTAAATTCTCAGCATAACCTGACGGCTGCACCGTGGAATGATCATTTTATTTATTTTTATAACGGAATCTGTTTGTGCTAAAGAATCCCTCCTGGTGAATGAAACATCAGTTTCTGGCTCAGATCTGGATCTCGTCGTCAAACAGGATTAGAAAAGGGACAGTCAGGAAGCTCCTAACCCAGAGAGTCTTGATGTTTTTACAGTTTCTGGCTCTGATGAATGCAGTCATTTGGGTGATTTCTAAGATAAAATGCCTTTAGAGGCTGAAGGGTTCAAACTAATGGGAGCGTCCAGCTTGATGTTTTTCTTCTTCTATTAATTATTTCTAACATTCTTTGTGTTTTTCCATTTCTGACACATCCTGTGTTAAAGAGCTGGATCAGTATTATATTTATAGTTCTTCTAAGGTCTTCACCTCCTTCCCAGCCAGTCTCTCCCTCAGCGCCTGGTTCTCCCTGCGGAGGCGTTCGTTCTCCTGCTGGGCCTCCCTCAGCTGAGCTTCCAGGTTCTGCAGGTACTCCTTCTTCTTCTTCCTGGACTGGCAGGCCGACTCCCGGTTCTTGATCATCCTCTGCTGCCGCTTCAGGACCTTCATCTGCACCGGGATGTAGGGAAACGAGACAAAGGAAGGCGAAAAGAAGGGAAGAAAGAATTTGGAGTTCAACCCACAGTTCTTTAACTATTTTTCTGGTGTGAAAAGCTGTTTATCAGGTTATTATTACGTCAGACTCCTCTTATATAAGATCAGATATCTGAACACTCAGTGGCCTCAGGCTGCTGGATTATATCATGAAACCGGTTTAACTCCCAAGCTCTCACTCTATTATCTCTCCTCCTATTGTCCGCCAACCTTGTGCTCTTCTTCAAACATCATCCTCCTCACCAGTCCTCCTCTGTTCTTCCTCTTCTCTGACTCTCCAAACCTTTTCCTTCTGTTATCCTCTTAACTATCAAACATCTCTTCATTTCTTCCTCCTCCTTATTAAATCAGAGAACCTTAAAAATAAACCTGACATGATAAACAGCGCCAAGTCACTGAATGCTCACATCGATGTCGCTGGAGTTGTTCCCAGGTAACGTGGTGGTTGCCGGAACGATGGGTTTGCTGGTGGGCGGGGCCGTGGGGCTGGAGCAAGGCATGCTGGGAGAGACGGGCTCCATCTTTACGATGGCCGGAGCTGAACCGAGGCAGACGGACGGAGAAAGGACGACTGGAGGAGACAAGATTCAAGCTGCTGAGTCCATAAAACAACCAGTAGCTGCTGCTCTAAGCTAAATATTAGTGTTAGTTATAATACTCCTGATTATACTGAAACTATAAAACAATCACTAGCGGCTGTAAACTAAATATTCATGTTCGGTATAATACTGGTGATTATACTGAGTCTATAAAACAACCAGTAGCTGCTCTAAACTAAATATTCCTGTTAGTCTGAATACTCCTGATTACACCAACAGAGCAGAGTCTAAATAAATTTAACAGCAGGATGTTTTCTTGTTCTTGGGTATTTTTACTGTTTGGTAAAGAGTTCTTCTTCCACCTCTGCTGTTCTCAGTAGGTCTAAACTAAAAGATTAACTCCCATCCAGAGCTAAACTGAAGCTCTGCAGCAGGACGTCCTACCAGGCCGGCTCTGGTCCATGGAGGGGAGCCCCTGCAGGATCAGGGTCTTGGCTGGTGTGGGGGTCTGGGGGACGGGGAGAGTGGCGACACACACCGGTCTGGGCTGGATGGGAGGTTTGGTGCTCAGGATGGAGCTGGCTTTTAATGTGGCCGAGCCCGGCAGCACTGGAGGAGAGACAGCAGAGTTAGTTTAGAGTTGAGCTGAACATTCCTTCTAGATAGCAGATATCTTCAGGACAGTTACTGTGTAATTTAGACTAAACAAAGACACTTTAACTGGTTTGCAGCACAGAAATTCTCAGCTGTTAACAACACAGTCAGAGGAAAACTAAGGCAGTGATTTGGAATGCAAACTAGGTGGAGCTGCTCATTACGTGCACACCCTGGTTATTTCAATTTGCACAAACAAGTATTTCAGTGGAGAGATCAGCATAAACCAGACTTTGGAGGAGATGTTGGGCTGATTTAATCAATAAAAACACTGATGATCTTATTTGCAACAAGGAGGGTCCTGAAGTCATTTAAAACCCAATAACTGAAAACAAAATCTGCAGTGCATTTCTCACAAAATAAAAACTAAATGAACTCATGTTTTCATGTAAAATCTAGGGAAGCTCCTGATCAGTTTCCTCTACCTACCAGTAATCCACTTTTCAGAGGCTGATTTAGAGTTTTATTTCCTGTCTGTTAGTAATTTTTTCCATCGTTACGCATTCTTTGAAGAAACACGTCTACAGATGTAACTCATCTGAAATCCACTGAGAATTAGACAAGCAGCAGCTTCAACAACTGCTAGCAGCAGCCAGCATTTACAAACAGATGAACTAATCTAACATTATAAATGCTGAGGATGAAACTTTCCTTTTACTGGGATGCTCTGATGCTGGTGTTTAGGAGAAATGAATCAGCTGCAGGATAATTATCTCAACCAGGACAGCAGCTCAGAACCACTGTGGACCAGAACTCTGCCACTCTGTCTGTGTGCCTTTTTTTTTTTTAGTTAAATCTGACATCAGAACACTTTCCCTCCTTTAACAGTAGATTCTGGTCCAGCTGTTTGAGTGGAGACTTGAAGCTTCTCTGTGTTACTACCATCTACACATGATGTTAACGACTTCAGAAGCTTCTGGAAAATGCAGCTTCTGAAAACCATCTGGGTCTTTCCTCTAAACTGAAAAACAAACTCGTCCTGATGAGCGACAGCAGCAAGATGAGTATTATTATGCATGGAGCACCTACATGGAACCACCGTAAAGGTTAGTCTGGAGCCCTGATCTAAAACTTCCTATGACTGCATTCATTTCTCACTGAGCTGTGAATCAGCTGCTGTCCTGCAGCAGGAACATGAAGAGCTGAAGAGAAGCTAAAGCCTAAAGCCCAGTGATGAGGAGCTGCTGCCTAAACACTTCTGTCCATTTAGTTAAACCTGCTGTACATCATTCCCATCGTTTCCTCCAGAGGAGTTTCCATGCTACATGGGACGGTGACAATAAGCCCTGTGTTGTTTAGGGGCTGCTGAAGGGTCTCTGCTGCAGATCAACAGGTAAATAGAGAGATCTAATATCACAGCTGAAGCTTCACTCTCTTGCTGATCTCAAGAGGGAGCAGAGAGATTCCTGGTCTCTCTGGACTAAAGAAGTCATTCACTGTTTTCAGGTAGACTTTCTGACTCTGTACACAGCGCCCTCTAGCTACAGATAACAGGAATCAACATCCTACACATTAAAGAAAACAGCTGCAGCAGGTTTCATCATGAATGTATATACTATAAACTCTTCCTGATTGGTCTTTGTACCTGCTGCCTGCGTCTGTATTCCACTGATGACCGCTGGGATCGCTGTTATCGCTGCCTGGAGCTGCGTTGTTGCAGGAATCTGCGTCGCTGCAGGAACCTGTGGCGGGGGCGCTGCAGTCGTTGCCACAGTTACCTCCATGGATCCCAGCGGAGGCGACAGCACGTCACCGTACATGTACGGAGGAGTCGGAGGGTTTTCACCTTTAACTGTGATCTGAGGAAGGACAGTCAGAACAGCGGAGGTTAGGGTTCTTCTGTTTTCTGTTGTTGCCGTCAGGCTCCTTAAATCTTTTAGTGATATAAATTATGAATTAAATTGACACATTCTTCTGGCAGGAAAAGTAAAGCAACTTTAGGACGTGGTGTAAAATGCACACTGGTATCAGCAGGCCCATCAATATAACCTGAAACTCACCTGTGGGTCTGGAGATGATGGAGAACAGTCGGATCCCAGTGAGGACGCTGGAGAGGGAGGCTCTGCTTTCACCTGGAACACTGGACACAGAATAACAACCAGTAAACACCTGCTGAAGAGGTACTAAACAGAAGGCATATCTGAAGAAACTAAACGTGAACTCACGCATTTCCACCGGTAAAGGCTGTGTTATTGTCATTTCATTCTTTATCACTGGAGCTTCTCCTTCAATGAAACAGAATTATAAATTATTTGATGTTAAATCTCGACTTAAAATGTTTCCTTTCTAAGGATTTAATGTTAGTTCAACTATAAACATCCACAAAACTGAAAAAACTTAAAGAATTTCACTGCTTTCTGGATAGAAGAGGCCACCAAACCCCAGAACAGCATTACTACAGTGATGCTTATTGATATTTTTCTGCAGTTTTTCTCCGATTAAATGTGAAACTAAGGGAATATGAAACACTCTTTCTTTCCTCATTATCTACAGTTTCCTACCATACATGCTCAATCTGAGGACATATACAATATAAAATAAAATGCATGAAACATAAGTATTAGAACTATTAAACTCCATAAAACATTTGGAACCAGCAGGTTTTCCAGCTGCTGAGGACGAAGCGCCTCGTGTTTCAGAGGTGAGTGAAAACAAAACGCTGACCGAAGGGCTCCGAGCTGCCGCCGGTCAGCTCCACGGTTACCTGTACCTGTGAGAAGGTTGTCGTGAAGGTGTTGCCATGGCGACGTGGGGTTGTCGGGATCGAGTGTGAGCACGAGGTCGTTGTCAAACTGTGAGGGGTTGAAGAGAGACAGATGTAATTAGAGGAAAGAAGAAGGTAGGAGGGAAACCACCAGCAGCAAATCAGTTTACATCTTACTGTGAGCTGAGAGAATGTTTACTGTATCCCTTAATCTGCTGCTGGTGTCAGCAGGAAAACAATTAGAGGATCACCAGTCTTTAATAAACTGTCTGAATTTCACTGCAGTTTTTTCTATTACTGGTTGAGACTTTTCATAAAATGGAAACCAGATGGAACCATCTCCTGACTTTACCTGACAGAGGCTTGAAGCAAAAACATTTCTAAGATTTCAGTTCATTCTGTGTTTTTGTTGAGAAACTGCAGCTGAACAAGACTGATTAATTAGTGTAATGAATATTGGTAGTGTCAGTAACGGTCTGAATCGGTGCACTTTCCTGTGTGAAAATGTTTGAACGCTGAGTGTTGGTTTCAGAAACCAGAGACTCTGTCTTTGTGTTCATACCGATGCGTCGTATTTCAGCCCACGGCTGAAGTCTCCGTCATCCTCCATGCTTTCACACTGGTACAGGCAGGCATCTGCAGCAGAGGGTTAGACACAAGATAGCAGGTCTGGCAACACAACACAGTCTGACACAACAGGTCTGACACATTGTAACAGGTCTGACAACACAACACAGCCTGATCATAGACTGTATATAAAGATGGATGTAGCTCCAAATATGAAGCCAACACGGAAGTGTCAAAAACTTGCAATATCACACCGTCCACCAGGGGCTGGCTCCAAAAAGCTCCATAGACCCCAATTCATCACGGGAAAAACTAAAATTTGATAGACTGCTTTTCTACGGCTCAGGATTTTTTTTCTTTAGTTTTTATGGTGAAAATGAGAGATCAGGTCCCGATCTTAAAATAAATCAATATTGAATTTTTTTATAGAGCGTTAAAGTTTTGCGAGGTCAGGGGGCGGGGCTACTTGATTGACAGTCTGGTCTGGAATGATTGACAGGTCCTATGGAGGAGACAGCAGAGACTCTGCTCTCCTCGTTTGGATTAATTCTGATATAATAACTGTTAGTTTATTTATCGGTGGAGCAGCAGAACCTTCTCCACAGACAGTTTTCCTGCCTGTTGGCTTGTTTTAACCAGTTTTCTACCTTCAGCTGATTCTACCAGCAGACACTGAAAGGACTCTGATAGTTTGGTAAGTTAATATTTATTTTCGTATCGGTGCCGCTTTTATTGCACTTTATATGCAGCTTTAGTGCCAGATATAATGTGTGCCATGCACTCCAGATGTTGGTGGAGTTTATTTCTGTGTGTGTTGACCAGAGAAGAGAGTTAGCATCCGGTAAATATTAGCTTTAATGTTAGCGATGCTAACCGAGCTAACTGCTCAGTCATAGCCTGGTTAAAGTTAACGTAGCATTAAGCTAACGATGTTTGCGTTTCATGTAAACAGCTGAAGTATGTTGTGTTACTGTAATGTGGTACATTTAGTTAATAAAATTGTCAGTGGAAACGCTGGTTCACATTAATGTAACGTTTAGAAAACCTAAATGTGATTAAAACAGTAAGGTTAAGGTTCTGTGTTGTCAGTAGTCCTGAATATCTGCTGAGTCTCTGAAGTTAAACTGGAGAAAACAGTAAATCTACTTCATAATGGTTAACATTGTTTAATGACTGATTCACATGTTTTAGTACTTATTCCTGCAGTGTAGACTGGAAAAATAAACTCCCAGAATATGATCAAAGTAATGATGAACACTACAGTTATTACATTTAAATTACAGCACAGATAAGCTGGATAATAAAATCCTCTCCCCTAAAGCTAAAGTGACTACAGGCCTTTCTGTTTTTCAGTGCTTGGAAAGCTACATATGACAGAGGAAATCTTTCCAGGGTCACTTTAAAATGAACCTCTGCTGTTGATACTGATACTGAGACGTCTGTCTTCATCTCAGGTGTCGCATATTCACTGTGAGGATCTTCTGAGTGAAGCCAACAGAAGGAAAACCTCATCTGGATGTGAAGAAAGAGACTGAATGGACGACATCCTCAGTAAACCACTTCCTGTTTAGCTTTCACTTACAGAAGGACAGAGCAACTCTCAGCTGTTTATTATTCTCTGTTCTTAGTATTCACATGTTCCATTTATCACCTTTAACTTCATCTCTGCTGTTGTAGCATAATGATAATACAGAGTACATGTTGTCATTATTTATAGAAGATATGCAGCATTAAAACATCAACACATTCAGAGCAGAAGCTTCATTATTACTTTATTGCACATTTAAAAACTGCACTATTTAACAATTGTGAACTGTAAAGATGTGTAAACACATGAAATAAATGGATGGAATAAATAATGTGTTGCTAACAGTGAAGTGTAAAAACTGAACAGTCACAAGTTGTATTATTCAATTCAATTTTATTTATATAGCGCCAACTACAAGTCACACTGTCTCAAGACGCTTTACAGAACCCATATGCCTGAACCCCCAGAGCAGCCCTAAGGCAACAGTGGCAGGAAAACACCCTTTTAACAGGGAAAAAAAACCTTGAGCAGAACCCGGCTCTTTATGTGGGGGGATCCATCTGCTGCTGGCCGGACGGGTTGAGAGGGACAGAAGAGGTAAAGAGGTAGAGATAGAGGGATAGAGGTAGAGGGGTAGAGGTGGAGGTAGAGGGATAGAGGTGGAGGTAGAGGGGTAGAGGGGGAGGGATGGGAGAAGAGAGGAGCTGAATCTGCAGCATTATTGTTATTACTGGAAGGATGAGGACATCAGTGCTGCTCTTTCTCACAGTGATGGAGGAGAAAAGACTCTTCAGACAACCACAGCTGGATGTTCATGTTCTCTGTAACTCTCAGTCCATCAGACTAGATGTTCCCAATGATCCAGACCAAGGCTGGAAGGAAAAGACACTAACAGTGAGGAAACGACCTACAAGGTTCTTTCATTCCAACTGCTGGAAGATTAAATATCAGAGTGAACACAGCAGGATATGAATGGAACACAACAGAGTGTATTTTGTCCTATTTTTTAATCATGGAAATGTTTGTTTTCCTGGTTGAGGCTAAAGACCATTTTACTGCCTTAGATGGACAATAAAGTTTATTCTATTTATTCTAATATATCATTAGCATTAACATGAGCTCCACAGTTATCTGACCATACACTGTTGTAGAGTAAAAAAAAAAACTGAAGCAAAGAACAGAGATATTAACTCAGAACTGAACTGAGAGATTAACATTCATCAGTAACAGTTCTGTGGAGGAACATTAACATAGATTTATATCTGCTGATCATTAAAACAGCAGTTATCCATCCGTTATGACTGATCAGCTGTGATCTGCAGGAAACTTAGCTCCAGCTTACAGTTAACTAGTTTATGACACTGACTAACCTGATTTAGCATCAGCGTTAACACTAAATGAGGAAACGTAATCTCAGATTTACAGAACAACTTTAAAACACGATGTTAGAACATGTTTATATCAGAGGTTACAGTCTGGTGTTAACTTACAGTAACTTCACTGCTTTATATGTGATGTTTTCCAGATGTGGAGAAGAGTACAACTAGTTACAAAAATGACTTACCTGCAGAGTTTAGCTTCACTTTTGGAGGCTAATGTTGTCAGCAGCAGCATCGCTAAACAGCGGCAGCCAGTAAATGAGGGCGGGACAGAGAGTCCTCGGCTCTCAGTCAGTCTGACCAATCACTGCTCTCCGGCTCCGCCCTTGTTGTCATCTCTGGCTCCAAAAATCCAAGATGTCAACCAGGAAGAGGCTTCATTTTCTCAGTGCAGAAACCAACGGGTGATGTCACCCTGAATACAGACACACAACCCTAACCCTGAATACACACAACCCTAACCCTGAATACACACAACCCTAACCCTGAATACACACAACCCTAACCCTGAATACAGACACACAACCCTAACCCTGAATACACACAACCCTAACCCTGAATACAGACACACAACCCTAACCCCGAATACACACAATCCTAACCCTGAATACACACAATCCTAACCCTGAATACACACAACCCTAACCCTGAATACAGACACACAACCCTAGCCCTACAGACCAACTTTAAACTGAAATACAGATGAACACTCCACATCAAACATCAGTTAAAAAAAAAAAAACGAATAAAAAATAAATAAAATAAATCCAAGGCTGCAGCTGAACTGAGTTTCTAACATTCCTGTTGAGCTGCAGGTCAGACACCAGCAAACCCTGATATATGAAACTATGACCAGAACGTCTTCAGTGTTCAAGCTGAGAACTGATGGAAACTAATGTTTATGGGAACACAATGAAACTATTCAGCAGTTATTTTAATAACTAATTATTGTAAAAACGAATCATTTTAATGACTAATTATTTCAATAATTAATCATTTTAATAACTACTTATTCATTTTTGTAATTATCAAGTATAAATAACCAAACCTTTAAGGGTCCAGGTTCTACCTGAGGAGAGTTCCAGCATTTCCTGATCTGACAGACATAAACTGAACATCTTTTAGTATTCTGGAGTTTTAGTCCGACAGAACTATGAATAAACGTCAGCTCCAGCTGTGATGGATTTCCAGTCATTGAAGGCTTCAGGGATCAAACATTAATCAGGAAATTTTTTTTTTTCTTTTTTTTTGTCTGCATTTGTTCTCATTGTTTAACTCCACAAAAGGGGAGTCAACATTATATGAGATTGATGCATATTTTAGTCTTGCAACCAAATATTTTAATATTTAGTGCATGTGTGTGACCATCACCGGCCCTCCCTGAAAGCTAAGCAGACCTTCTTTATTAGAATTCCCTATTATGAGCCAGGGAGGGCAGTGCTACACCTCAGTGATGTGTGGGGGAAACAAAGACTGGACAGGACGAACAGGACGAACAGGATGAACAGGGATAGAAAATAACAGGCGTTGCTATTGCAATTAAAGATTGTAAGGTGGTGTGTTATGCCCAACTACTAACTGTCCATCAATAGAAAAAAAATAAATAAAAATTTGAAAAAAGAAAAGAAAACCAAACCAACACAAAAGAAAAAGAGATTCAATAATAAATGAACAAACGGTACTGAGCACCATAATTGTGTGTAATCAGGAAATTAAACAGGTTTGGATATTTTCAGGTTTCTCAAAGATTAGAGACCTGAACAGACGATATTCTGTCTAAATACAACTCAGTTTCTGTTCAGCTTCACAAAGAATCAGTGAAATACTGAAAACCGAAAATATCAGAAAATGAGGGAAAGTTCTTTGAGAAGCTGGACCCACAATGTTTGGTATTTTTGTCAGCTTTCTGTAGATAAATGATTGATCAGTGATTGGTTCTGCTCTGACAGTAAAACCCTCAGGATAAATAAAGCATCTATCCATCTATCTATCTATCTATCTATCTATCTATAGTCTATCCATCTATAGATCGATCTATCTATCTACAGATCTATCTATCTACAGTCTATCTATCTATCTATCTATCTATCTATCTATCTATCTATCTATCTATCTATCTATCTATCTTTTTAAAACATCCTCTGATATGGAGGAAGTGATGAGTTCTGACAGCTCCAGCTTCATAAAATAGAAAATATGTGGTCTGTGAACTAACTGAAGAACAATAAGCAGCAATGAAACAAACTCAGTGACGCTGCTTTTAACAAGTATGAAGGAAGAAGTCTGTTAAAGAACAACTAAATAAAACATCTGCAGCAGTTATTTTTAATATATTCATCCAGTCAACATGTTCAGGTGACAAAACATCAGAGATCAACTTAACTGATAAATTAATACTATTGATTGTTTATCTTCTGCAGCCAAACAACAAACCTGAAAACAGTTATCTATTCAAACCTCATCTATTCTATAAAGCCCGAAGAAGATGTCCAGACTACTATTATTACCCTAAACTCAGCCTGCTAGCGGTCTGACCTTATTTATTCATTCCAGGAAGTGAACAGGGCAGTTTCTGATGTCATTTCTCCCATGATGCACGGCGTGTTTTCATGCAAAATGACTCCGGACTTTGAAACTGAAACAAACACGGCAGCTTTGTACCGGAGGTCAGAGAGTCAGCTTTTAATGTTCTTTTAATCCTACAAAATTCACTCTACACACCATCATATTTCATCTGTTCTACAGCCGAACCACCAGGGAACACTTTATTCTGACATAAACAAATGCGAGGTTTTATGGAATAAAGGCATAACTGGACCTTCAACAGTAGAATAGATGATAAGAAAGATATTAATTAGCATTTTTTTTTTACCTTTTTAAACAAAAACAAGCAAAGATTTGATTGTCTGAGGTTCTGAAATAAGAGTTTTGGGGGTATTTTTGGTTTCAAGTTCCAATCAATTGAAAATCCTTAGTTTTGCGTTATGTGGACAAAAATATGTTCTGAGATAATGTTATTAATGGTTTTCAGTTTTCCAACATTTTATGAGCCAAATAATTTGATTAAATAATGAAATAATAAGCACAAATAATAACCATAATCCAACCTATGAATGGATTAATAAACACACCTTTCAGCTGATAAAACATTAAACTAATCCTCCAGAGATAGAATAATGACTGAAACAGGGTTAAAAGCTGTTTTATATGTTTATATTCTAATAATTTCATTCTACTGCTGTTGGCTCCCAGATAACATTCAGATTTTGATGACTGAAGGAAAAGACAGAACAGCAGCCTTTCAATTAAAAGTTCTAGAAAAGTAAAACTGGTTTAACGGTTTAGATGAACCATCTTTATGCCTTCATCGTGTTGTAAACTCCAGTATCAGCACTGACCCAATTCTCTGGTTCAGACCATTAAGATTTCATCTTATCTAATCCAGTTTATTACCTGGCTGTGGAGACCAGCAGCAGGGAGGTGGAAATGATGAATCTATTTAATCCGACACTCAAACGTACTTACAATCCTACAGGAGAGCTGAACTCAGCAGGATTGAACCGTTTCTCACATGATAATAATTAAAACACTTCAGTTATTTCAAGCTTCAGCCTCAACATGAACTAAAGACTGACCCTGATAACTGGACTGATCATTATTAGGATTATTAGTGACTGATGATGAACAAGTTAACCCCTGTCCCTCTACCAGTGAACCATCTACCAGTTAACCCCTAATCCTCTACCAGTTAACCATCCACCAGTTAACCCATTCAGCTGGTTCCAGTCTGACTCCACCAACAACCAGTTCCCCGGCCCGGACATCATCAGTGGTCGTGTGCTCAGGCACTGTGCAGAACAGCTGGGAGGTGTGTTTCAGACCCTCTTCCAAAACTCCCTGGACAGCCGTACAGTTCCTCAGTTGTGAAAACACTCCACAGTCATCCCCAAGAAGAGTGCAACCAAAGTACTCAATGACTTCAGACCTGTGGCTCTCACCTCCCTCGTGATGAAGGCAATGGAGAGAATCGTGAAACATCACATCATTGGAGTAACTAACTCACAGATTGACCCTCGCCAATTTGCATATCGTTCGAGCAGAGGTATTGATGATGCCAAAATATTCATTCTGGACACTTTACACTGTCACCTGGAACACCCAAACACCTCAGCAAGACTCCTGTTTGCCGACTTCTCCTCGGCATTTAACACCCTCCAGCCTCACATCCTGGCTCACAAACTCTCCTCCTGCTTCCACCTGGATGATCAGCTCATCCTGTGGTTATTGCACTTTTTAACCCACAGATCACAGAAAGTGTGGGTCAATAACACCTTCTCTGATCTACAACACACCTCCACTGGTTCTCCTCAGGGCTATGTCCTCTCTCCACTACTCTTCATCCTCTACACGGATGACTGCAGATCCACACAGCCCAATTCCCACCTGGTCAAATATGCAGACAACACAGTTCTCCTGTCTCTGCTGTCAGTCCTCAGGGAGGTTGTGGACTGGTGTGATGACTCTTGCCTGGAGCTGAATGTTAAAAAAAAAAAAAAACAAGGAGATGGTGGTGACCTTTTCCAACCAGCAGATAGTGCTGGCTACAGCTGTCACCCCACCATCCATGGAATGCCTGTTGAGCTTGTGGAGGAGTACAAATATCCGGGTACCATCTTTGACAGCCAGCTGAAATTCTCCTCTAACACAGAAGAGATTATCAGGCAATGTCACCAGAGGCAGTATCTCCTAAGGAAGCTCAACTCTTTTGGAGTAAATAAGAACATTCTCCAGACATTCTATTACTCCTTCATAGAGAGCACCATCACCTTCTCCATCACCTGCTGGTTCTACTCCACCAGCCTCCAGAAAAGAAACTGCCTGCAGAGGACCGTCACTGTCTGCTCAAAAATCATAGAACTGCCTCTCAGAACTCTGTCTGCAGTGTATGAACAGTTAACATGTAGACTGGCAAACCGGATCATCCATGACCCTCATATGATCTCTTCTCTGCATCTGAGTGGCTTCCTTCTGGTCGACGGCTTCGCTGCCCTGCATGCAGGATACAGAGGAGAAGGTCTACCTTTGTACCCAGGGTGGTCCAAGTCCTCAACTCATGACCCTTAACAACAGAAACCCTTAAACTATAGATTTAACCACAGAAACCCTGAACTATAGATTTAACAACAGAAACCCTGAACTATAGATTTAACAACAGAAACCCTGAACTATAGATTTAACAACAGAAACCCTGGACTATAGATTTAACAACAGAAACCCTGAACTATAGATTTAACAACAGAAACCCTGAACTATAGATTTAACAACAGAAACCCTTTAACTATAGATTTAATCACAGAAACCCTGAACTATAGATTTAACAACAGAAACCCTGAACTATAGATTTAACAACAGAAACCCTGAACTATAGATTTAACCACAGAAACCCTGAACTATAGATTTAACAACAGAAACCCTTAAACTATAGATTTAACCATAGAAACCCTGAACTATAGATTTAACAACAGAAACCCTTAAACTATAGATTTAACCACAGAAACCCTGAACTATAGATTTAACAACAGAAACCCTGAACTATAGATTTAACCACAGAAACCCTGAACTATTGATTTAACAATAGAAACCCTGAACTATAGATTTAACAACAGAAACCCTGAACTATAGATTTAACAACAGAAACCCTGAACTGTAGCTCCAACAGGATAAAGGATCCATGTGGTTGTATTAATGTGTAATCTGCCTCCGTGTTAAAGATAAACCTGACATGTCAGGAAGCACTTTAACACTAACTAACCCTAAATTAACCCAGACCACACCTCTCACAGACTGACACATAAAACACCAAATAAACGATTTTAGGTTCAATATTGAGCTGTTATAGGAGGAAAATACTCGTTAAAGACGGTTATCACCACCGGATAGAAACCGATTTATTTTAGCTCCTAAACGCCTGAAATGTGAACTCACCCTAGAAACCGCTTTATTCCTTTATTTTGAAACCTTTAATGTGAACTAATTTCTTTATTTTAAAGCCTTTAATGAATTATTTTCTGTATTTTAATGTGAACCTACCCCAGTCCTCGCAGGTCAGCAGGTTATCAGCGAAGAACCGCCTGTATTTTCTGTATTTTAAAGCTTTTAGTGAACTGTTTTCTATATTTTAAAGCTTTCAATGTGAACTATATTCTGTATTTTAATGTGGACCTACCCCAGTCCTCGCTGGTCAGCAGGTTATCAGCGAAGAACCTCTTGTTCAGGTCTAGGTCCAGGTCAAGATCGGAGCTCATCTCCTAAGGCGGTGTTTGATATCAGCTAGCTTAGCTTAGCAAACACAGGAAAACCAGCTTCAGCATCCAGCTAGCTGACCTCTGGCAGGCTCAGTAATCATTTAAATGATTAAATATCTTCAGACTAAACGGGGTTTCCTTCGGGGAGTTGGTTTTTAGGTCCAGTTCGTGTTTCCAGTCGGTCCTTCCCTTTCCTTTCACATGACAGACGAGGAAACGCTCTTTCTATAAAGTCCCCGCCCACTCCGGGCAGAGGAGCCAATAACCGCAAAGAAAGGTGTGATTGACGACACACACGCCCATTAGGATGGCTCAGTAAGTGCCATTGGGGAAGTAGGGAGTATATTGTCGAGGTGACAAGGTTTTAAAGGTGATTTGGACCAATCGAATGCCTGTATTTTGATTGGCAGGCACAATTAGCCAATGAACGCGAGCAGTTTTTAAAATCAACAGATACCCAAGCCACTCCTGCGTTAGCTGAGCAAAAAAAATGTGAAACACGTTGATTCAAGCATTGAATTTATTAACGTCGCGTTATTTCGATCTGTAGGCGAATTTAAAAGAAGCTGTTTCATACAAATAAGCAAACCAACGCTATGAGTTGGTAAATAGCCTCTCCTGCTGCTGGGGTTGTTATTTTTAAGGTCATTTTTGTAGGATGGAGAGTGGGAGTCATTACATAACAGCAGAGGGGTGGAGGAGGATGAAATGAAACCTGCAGTAGCCTGAACCTAGAAAGAGATAGTTTCTACATCTATTAAAGCTTCCAGAGGATGGAGCAGGTGCTGCAGAGTGAATGTTTAACAGGATGGTGAGATAGCTGCAGGTTAGTCCAGAAACATGCTGAGGTTAACTGGTGATTCTAAATTTTCCATAGGTGTGAATGTGAGTGTGATTGTTTGTCTCTGTGTAGCACTGTGATAGACTGTTACCTGTCCAGGTGAACCTGTGCTAAGATAAGATAAGATAGATAAGATAGTCCTTTATTTCTCCCCACGCCAGGGGAAATTTACATTGTTACAGCAGCTTATGTAGCAATAAACATAGTAATAGTAATAAAATAATAATAGAATAGTAGTAATAATATTTACAATATGTACAGGGATGAGAATGAAATAGTACAGTATTGGCACACTGTAAACAACACAATATAAAGTGGCTTAAAAAAATAAGTTTAAAAAGTGCAAAGATGTAGCAGTGCAAGAATGTCTGTGCAGGAATCAGCTTTCTGAACACAGAAAATAGAATTACTGGCAATTCTAGGCTGGTGGCAAAGACAGTTCTACTCCCAGCACTAACTGGAGATTAGACGACAGTCCAGCTTTGAATGACTGGTGCCATCTGCTTTTATAGAGACGCTCAGAGACCAGTCACTCAGATCCACCTGCAGCTCGTCTGCTGATTACAATGTAGCACACCTGCTGCCAGCTTCACCTAGAACACACCTAGGAGAGAGAGAACAGGAAGCACTACCACAGTCCACAGCCTTAAACTGTGGCTCTCTCTCTCTCTATATATATATATATGTGTGTGTGTGTGTGTGTGTGTGTGTGTGTGTGTGTGTGTGTGTGTGTGTGTGTGTGTGTGTGTGTGTGTGTGTGTGTGTGTGTGTGTGTATATATAAATATATACACACACACACATATATATTCACTTGTATAGTTCTGAGAGTTTTTTGTATGTTTCTCATACATTGTTTTGTACTTTGGAATCCTGTCATTTTTACAGTCATTTTAAATATATATTTTAAAATACTACATTAAAAAATGTCTATTATCACATTATTAACGATGGTTTTAATTTTCACTCAGATCAAACTACAAAAAAATCTTGTAACTGTAATTATTATTTATCGGCAGGTTGTTGACAGCTGACAGATGGCTGGAGAAACCCAGAGCTTTACCTGCATGTTGCTGTTGTAGAAATCACCGAGAGAAAATGTATAATACATAAATGTAATGTATAATGTCATAAACGTCTGTTTGTGAAGTTGGGGGTAAAATGGTTTAAATGGAACCTTTCAGAAAAAAATCATGCAAGAAGCTTCCTGATTCTCTTCATGTTTTCCTGCTGACTGAATGAATTCTTCAGGACATAAACACGTTTGTTGTTCTTTTACTGTTTCCCCCAAAGTTTCCCATTTTCCATTAATAAACATTTCAGAACTTTCACATGAAGCATTGTAATTACTAAACAGAGATCATTAGTATTTTTTCTTCTGTTGTTGTGCTGTGAGGATTTTACCTGAGACTCATTATTTGAATATTGGTTCTTTTTGAAGGTTTTTAAACATTTTGAAGATGACTGAGAGTCGACTCGAAGCTTCCTGGTTGCAGAGCTGTGGATGATGATCCTGAGCTGCTGAAGCTCTGGACATGGTTGGGTTGTCTTAATGTTGTGTGAAGTGTGAATACAAATCTAGATTTTCCGTAATGATGACGCTCAGTTCTTCTCTTGGTCACTGCAGGAAGAGGAAGAGCAGTTGGGATGTAAATATGTGACTGTAGTTTCATATTTTAGGCAGAGCTGCAGTTCCATGTTTCCTCTAAAGATGCTCAGTTTTGTGATCTTCTGTCATGTTTCGTTCCTGATCCACTGCACAGAAAACTCCACAGGTACAGATTAAATGTAATTCCTTTCTGGTGGTACTTTAATGACTAGTACTGAGTTTTATGTCCAGGGTATATTGTGTACAGACTGCAGCAGCTATTATTGTTCAGTTATTATTTGTTAAAATCTGTAAGATCGACTTAATTTGTGCTGTTTTTGCACCATAAATAAATGTTTGTTTTTCATTAGGCTAAATGTCTTCAAACATGATGCACAATTCTTATGTCTTAAGTTTTATGTTTAATGAAAATACTTGTTAGTTAAAAGAAAATACTATGATTTAGATAATATGTTATAACTGTTATATTTATTCATGAAAAAAATAACCTTGATACTAATTTCTATAAAATGTATATGAAAAATATTTTACAAATGTATTTATATATGTATAAATACAGACATTTATTTCTTGAATTCAGGTTTTTAAAACTTTAATTTTCACCCCAACAAATTAAAAATGCAAATATCTAAAGGTAAAGTAAAATGAATAATAATAATGAAGGATATTCTATTCTAAACACCAGTCATGAAGTAACAACAGCAATCCAGTGGGCTAGATAGATAGATAGATAGATAGATAGATAGATAGATAGATAGATAGATAGATAGATAGATAGATAGATAGATAGATAGATAGACAGATAGACAGATAGACAGATAGACAGATAGACAGATAGATAGACAGATAGACAGATAGACAGATAGATAGATAGATAGATAGATAGATAGATAGATAGATAGATAGATAGACAGAGAGACAGGTACTTTATTATGGTTATCATCCATCTGCATCTCTTCAGTCTTTAAGTACATTGAGTCATAATGTTAAAAAGCTGGTAATCCTGTGTTTAACACGTCAGAATCAACTGTAATTGTGCCTGACAGTATTTTCCACTGCGGTTGTTATTGGAGGCAAACTGGGCGACAGTGAGGCTATTTTCCATGTGATAAAAGAGGAATGGCGGCTAAAACAGGAAACGGCAAAAAGCTGACTGTCAGCAGGATATGAGTGATGAAGTGGCACCGCGAATACAGCATCGTGTAAATACAGAAGATGTGCCACCAGATATGTGAGGCTGAATCCTGGGCTGATATGTGTAAAACTGTGCACAGTTCACATCTGATTTTATCTGCGTGATGGAATGGAACACCCATAAAAACACTAAAGTGTAATGTTTAAAGTAGAAGTTCATATATCTGCACAGTTTCAGTCAATGTGGAAGTGTCTACCTTGGAAATGTCAGACTAAAATAAAGAAATATACATATCAGGCTGATATGAAAAAAACATACAGCAAACACAAAAGCAGTAGTTAGTGGTCTATATATGTAGTTCTAATCATATATGAACATTTAAACTGTGCTTAAAGTGCATCTACTGTGTTGAAAAAAGTAACAGTACCTTTATATTACATTACATGGAAGAACAGACAAGTAAAACTTTTTATGATTACAACGAAATTAAATCAAATTAAGTAAAGTTTGAGATTAAAAAAACATGTTTCTAACCCAGGTCCTCAGACAGGAAGTGTCAGGTCCATGGACAGTCCTTCTCCTCAGCCAGGAAGTGTCAGGTCCATGGACAGTCCATCTCCTCAAGCAGTGATCCGGTTTTCGGTCCCGGAGGATCACCACATCTGTCTGCCATGCGACCTCTCCGACAGCTCCGATGTGGTCTGGACTTTCCAGGACAGGAAGGTTCTGGTGACCCGACAGGGCAGCTACGAGACCAACGAGGACAGCCGGCGCTACCGTCTGCAGTCTGACGGTGGACTCTGCCTCCAGCAGCTCGACGACTCAGACGACGGAGGATACCGCTGTAACCAGCTGCTGGTAGCCGAGCTGCAGGTGCTCTCAGGTAAGCAGGAGGTGGAGCTATGAGTAGTGCTTTATGGAAAGGATGGACCTTCACCCATGAGCCAAACTGTCAGGCGGTTTTGGTGTCCCGAACCTTTGAACATGTAGAACCTGTTTTGGAAAGAGAGTTTGGGTTTCAATGCTGATTAGTTAAACTTGGATAAATGATGTTTGTCTTTGTCCAGTAGCATCCTCATATCTCTAACATCATCGTAATTTATCTCCATTGTGCTGGAGTTGAGTCCAACACCTACTGCTGTTTTATTGCCCTCTGAGTTCAACACCTGACCAAAGCTGTAGATCCGACACCACAACGGAAACAGAAAGGCTGACATGGCAGACTTTCTGTAAATGTTTGTTCCTACGGTGGAAAGTCTCGTTTTATGTTCCCTCACAGCTGAAGCAAGTCATTTTGAATATCTTGTAACAATCCAGAGCTGATCTGGGATAGTCCATGAACACCCTCTGGTCATCTTCTTGGACTGAATGGTTATATCAAGACAATGAGGTCCAATCACCTCTGAAACAGCAGGTTTGAAGGTTTCCCCTGGTCCACACCCGGTTTCTCGAGTTCCTTCAGTTTTACTGAATTTTCTAACAGTCTTTAATCCGCCACAGCAGTGCCATCACTTCTAACACCGTTCAAATGTTTAGCTGGACCAACATCCAATGAGAAGATTCACACAGAGCAGCATCATGGCCAACACTCTGAATGTCCTCGGTGAGGGATTAATGAAGTTGGTCTTATCTTAACATTTCAGACCTGTCCTAATTGTGTTTAAATGTGATTCTTGGAATGGCAGCCAATTTAAAAACACAGGAAGCGTAAGGGCAGTGCCAATATCTATAATACCATGCTATAATACTATATGCTATGCCAGAAAAAGATTTAGTATGTCCCAATACACAGTATGTCAAATGTAGTAGGGAAAAATATCAGCATGTAGTACTGCTTCCCAATGGATTTTGCAGTTTTCAAGTTGTAATGTTTTAGTGGATTCTGACCCACAATCCTCTACGAAGTTGCGTCACATAGATCAAGTTGTCTCACAACAGTGTAAACAAGCTAAAGCCACTAAAACACACAAACAGGTGACTACATTTCACACTACAGACTGTGATGGTCAGAATTTAAAGTCCTAGTTGTATGCAGACTGCAGGAACTCCTGAACAGGTGATGTCTTTTTAAAACAGCAGTTGTCTTCCTATGGAGGCATTCAGTAACAAGCCATCAGAACGAACCAGACTGGAGAGTGGAGCTCTCACATCATCTAGTTTAGTCTCCAGAAGAAAGAGAAGCATCAAAATGAAGGAATACGGCTGCCTGCCATTAGAAAATCAGCACCTTGGCTTTCTTCTTTGTGTCTGATGCCTGCTGTGATAATTCACCTGTAAGGCCTGGTCATCTAAACATGTAGAATACATGACATGACATTATTTTACAGATTTACAGTTTATGGAGGTTGGGTATTATCATGGTTGTTAGCTTGTTAACTGGGCAAATGTCCCCGGATCTGTCCCACAAATGTTCTTCTACATGCACGGTATCTCTTTGCAGTGAAATGATTATTTAAAGTCAAGTCTAATACAGGTTAAGCTTGACTTTAGCTTTCTAGCTAACATTTGAACAGCCAGTAAATAAGATAAAAGGACATTTACGTTCACTTTCTTTGGATTAAACACAACTTTTGCACAGCTTTTCCTGTAGATTTCATATTGTCAGAGGGAGCTGGATGTTGCGGCAGCCGTCTCATTGAGTTCTAGCTTCTTCTTAGAGCTACCATCACAACAGAATCCCTGAACACCTTCGGGAGCCACCTCAGAAAAACTCCATGATTTGGCCTCTGCTGGTCTGCGGTGTTCAAGTAGGTTTCCAGGTTTGCGAAAAAGGTGTCCAAATAAAAAAAACATTCAAATATGTAGTAAAAAAATCAAGTCTCAAGTCACTTGTCTAAGTCTAAGTCTGTATTATCTAACTATAGTCTAAGTCTAGTCACAAGTCACAAATATGAAGTCCAAGTCAGGTCAGTGTTTGACAAGCAGGTCTGAAGTCCTAAAATGTGTGACTGTTTCCCCTCATCTGTCTAGAACTACGCAGAACTTAACCATAGAGGTGGTGGGTCAGAAAACACTGGTTGTAATGGTCAGAATGTTAAACATTATAAAACACTGCTGTGGGAAACAGATAAAAATGACTGAATAATCAGGTTAATTAATCTGAACAGAAACCAGCAGAAACCACAGACTGTGTAACAGGAAGTGAACCTGTTTCATAAGATGTGGTTAAATTCTCCATTTATTCTTCTGTTTTCGGTGTGGAAGAGGATGTTGAAGGCGGAGCAGAAAGACGGATAGATAATAAATAATATATATATATATATATATATATATATATGTATTATATATATATAAAAATTCTCACAGATGATGTTGGTCAGATCAGCCGCCCACTGAAGGATGATGAAATATTCAAAGTGGAAATGACGGCAGAGTTCTGGGAAACTGGAAACTCAGATTTAGGACAGAATGTCAGCAGTCTACTGATTAAACCTGAGACCTCCATGTCAGTGATGGGAAAGTATTAAGAGCTTTATCTTAAGTAAAAGTCACAACTTTAAAAAAAAGGACTTAAATGTTACTTGAGTGAACACAATTTTAAGAAAATGTGCCATAAAAGTAATTTTATTACATAGTTGTGTGTTATATTTTTATGTCCCTACCATTGAATAACATGTAAACAGTATTTTAATGTGTTTACTGGCTGCAGTAGAGGTAATTTTGCTCCATGTTTTAAATTTCTAGGTGGTTTAATTTAATCAGCTAGCTTCACAATTAATGTTTAAACAGCCATAAAACTATAGATTTAACTGCAGGAAATAATATCAATTCCACTAGACTCAGTTACTGCAACTCTGAAATGTCCTCTTTGTTGAAAGAAAAGCATTTTTTTTTCCCAATGCAGATAGCATGAAATGAATGATAAATCCAGTGTAGACATTCTTAATGTGGTAAAAGACTATTGTAGCTGGAAACAGCTGATTTTTAATGGAATATCTCCATTGGGGTACAGAGGAACATTTCCAGCAACCATCACTCCTGTGTTCTAATGCTACATTGTGTTAGCTGATGGTGTTGAAAGGCTCATTGATGATTAGAAAACCCCAGACTTTAGAAGGGTGGTGTACATTCTGAAACTAACCTCCGTGGTCCGTCCTCAGGTCAGGACTTCAGCGTGTCTGAAGGCCGGACGCTGCTGCTGCCCTGCAGATCCTCCAGACCCAGACTGAGGTGGAGCCGTCAGAAGGAGGGAGGGAGGCGGGAGGTCATCTTCACCCGCTTCAAAGACGGGACGGTGAAGTCGGAGACGGATGGCAGCCGGCTGAGCTTCACCAACGACGCCCTGCAGATCCAGGATCTGCAGCTGGACGACACCGGAGAGTATCTGTGCAACGGAGTCCTGCAGGCCAGAGTGGGCGTGTTGACAGGCTGGTTATTAATCATGTGTATATATATATACACACACACGTGGACAAAATTGTTGGTACCCCTCGGTTAATGAAAGAAAAACCCACAATGTTCACAGAAACAATTTGAATCTGACAAAAGTAACCAGAAAAGCACTCAGAGAGCGCAGTACTCCGCCAAGGCTGTTCAGTTGACGTATCGTTTCCGACGGATGAAATCTTTAATAAAAAATTTAATTTCTGAATAATATGTGCAGCTGTAGTCACAGGAACATCAAGCTGCTTGGAGATGGTCTTCTAGCCTTTACCTTTAACATGCTGGTCTATAATTTTCTTTCTAATCTCCTGAGACAACTCTCTCCTTGGCTTCCTCTGGTCCATGTTTAGTGTGGTACACACCATGTCACCAAACAGCACAGTGACTACTGTAACCCTATAAATAGGCCAACTGACTGATTACAAGTTTGTAGACACCTGTGATGCTAATTAGAGGACACACCTTGATTCAACATGTCCCTATGGTCACATTATTTTCAGTCTTTTCTAGGGGAACCATCATTGTTGTCCAGGCCTGTTTCATGAGTTTATTTTTTAAAATAATTCTGTTGAACCACGGTTCAAAAGCAATGTCTGATTTTCATTGGTTCATTTTCATAGAATTGTTATTTATTATTGTTTTTGTCAGATTCAAATTATTTCTGTAACCATTGAGGTTTGTCTTTCATTAACCGAGGGGTACCAACAATTTTGTCCACGCATGTGTGTGTGTGTGTGTGTGTGTGTGTGTGTGTGTGTGTGTGCGTGTATATATATATATATATACATATATGAAGGTAAGTGACATCCCATTCCTAATCCATAGGGTTCATTATGACATTGGTCCACCCTTTACAGCTAGAACAGCTTCAACTCTTCTGGCAAGGCTGTCCACAAGGTTTAGGAGTGTGTTTATGGGAATTTTTGACCATTCTTCCAGAAGCACATTTGTGAGGTCACACACTGATGTTGGACCAGAAGGTCTGGTTCTCAGTCTCCGCTCTAATTCATCCCAAAGGTGTTCTATGAGGTTGAGGTCAGGACTCAGTGCAGGCCAGTCAAGTTCATCCACACCAGACTCTGTCATCCATGTCTTTATGGACCTTGCTTTGTGCACTGGTGCACAGTCATGTTGGAAGAGGAAGGACCAGCTCCAAACTGTTCCCACAAAGTTGGGAGCATGGAATTGTCCAAAATGTCTTGGTGTGCTGAAGCATTCAGAGTTCCTTTCACTGGAACTAAGGGTCCAAGCCCAGCTCCTGAAAAACAAGCCCACACCATAATCCCCCCTCCACCAAACTTTACACTTGGCACAATGCAGTCCCACAAGTATCGTTCTCCTGGCAACCTCCAAACCCAGACTGGTCCATCATATTACCAGATGGAGAAGCATGATTGGTCACTCCAGAGAAGGTGTCTCCACTGCTCTAGAGTCCAGTGGAGGCTGCTTTACACCACTGCATCCCATGCTTTGCATTGCACTTGGTGATGTATGGCTTGGATGCAGCTGCTCGGCCATGGAAACCCATTCCATGAAGCTCTCTGCTGAAGCACTGTTCTGGAGCTAATCTGAAGGCCACATGAAGGTTGAAGGTCTGTAGCGATTGACTGCAGAAAGTTGGCCACCTCTTGGCACTATGCGCCTCAGCATCCGTCAGTTTACGTGTCCTACCACTTGGTGGCTAAGTTGCTGTCGTTCCTACACACTTCCACTTTCTTATAATACAGCTGACAGTTGACTGTGGAATATTTAGGAGCCAGGAAATGTCACGACTGGATTTGTTGCACAGGTGGCATCCTATCACAGTTCCACGCTGGAATTCACTGAGCTCCTGAGAGCGACACATTCTTTCACAAATGTTTGTAAAAGCAGTCTGCAGCCTAGGTGCTGGATTTTATACACCTGTGGACATGGAAGTGATTGGAACACCTGATTCTGATTATTTGGATGGGTGAGCCAATACTTTTGGCAATATAGTGTGTGTGTGTGTGTGTATATATATATATATATATATATATATATATATATATATATATATATATATATATATATATATATATATATATACTACCATATAACTGAGCACTTCTACTTATAACTTATAACTAATCACTTAAAAAAAACTCAGTTTCCTTGTGAACATTGATATTTAACTGTGGTTTTAGAATGACTTAGTATCTTAAAATGAGTCTTCTGAGACGTGTTGAGCAGGTGTTGTATATTTGAACATTATTCTGTTGTTCTTGATCGATTAATTTAAATTCTAACTAATTTCTTTGACCTCTCAGTGGCCCATGAGCCAACCAGCATCCCAACATCCACCAGTACAGCTCAAACATCTGCAGTGATGAAGACAGGTAGGATTTATTTCTCATTAATGCCAGCTTGTAGATTTTTAGAACACTTATGTTTGTGCTTAAAGAAGCTGTTGACATTAAAAACCACATGTCAGGATGAGATGAGCTGAAATTTTAAAGTAAACCAACATCTTAAATCATTGCTGCAAATGGAAACATGAGACGATGAGACACGTAGAAATGTTCAAAATACCTGCAAGTTAGAAAGTTTCACTGGGAATAGTAAGCTTTAAACTTTACCAAATAAAATTTAATTTTATTCTATAAAACTGTTATTTTTATGCAGTCATTTCACATTTATTTCATCAGAAATGCCAAAAATCCCAAATAGTAAAAAATCAAACAGTATTTATAGAATGTGTGTTTTCTGTTCATCAGATGTGGTTGAAACAAAGAAGAAAGAGAAGAAGAGGCCAGAGAATGGTTGGTCAGCTGCTTCCCCCACAACTCACATTTCTAGTTGGCTTCCAGATGCATGGATGACCAGATGTTGGGTTGACCAGATGTTGGGCTGATCAGATGTTGGGTGGGCCAGATGTTTGGTTTCCAGATGTTTGGCTGACCAGATGTTTGGTGGACCAGATGTTTGGTGACCAGATGTTTGGCTGACCAGATGTTTGGTGGACCAGATGTTTGGTGACCAGATGTTTGGCTGACCAGATGTTTGGTGGACCAGATGTTTGGTGGACCAGATGTTGGGTTTCCAGATGTTTGGTTGAGCAGATGTTTAATGGACCAGATGTTGGGTTTCCAGATGTTTGGTTGAGCAGATGTTTGGTGGAGCAGATATTTGGTTTCCAGATGTTTGGTGACCAGATGTTGTGTCTGTTTGGCTCTCAGCTCTGCTGCTGGTCGTAGTCGTGGGTTTGGGGTTGATGATCGTCTTCATGGCGTCCGTCTGCGTTTTACTGACCAGCATGAAGTGCAGGAGGATGAAGAAATTCAGATATGCAGGTAAATTAGAGACAGAAAACCAGTGGTGTTGTTATTTTTATGATGCTGTATAGTATATATTTTATTCAGACAGTAGACTGAGATGGTTTAATGAAAACAAATGACAAGAAAATTAACTTAACCGGCCGCCCGTATAGCTCAATGCGTTAAGCGGGTGACCCATGTACAGGGCTAGTCCCCGATGCAGCTGGCCCGAGTTCGATTCCCACTCGCGGCCCTTCGCTGCATGTCTTCCCCCGATTCTTCTCCCATTTCATGTCTCTTTCTCTCACTGCACCTATCCAATACAGCTGATAAAAGGCCAAAAAAATAACTTTAAAAAAAAAGAAAATTAACTTAACCATCATTTTGAGTTCTTCACATTTGAAAATGTTAAAAGAAAATACGGATTTGAGGTCCCTAAAGAGTATAAAACATCTGATATTAAAAAAAATGAGACAAGAATTTATTACTAACAAACATTTTTTCCATATTTTAACAGTGTTTTCCTATAAAAAATGGAAGTTAGATGATAATGATGTAATGAACAGACTACAGACAGGAAATCTCTGATCTAAACAGAAACCAGGAACTGAACCTGTTTCATAAAATGTGGTTAAATTCTACATTTATTCTTTTTTTTTTTTGGTGTAAAAAGAGGATGTTGGAGGCAGAGCAGAAAAAATCAAGTAGAAAATCTAAAATTTTCTCACAGATGTTGGTCACATCAGTCACCCACCTGAGGATGAGAACTATTAAAGTGGAACCAACCACAGCAAGATTTTCTCTTCTCTTATAAAATGTTTTTTTTTTTTTTTTTACCTGTTTCACCAATCTCTGATCTTTTACGTCTAGATTTTGTTCCTCTTAATTTTCTAAAGAAAGAAAACAGTGTTAAGAGTGACCCTCTAGATCAGAGGGGGCGTGAAGCTTTGTCTGCTCAGAGGCTGTGAGGTTGTAAAAATTTGATTTTCACATTCTGGCTAAAATGAGAGTAACAGACTCACTGTGTCATCACAAGTCTACCTATAAAACATTTTAAAAACACATTTATTTGCTCTTTCCTCAAAAATAATTTGCTGCTTTGATGCCACACCTCCTTCACCTCTAAACCTGTCCACGCTTTCTTCAGGCTGGCTCCCAGCTCATCCAGATTCATTATTTTTTTGTGCAGTTAGAAAATTACTGATGGAAACCAGAATTACCCTAAATATGGTTTTATTGAAGGACAAGACAGAATTGCGTTATTTGTGGTGAAATGCTCGCAAAAGACAGCATGAAGCCATAGACTTTATATACAGTCTATGCATGAAGCCAAGCAAATTACAGTGACATCAGGAAACAAAACACAGTCGGAAAGATATTCACAGATTCGGACTTCCGGCATCAATAACTCATTAGATATACATTGTCTAAACAAAAATGATGCCCGTTTCCCATCGTTTGTTACAGGTTCAGTGAGGCTCAGGTGCAGGAATGAGGAAAGAGACCAGATGAGTCTTCAAAACAAGGATTTATTCACAGATTCCGGAAACACAAAAAACTACAAATATGTCCGGTAGACGAGAACCGGAAATGACGCTTAATAGAGCGCGACAAGAAGACTACCGCTACGAGGGTTCCCCTAGTGGACTGGCGGAGTTCAAACTACAAAATAATGGACTGACCCACGTTTGGCATCACTTAGGTAGGAAAGCAAATAACAGAATTCTAGAGCGAAGATCAAATGAGCAAAATTCTAATGAAACAAGAAGCAGACTATAACTGGCAACATATTATCTACGCTGGAACTAACAGCGGATACAAGAATAATTCCAAACTCAATAAGAATCCAAAGGCTACTTTAAGCAAACTAGAGTTGTACTATACTCAGACACAAGAACTATCATTTACCAAACACTAACTCACTAGTCTGGAAGGCTCGTGCCCAGGAACAGCATGAATGGACGGGGAAAGGGAGGTGAGGGCTGGTGTCCAGCTGGTAGGGGGAGCTGCACACGGAGGAGGGTCCCGGAGGGAGACAGGTGTACCGGAAGCTGCCACGTGTTGATGTGGCGTCTGAAGGCGGCGGAGACTGACCAGGTGAGCTCCGAACTTGAGTGGGAGGAATAGTTGCAGCCAGAGTTTCTTGATCCAAATGCAGCGAGAACAGGTGGGCACGAACTGGTGGGATCCAGATGTCGATCCTTCACGGTCCCGCACAGAATGATGAGTAGAGTCAGGCTTTATTGTAGAGAAGATGGCTTCTGATTGGCCCGGCTCCACCTGCTCCCGCTCCGCTGCTGCTGCTGATTACAATCATTCATACCTGCCACCGCAGCCTTCATGCCCAGCACACCTGTAGAGCACAGAAAGGGAGGGGAAAATGGAGAGCCCTGTCTAATGCCTGTTTGGGGCAGGCCTGACATCGTTGTGAGGTAGACAATGTGCTACAAGCCCAGTTTAATCAAAAGTAGCTGTCTTTCAAGCTGCAGGAATAACATTGGTGTCTATGAAGAGTGAACAGGGACCGTCTGCAAATTAAACTGTTGCAACAGCAAAGAGACACATATTCAATAATTCCACTCTGATACACTGCAGTGTCACCAAATTCAATGCAGGCATTAATTGGCTCATGCTGGTCATACTACAACTCTTGGTTTGATTTTCAATATGTTTGCATAATTTTAAGGAGTTTTTATAGTAAAACATAAAATAAATAAAAATTCAATAACTCTGATGCACTGCAGTGTCATCACATTTACTGCAGCCATAAACTGGCTCCTGTTAGTCATAGCACAAATATTTTTTTTCATAATTTTAGGGAATTTTTATTTGTAATACAATTTAATAACTTCCCTGTTAGTACTGTAGTGTACTTATGGGGGGCTGGGGTGCATCTTATCGGGGGCTCCAAGCCAAACAGGTTGGAAACCACTGCACTAGATCATCACATAGAATTTGTTAAATTATCTTTTTTTTCCTTGAAATTCTTTATTTTCTTGCACCCCTCACAATTAAAAAAAAAAAATTGAGGAGGGACTTAAAGTGAAACCTCCGTCTGATCCAGAAAAATAAAACTGATTAAAAGTTACAAAGCATTTTCAAAGTTCATGAAGAATTTATTGATGAAATAAACCCTTAATAATAATAATAATAATAATAAGAAGAAGAATAACAAATTTTCGAAACACTCAAATACACTTTACATATAAAATCAACAAACATTAAAATAATTGATAATTAATAAATACTTTTCACGATGTTCTGTAGTTTTTTTGTTGTTTTGTTTTTTGTTGCATAAACTATTTTTCACATCGGCATTTCTTAGCTTTTTAAGAAGAAATTTATGGATATTTACACTTTGTAGATACAAAAACTTCTGTTGCCATGAAAAACCTTTTATAAAAAAATGTAAATATATCACCGCATTCAACAAAAACTGCACAAAATCAGTGTTTTTCTTTTTTAACATTTAGAAGCATTTTCTTACTTTCTTCTATATCTTATACCTTGTTTCGGTATGATTGTTAAGCAGTTTGCAAAAAGAAATAAATCTTATTTCCTCTTCCTAGATAAACAAATGCAAAGGATTCTTATTAAAAATATTGGTTATGTGCTTATTTTAAAGATCTGAAGCAGTACATGTAATTAAGGGATTTTCACAGATATTTCTACAGGAACAGGAACTAACGTTCAGTAGAAGTCTGCCTGTTTGCAGATGATTCTGTAGTGTATATTTCTATCATCACCTTAATGCTGTTTCCTCTGCAGCAGCACTGAGGCATGAAGACACAGAGCTGCAGCCGTGGAAGACGTCCAGCGGACAAACCGGTAACGTCTCTGACCTCTGAATGCCGCCATAATCTCAGATCTGTTCACAGGATATAACTCCATCTGTCTGCAGACTGTGAGGCCATTGAGGAGACAATCCATTACGCCTCTCTGGGCCGACAGAACTGGAGGGAAAGACCCGGCAGGACTCCAGCAGATCAGAGTGTGATCTACTCGTCCGTCATCACCAGACCTGCTGCCAGATAGAAACTCAAAAATCCATGTCTTTAAACTGTTTTTACCCCATATGCATTGTCTCTTTGTCTCAGAACAAACCATCTTAGATCATCAGGGGTCTTCTGCTGGACCATATATAGATATTTTATTAATCCCGAGGGAGATTCATCTCTGATTTACCCACAAGTCTATCTTATATATCAACATATGTTTAGAAAAATTGCCCGTTGACCCCAAAAATGTTCCAAAACTATGTCTGAAATCATCACAGGCTTTCTGCTTGTCATCTCATATCCATTAAACTTTTTAAATCATAAAATATATAAAATACTTTGCAAGACGATTAAAAAAAATAGTCCCAAAAAATGTGCTAAAACAATTTTAACACATTTTCAAAAAACTTTTACCTTGACATGTTTGATATCTTGAGCTAAAATTTGTTGTTTTTATTAATATCCATATTTCATGATATAAGAAAATGAGAAAAATCAGAGATGGTCAAGAAAAGAGTGTTGGTTTCAGATGGATTTACTATTAAAGTGTGAATTTTTATTGTTCTAGTTTAATGAACGTGTAAACCTGCCAGGAGCCCCAAACACATGTAAAACGACAGGTTTCCAGAGATGAACACATTTTTAGTGATTATAAATCAATATATTTTCACAAAACACTTCAAAGTTGTAAAGTTAAATATAGTTTCAGCCCTAAAACTATGAAACTCAGACTGTAATAGTCTATACATGTAAAACGGCTTCATCTCTAGTTTTTGTCTTTTTATGAATTTGAAAGTTTTCAAAGCTCCACATTTCAATATTAATATAAATAAACATGAATTTGGTGTATACACAGATGAGTGATTTAAAAAATCTAAAGCATAATTTCCAAACTCCATTTTCTGACTATTGGTTTCTGTATAAATGATTTCATGGAACATGTTTTTATCCTTTCATTCTGCAGATTGTTTCGTTCACAGCTAGAAAATGTCATCCAGTTTCCTCTAAATGTCCGTCAACAGCAGAGTGAACTTTCAGGTTTTTGCTACTTTTGACATTTGAATGAAATCAACTTAAGTCTTTATTTCCCTTTATTTATCTGCACTAGTCTTTATTTCCCTTTATCTGCACTAAAGTCCTTATTTCCCATTATTTATCTACACGTCTTTATTTCCCTTTATCTGCACTAAAGTCCTTATTTCCCATTATTTATCTACACGTCTTTATTTCCCTTTATCTGCACTAAAGTCTTTATTTCCCATTATTTATCTGCACTAAAGTCTTTATTTCCTATTATTTATCTACACGTCTTTATTTCCCTTTATCTGTACAGACTTTTAGGGATTGTAATGTTGAGTCTCCTTTTCCCTCATGTGCCAAAGAGCTTTAGCAAATTAATATCTGAGGAAGTAAAAGTGAAAGAAAATGACAAAGCTGATCATTCTGACCAGGTCACACCCTGAAAATGATCAGATCCAATAAGTTAACTTGTGTAAATGTGCAGAGAAATAATAAAGTCAGAAAACATACCTTTGTCTGAGGAAGCCGGATGGTGTCGCTTCACACAGGAAACACCTGGAAAAATGTAAAAATAACACAAATTTAAATGTCCACATGACAAAAAACATAAACTCAGTCAAAGCAGGTTTAGGTTTGAGCCATGAACCCATGACAGTAGAAACACAGCGTGTGATATGAGAAGATTTTATTGGAAAAGGAACATTTAGCAGCAATATAAAGACAGTAGAGGCTCCAGATAAACATTATAGACAGAAAAATAAACTTTCTGCTGTTGTGCAGATGGTAAGAGACATTTAACATTCAGTTTCTGTTTATGGACATGATTATTGGTTTCAATGTGCAAAAGAGCAAAGCTCCAAAATATCAGGAACAGAAAACTTTATTTACATAAAGTACAGTCAGTTTTTTCTCTTCAGCAAGTCGGCAGCGAATCTGCAGCTTCAGTCATATAAAACATGATAATTAGTTTATTTAAATAAGAAGATATTAAAATGTTGTCAGTTTGTTTAGAAAAGTCAAATAGTTCTTTACCTGCTAGTTTTTAACTCAAAGATGGAGCATTTTCTGTGACGTATGATCCAAAGAAAGCAGCAAATCTTTATTTTGTAGCTAAAATCAGCAAATATTTGACTTTATATTTGAAAATCATCAATAAATCAGTCATTATGGTGATGTTATAAATTTATTTAGGAAATAAAATGAACATAAATCTAATTTACTATAGATATGAGTGTATTAGTGATTTCAGGTGAGATCTTTTTCTCATGAAGGTGACCAGTCTTTAATTATCTATCTCCATCCTGCAACGCCCCCTGGTGTCTGAACGCCAACATCAACAATGTTTACATGGAAGCTAAAGCTGCTTATTGACAAAAACTATATGGATTTATTGCCACGTATATAACAGTCTAGAAGTTATCAGCTACTTCTAACCAACACACGTGAAATTAGAAGTTTATGAGCTGCTGTTGTTTTATAATTAATAAAAATTATATAATAATTATACCTTCTTTTTTTAACACCTGAGTGCATCATTTGATGATTAAAAGCCACTTAAAGGTATCTGTGCAAAAGTGATTTTTTTCCATTTACTTTATAGCAACTCCAAAAATGAATTTGCCACTAAGATGTTAGTAAATAGTTTTTATAATAAATTTTGTATCATATGTCCATTCACATGTAGATAATTTATGCTCATACAGTCAGTGAGAGGACCGTCTACTTCAACTGAATCCATTAATCACAATTACCCATTAATGTTTATATAACAATAATAATTATTATTATTGTCATTATTATTACTATTATTAGTAGTAGTATTATTACTACTGTTATTATTATTATTATTGCCATTATCATTATTCTTATCATCACCATCTTCATCATTATTATTATTATTTTTAAGCACTGGTGGAGAACAAACTCTTCATCGTTTACAACACATCCAAATACTAAATAAAATAAAGTAACAGTGAATAAAAGGCTTTCTATTTGTGGCCGTGTGATTGGTTCGGGTTCTTGCGACTCATCACTGCTGAGTACGTCACATTCTCTTCAACCAATCGAGGCTCTCGCCTGCCAGAGGGGCGGGGCTTGTCTGGAAGCTTCAGACTGGAGTAATGCAGCGACTCTTCCTGCAAAAACACAACCAGGATTACTGCAGCTTCCTGCAACACCAACACAAAGATATTTAAATTAATGTATGTCTTCATGTTCTTAAAAGATAAATACACTGCTCAAAAAAATTAAAGGAACACTTTTTAATCTAAGTATTGCATCAAGTCAGTCAAACATGAGGGATACTGATCTGGTCAAGTAAGTAACAGAGGTGGTTTTTAGTCAGTTTCAGCTGCTTTGGTGTTCATGAAATTAACAACAGGTGCACTAGAGGGGTAACAATGAGACACACCTCAAAACAGGAATGAGTTTACAGGTGAAGGCCACTGACTTCTTGTCCCTCCTAATGTCTGACCGTTTTTCACTAGTTTTGCATTTGGCTAGGTTCAGTGTCACTGCTGGTAGGATGAGGAGATACCTGGACCCTACAGAGTTTGCATAGACAGTCCAACTCTTCTAGGATAGTACATCAATGCATGCCATTGCCAGAAGGTTTGCTGTGTCTCCCAGCACAGTCTCAAGAGCATGGAGGAGGTTCCAGGAGACAGGCAGTTACTCTAGGAGAGCTGGACAGGACCATAGAAGGTCCTCAACCCATCAGCAGGACAGGTATCTGCTCCTTTATGCAAGGAAGAACAGGATGAGCACTGCAATAACTCTAGAAAATGACCTCCAGCAGAACACTGGTGTGAATGTCTCTGACCAAACAATCAGAAAGAGATATAATGAGGGTGGTCTGAAGACCCAACATCCTCTGGTTGTTGACAATTCAAGAAAAACTGGTGATGGTGATATAAATAGAGAAGTAGAGGGCCTTTTTCTATTTAATGGAAACAAATCTGAGCTTTTACAAGAGGAAGTTCAGGTGGTGAACATGTTCTGACCTCGGTGGTCCTCAGGCTGGCGTCCCGTCCTTCTGGATTACAGCAGTAACCAGCTGGTTTACCTGAAGACAGAAGGAGGAGAAGGTTAGAGGGTCTCTGGGGATAAAGGGTCTCTAGGGATACAGGGTCTCTGGGGATAGAGGGTCTCTGGGGATGGAGGGTCTCTAGGGATACAGGGTCTCTAGGTATACAGGGTCTCTAGGCATACAGGGTCTCTAGGCATACAGGGTCTCTGGGGATGGAGGGCCTCTAAGGATGGAGGATCCTCCGAGTCGGGCTAAAACGTGAGTGCAATGATTCAGAATAAGTGAGTCGACTGTGTTTTAAAAACATGAAATCAGCACCAAGAGAACCAACTGACCGGTAAATTTGACAAAATAATTCAGATTTTTTGTTCCACCTGTTGCCTCCCTGACTTCGCAGACAGGGGGCAGCTGGTTTTCTGTCCTCTCTACGTGTGATGCTGTGATAAAGAATAGAGGAGGCCCACACGTTGAGCTGGCATTAGCTTCACAACAGGAAGGTTTATTCTTTGAATAACCAATAATACAATGACAGTAGTTTAATTCAACTCATTTTCTTGAAATATGAAACAACCATGGGCTCTCTTGTTCTTAAATCCACTGATTGTTAACATTGTCCATGAAAACTAGTAAATAAATTAGTTTTAACCATTTTTTAACATAACAGTTTTTATAGTGTTATTCTAACCATATGAAATGTATTTTTAACATAGCAGCAATATACCCTCTCTTACTCTTGTTTCATTCCTTACAAAACAATTGCATCTTTTCTATAAAACAACATATTTATCTCATAACCAACTAAATAAAGAGGGCAATGCTCCTTTAATGACATTTGTAATGACACTAGCTAAACATATAAACAACTGGCAATAATTCAGCATGTAACTTTACAACATATCATTTCTGGTGTTGCCATTAAACCTCATAAATGTGCATTTAGCTACACAATTTACTGTAATGGATTAGCTTTTCCCACACGCACTTCCGCATTAGTCAAGTCCGTTAGCATTAGCGCGATTAGCGAAGGACTAATAAATCCCTTCTTACACACAATTCTCTTAATAAACCGTTTCCTTTACGGCCATGTGCAAACTCTTTAATAAACGACATCTTCTACTCTTAAAGTCTGCAATGTATACTCATTTTAAGCATGTTTACTGACCTGTGATAAAGAATAGAGGAGGCACAAGCTGAGCTGATGTTAGCTTCACATCAGGAAGGTTTATTCTTCCTCAGTGTGCCAAAACACTACTCTTTACCCGCGCGATAAGCGCCCTCTATCGGCTGGATGTGGAATAGCGCTCTAAGTAAGTGAAACTGCACTGAAACCACAGGAGTGATCAAATCAATAGAAACGATGCAAACACACACAAAAAATAACAATAGGGGTGCCTGTTTTCACTTCATCAGTTTGAACACTTCATTTTACTTCCTACTTTATTTCTGAAGTCAATTATTTTCACCTCTCTACACACCTTGAGCTGCAAAGTTCCTGAAAATACAACCACCTGAACAGGGACTTTAATTAGAAATATAATTATAGTTCCTGTTTACGAACCAACATGGAGAAACTGTAACCCTAGCCCAGACAGACAGACAGACAGACAGACAGACAGACAGACAGACAGACAGACAGACCCTTTATTAATCCTGAGGAAAATTCAAGTATTATTGTTGTATTTGTTTTACAGTCTGGGAAGAATTGTTCCTAATCTGATCTCTGGTTTTGACATATTAAAAAAAAACAACTAAATATATAATAAATAGAAATACTAAAAACCTTGCCTGGACATGTCTTTTGTCCATCATTTCCTATGGGGGACAAAATTCAATTCAATTTTATTTATATAGCGTCAATTACAGTCAGATTGTCTCAAGATGCTTTACAGAACCCATATGCCTGACCCCCAGAGCAAGCCAAAACAATTCAACTTTTATGCAGTTTGTGTGAAAACTACGATGGATCACAACCAAGAATCACAGAACAGACCATTAACATTCTTTAGAAAAGGACATGTCATCAGTTATTCTGCTGTAAATCCTTTCCTGTTTTAAAATGTGCTATCTAAATAAATTTTAACAACTTGCTTAAACTGTTTACTAATCCTGAATCTTGGAATAATTTTAAACATTATTCAGGTCTTTCACAATCAGAGGAGGAGGAGATGGGTTAGGGTTCCTGCCCAGGCTCTGATTTACAGGAAGCATAAATGAAAGTGAAAGTATGAGAGAGAAACTAGGGCGAGGTGTTTGTGCCGAGCAGCAGACAAAAAGGGAGTTCTTTCTTTTCCACATATTCTTCAAGGAAAACCCTGTTCTGTAACTCAGAAGCAATAAAAAGCCTACAGGAAGTAAAGTTCCTTGTTTCCTGGCTTCTTTAACTTCCTGTCAGCGTCATGCCAGACCCTAAGCGCTGTCTGGAAGCTCTCTCAGCTCTCTCTGGCTGTAATGTCGAGGCGACTACCGGAGCCTCCCAGCTCAGCCCTCAGGACGTGGTCAACATCGTGGCCCTGAAGGAGTTTTACAGGCAGAAGGGCTTCAGAGAGCTGGAATACCATGTGGAGAGCTTAGGGACTTTATCCCTGCAGGACGTGGACGACATGGACATGTACAGTTCCCCCCTAGCGCTGACACCGGCCCCCGAAGAGAGCCTCAAAACCACAGTGAAGATAAACCTCCAGGACTTCTTCCATCCACAGTTCGACTATGACTTCACCAAGATAAAGGTGAGGGTTTACCTGATCCATGCTTTGGGGGATCTTGTATTTTGTTCTGCTTCTACACTGAACTGTTAAATATGAGTATAATTATGATCTAATGATTTTAAAAAGGAACTATCTCATCAGAGAAGAAGGTTTCAGACCAAGAATGAATATGAACAAGTCATTTTCTACACCCATGTAAAACCTCTTTCAGGGTCCTTTTTGGTGCAGAAAAACTGATTTCCTCCGGTGAAAAACTGGTTAAACTCAAAGTCAAATGCTGACTGATTACATTTGGGGACACAACGAACACCACTTTTCTGCCATCTTAATGTCCTTGTCCAGTAGAAGTCTTGTCTTCACAAACATCCCCAAAAACAAAGTAAACTTCATTCTACAGGCTAAATTAACAAATCTCCATTGTTCCATTTCCTACACAGAACGGAGTTATGTTCAGGAACTATCTGTCAAACAAAGGCTGAAAAGACCAATTGGGAAGCCGGTTCTATAAAAGTTCTTATGACGTCACACCTAGCCAAGTTCCTACAGTTGAATAGGACTAATCAGGGTTTGATGTAGTTCTTGTTAGTTTCTAGATCACAGACACATCTCGGTCTCCATCAGAAAGCAAGACTCTCCTTCAGATGACTCCATCTCTAACTTTAAACCTCCTCTGTTGACCTCCAGGATGGCGACAGGAAGTTCCTGCGAGGTAATGAGCAGTACGTTCGTCCCTGCGGGTGGAACCGGGTCGCCCTGCGCGTTGTCCAGAAGTACGACGACGGAGACAGCTGGCTGAGGACGGGGAAGGACGCCTGGCCCGTCTCCTACCACGGAAACAGCATGGATGGCTCCCTGGGCATCATCCTGACTCATGAAGGGAACCCCAAAGATGAACCGGATTTTCTGGATGCAGCGGCCGCCTCTGTGGTCGCCGAGGACACCCGGGGCCGGGGCGTCTACTCCACACCAGACATCCAGATGGCAGAGAAGCACTGCAAGAAGTTCAAGTCCAAAGTGGACGGGAAGACATACAAAGTGGTTCTTCAGAACCGCATCAACCCGGACAAAAGGGTGAAGTGTCAGAGAGAAGACGTGTGGTTGGTGTATGTCCCCGAAGGACACAACGACATCCAGACGAGGGCCATCGTCCAGGAGTCCATCCGTCCGTACGGCCTGCTGCTGAAGGAGGCGTGAACCAGGACACGTATGAACCCACAGATTCAGCAAATTCAGCCTGACGTCTTCTTATTAACATAAAAAAAAATCACGAAAATTAATTCACGGTTCTGTAAAGACCTTTTCAAAAATGATGTAGTGAATTTACAGCTTTCATGGTTTAATGGTGCTTTCCTAGTGACCTCATCACACTCTACTGATGTATAATGGCCTTGATTTAACTCGGAGGTTGGAAATTTCTCAATCTGAATTTGAATTCTGAGCCCAAAGAGTTCCACGACTCCGTAAACGTAAACGTAAACACTCAACGTTATAGAAACAGTGGAGGACAAGATATGGATGTAAGCAGTGGTGGATGAAGTATTCAGAGTCTTTACTTCAGTAAAAGTACAAATACAGCAAAGAAAAACCATCTCTGTTACAAGTTAAAGTACAGAGCAGCAAAATGTAGTTCATTAATAGTGAAGTATCCATCTGTCAGCTGCACATTGCTTTTGTTCCAGAGAGATAGATAGACTATAGATAGACTATAGATAGATAGACTATAGATAGATAGATAGTTAATCCAGAGGGAAATTCCTGGTTTGAACCACTTTAAATCCAGTTTTAAAGACAAGAGCAACAGATAAATCTGAGGGCTCCAAACACATTCATAGGAAAGAGAAAAAAACAACAAATAAAATAAATGGAGCAGAAAGTCTGATAGTTAATTTACAATGTGGTGCAGTCGAAGCAGAAAGGGCAGAAAATGGAAATGTACGAGTACGTCAACAGCTGGACTTTCGTACAGTACTTGAGTAAATGTACTTAGTTACTTTCCACCACTGGATAAAAGGTTGTCAGATTTCCCAGTGGGAGCTCTGAATTCAAGAGAAATTTTTGATTTCCAGGTTGCTTGAAAAGCAGCATTTTCAGGGAATTTCTGCTGCTATATGTTAAGTTCAGTGTTAAGAAGCTCTGCACAGATTAATGTACCTGAAGGACTCAGAGGTTGGTGATTTATGGATGTGATGATGGAAAAACAAAGTTAGGATGAAACTAAACAGGACAGGTTGATTCATGTCTACTGATATTTACTGATACTACCTAACTTTTATTCCTTACTGCTCATAACTGAACTGTCCTGATGAACACTGATTGAACTCTGGTGGTTTTATTATTCTAACAGTTCATATTTGAGATAATGGTGATCTGGATTAAAATTCTGCTGAGTCATGATGCCGTTCAGCCTCACTGCTCAGAATTCATTTTAATTGTCCGTAATATTAAATCATTCTCTAATATACTCTATGATTTATCTTCTGCAGTCCATCCAGCTAACAGGACTACAGATAATCAGTTTCTCCTGTTTTCTGTTTGAATGTGTGTCCAACATCTGTATGGAATTAAATGGAGAACAGATCCTGGTTTATTGGTAATCTATAATCTGATAGTAAATATTCCTCATAACTTCTTAATTGTTACAGAAATAAGCATCTTGATTCCAAGCTGCATGTTAACACTATAAAACATAAAACATGGCAGATTGTACTGTTAGTACAGTTTCATACTGGGAATTATTAGCAATATAAATTCTAAACTCTTTACAAATCAAGGAAGTTTTAAATCTATTTCTGTTGGTTAACTCGTCCTTTTAATGCATTTACTATCCTGAAAGCAAACATCCTTTCGGAGGTCACTGATGATTATTTCATTTTATTTTCACTTTCTTTAAAGACCAGAATTCCAGAGCCAGAAAAAACAGTTTTCGTACGAGTCAGTATTAAACTATACGAGCAGGTTTACAAACCCACAACTACAGAAACTTAATATTCCTGTTAATGTTGTAAATTTCATTTGGTTATTTATGTAGGATTTATAGTAGAGTATAATTACCATAGTGCAAAAACAACAGTAAAAGTCACGCATTCATTATTTTACTTTAGTAGAAGGATGCACATATTAGCATTAAATAGACCCAAAATACTAAAATTAAAATTTTTTTCAGGCAAAATGTCCAGTTAACAAGAAAATCTTCAATGATGGAGCTTAATGTTGGTCGCTTACTTTATGAAATGGCAGCATGAGTTATAATCTGATTTTATTTGCATTAATAATTAGAATCTGCATTAGAAAACTGCAACTCCTGACAAAACAAATAACTAAATAAATTTAGGAAGATCAGGTAACTTATAAGAGTGTTGACTCAAAGTTAGTGTTTAAAAATGATAAAATAGGATTATGAAATTATGTCCGTTAAAAACTTATTGCAATACAAGCTTAATTAATGCTGAACTTGAGGTTCTGATTAGTTCAGAGGTGAATGTGACAGATCCAGTAGTTCACCAATAGGGGGCAGTACAGACACAGAAATAGATGTGATACTGATCAGTGGTGAACCGATTGTGGAACAAAGATATTATACAGATATTACAGTCTATGGTGGTAGAAGAGGAACTCTTAAATCTTCTGAATACTTGATTAAAAGCTGAAGTTTTACAGACAGACGTTCAACTAATAATAAATACAGAATATAATATTTCTCCACCAGCATTGAGTTTGACTGATGTCAGTCCTGAGCTGCTGTTCTGGACTAAAGCACATCACAGTGAACAAAGATGAATCCAGCTACACACCTGAGCACAGGTAGAATCCAACCATGCTGATGAAGCAGAAGGTGAATAAACCTGGAAGAAGGCAGATCCCCGGACTCCAGCATGGCAGCTTTACTCTGCTGGACCCATCGGCTCCTGAAAACAGAAATAACAGCACTTCATTACTAATCAGTTGATATTTTCACATTTTACACTCCTGTTGAAGTCTCCATGTTTGTTTTTAAGGTGTATAGAACCCATCTCTACCCAGATGTGGTCTGCTGCTAACAAACAGACTTTATTAAATCTTTCATTTGGATTTTCCTGTGAGTTACAGACGACTAAAACTAAAGTTAAACATTTAGCATCAGGATGTTTTCAGGCACCTGAAACCTTAACTAGCTGTGAAACGTAGAAATAAAATACAGCAGCTAAAATAACACGCCCAGATAAGAAAATAACTCTTTCTTCCCTGGATGCTATCAATAAAAATTAGATTCAAAACCTCATTTACTGACTTGGAACAGATAGCAGGTAAAGATATTAAATTATTTTCCCTTTGGTAATATTTTCAGGCTAACCCCAATTATCTCCCAGTCACAACCAAAATTAATTAAAGTTAAATAAAAAAACATAAATGAAGATGTTCTGTTTTCTGTTAGTATCCTAGAATAAACTTGTATTACCTTCTGTTTGGTTTCAGTAAAACATGACATCATTAGCATCATGTAGCATTAGCAATGAACCGATAAACTTACATGCTGAAGCCAACGGCTATCTGTATTAAAAAGAGTAAGATTTTATGTTTAGTTTCATTTAACAGATTCAGAGGTTTCAGAAACACAATTTTGGCTAATGGGAGTTTTCTAACAAAATAATAATTACTTCATGAGGATTCAACCAAATAAAGAAGCTTTAAAAGACCTCCTGTTTTTCAGGTAACGTCTCTTTTCAGTTGTTTTCTTTTTGTCTTTTATTAGAACTACAACCAGCTCCTAGCTTTCTATCCATTATAAAGATAAATCAGTATCTATTGATGTCCTGCACAGCAGCCAACATGTGAGGATCTGGTTGCTGTTTTTATCAAGATAAAATCATTATTTTAATGTCTGCATTTTGATACCTGTTGGAAGATGTTAAAATTCATGTTTGTAAAATTAGAGCAAAAAGGTGTTCAGTTTGTGGTCAGTTCAGTAAAAACTCATTGAAACTGGACCCAACTAAAAAAACACAACTAGAACTATATTTCCTCCCAACCTGACATGTTTGGTTTCAGTTTAGAATAAAACCACGACTAAAACCTCATTGTTCCACCAAATGTCACCATGACTGTTTTTTTAAAAGCTAGACATGAAACTAGTTCACTTTAACCTCATAAACTATAATGCACACATCCCTGTGTATATCTTTGTAAAAATTACTGCTTTATTCAAACAACATAGACCTTATTCTTCTCTGTCCTGTTCAGATCCTGACGTTTCTAAAGATACCAGATATTTGTGTTTTCATGAGTTTTGGGTAAATGTTCAGCATGCTGCACTAAACACCTGGAAATGTTCAGATTTTTATATTTAATTTCAGCTGCTGGGGTTCAGAAACCCGGACTAACTGGGTGTGACTTTATCTCAGTATCGACAGCATTTCGCTTCAGTAACGGCTGGATAATGTCAAATTCAGAGTAGAAGTTTTAATGCTTATGGAAAATCTGAGTGGGGAAACACCTCAACAGTTAGTTCTGATTTCATCTACATTTTCCACAAACATCATAGATTGAATGTAATATGTGAAGAACTGCTCACTAAAAGGTAGTTTTTATTTTTGCTGCTGAGTTTCTGCATCAGTGCCATTCAATTTACATGAATTTATATGTGAAAATTTAAAACATTTTATTAAAAAAACAGCGCATTAGAAACAAAAGCTGCCACACAGACACAAGTTATGACAGGTATGATGTGTGACATGTATGATGTGTGACATGTATGATGTGTGACAGGTATGATGTGTGACAGGTATGATGTGTGACATGTATGATGTGTGACATGTATGATGTGTGACAGGTATGATGTGTGACAGGTATGATGTGTGACATGTATGATGTGTGACATGTATGATGTGTGACAGGTATGATGTGTGACAGGTATGATGTGTGACAGGTATGATGTGTGACATGTATGATGTGTGACATGTATGATGTGTGACAGGTATGACGTGTGACATGTATGATGTGTGATAGGTATGACGTGTGACATGTATGATGTGTGACAGGTATGATGTGTGACATGTATGATGTGTGACATGTATGATGTGTGACATGTATGACGTGTGACATGTATGACGTGTGACATGTATGATGTGTGACATGTATGATGTGTGACAGGTATGACGTGTGACATGTATGATGTGTGATAGGTATGACGTGTGACATGTATGATGTGTGACAGGTATGATGTGTGACATGTATGATGTGTGACAGGTATGATGTGTGACATGTATGATGTGTGACATGTATGATGTGTGACATGTATGATGTGTGACATGTATGATGTGTGACAGGTATGACATGTGACATGTATGATGTGTGATAGGTATGACGTGTGACATGTATGATGTGTGACATGTATGATGTGTGACATGTATGACGTGTGACATGTATGACGTGTGACAGGTATGATGTGTGACATGTATGATGTGTGACATGTATGATGTGTGACAGGTATGATGTGTGACATGTATGATGTGTGACATGTATGATGTGTGACAGGTATGACGTGTGACATGTATGTGTGACATGTATGATGTGTGACATGTATGATGTGTGACAGGTATGATGTGTGACAGGTATGATGTGTGACATGTATGATGTGTGACATGTATGATGTGTGACATGTATGATGTGTGACAGGTATGACGTGTGACATGTATGATGTGTGACAGGTATGACGTGTGACATGTATGATGTGTGACATGTATGACGTGTGACAGGTATGACGTGTGACATGTATGATGTGTGACATGTATGACGTGTGACAGGTATGATGTGTGACATGTATGATGTGTGACATGTATGATGTGTGACATGTATGATGTGTGACAGGTATGATGTGTGACATGTATGACGTGTGACATGTATGATGTGTGACAGGTATGACGTGTGACATGTATGATGTGTGACATGTATGACGTGTGACAGGTATGACGTGTGACATGTATGATGTGTGACATGTATGACGTGTGACAGGTATGATGTGTGACAGGTATGATGTGTGACATGTATGACGTGTGACATGTATGATGTGTGACATGTATGATGTGTGACATGTATGATGTGTGACATGTATGATGTGTGACAGGTATGATGTGTGACATGTATGACAGTAGCTAATAATGTCATGAGTATAATCATGGACCACTAACGAGGACACGACACTATAGAGTGGATAGAAAATCTATTTTATAAACTCTCTGCTCTGCAGTGACTCAGCCTGGTTCATCTGGTTAACATGTGCTGCATTCAGTGTCCATTATCACTTTATGTTATTTATGATCAATGCTTTGAATGTGGAGGTCTAATAAAGGACATTTTCACTGATTAATTCCTGCAGGGTAGAGGCTCCTCATCGAGTAATTCTGAGCTTTCCCTCTTTCAAAGGGCTTCAGTAATTCATGCTGGTCTTTGTGTTGAATGAGACAAAGTTAAACTGTTTAAGATCTCTTTAGGTGCTTCAACTTTTCCTATAAAGTCCCTGAACTTCACAGGAAATGGAAACAGTTTTTCAGACTGAGTTCATTCAGATCACATAAACAGCTGATATCAAAGAATCACAGCTTTCCTGACTGGAAACCATTCCTGAACATTTCTCTCCATTTTTACTCATAGATGACCAACGTTTTGTTGTTTTTTTCATCTTCTTCATTGAGGTTTTAGTGGATTGGAGGCTACTGTTTTGTTTCTGGTATCTTCTACTGAGTCTAATTTGCAGCTTAATTTAAATGATCCAAAGCTATGAATTTAAACATTTTGCTTATTCACTATTTTTAGAGGCTCTTCATAAATTTGCTGTGAATTCACTTGACAGTTATAAATAAAGAGACTTCTGATGCTGATTTCTGCTGATCTTTTACCTGAAGCGAGCACATAAACAATATAAAACTGGCCTTTCTGAGTTTAGGACACATCATGAAATGTCTTTGCTTCTATTTTCTGCTCTGAAAACTGACTGTGGATGAAACCAACTGTCTGAATGCAGCTGCATCTAAGGATTACTGTTGAATCACTTCTCCATTAGTTTCAGGAGGATTCAGTTGGTTGCTTGCTCTGGAAAATGTCAGAGTTTTCTAAAGCTTAAGATGTTTTATGTTGTCCACAGTCCACATATATTCAATTTACTGTCATTAAAGAAACCAGAAAATATGAACATTTAAGGAGCTGCAATCAGATCATTTTTACAAAAAAAATCACTTCATCCAATTCATCAATTAGCAAAATAGTTGCAACTGATTTATTAGTTTCCATCTAATTTAATAATCTAATAACTGTTTCAGCTCCTGTAAAAACAGAAATAAACTCTTACCGTTCACAGTCAGGAGAATTCCTCCATTTACCAGAACATCTCCGTCTGACCGAGAGGTACAGAAATACAGCCCGGCATCCTCCTCTTCAACCTCCTGAAGGTTCAGACCCATCTGGTCGTCTCTTTCCCAGGTCAGACGAGGGTTTCCAGAGTGGAAACTGACCACGTTCCCCCGTAGTTTAGTCTGGGTTACTGTTAGCAGAGGCAGCAGCTGCTCAGAACGCAGCAGGAACCAGGTGATCTCCAGCGTGGACGTCAGGTTGCAGCTCAGAGAAACGTTCTGTCCAGCCTGGACATCAGGGGCTGAGTGGAGAACAGGTGAGGCTGAAGACAGGTGACTTCCTGCAGCACCTGAGGAGAGCCAACAGGTGAGGCTGAAGATCAGCTGTCAGATACAGAGCGTTCAGTAGATGGATCCCAGGAGATGGTTTACAGGAACGTGGATGTCTCTGTGTGTTTATTTTCTTTGTGTTGTTCTCTGCTGACATTTAGCACTGATGGTCACAGCTGGTCCAAAGTTGAAGTTCTGGAAGCAGCTTGGATTTCATCAAAGAAGTTAAACAGTGACTGTTTTACACCAAAGAAAGACGAGCGTGACGGACATCCTACTGTTCACCTGCTGGTTATTAGATCTACCTTTAGACCAGAGAGTCAGTATCCCTGAAGGAACTGAGATACAGAACAGGAACTCTAAGATAACTAGACTGGTTCTGTTTAAAATGAGCCTTTAACATTAAGTCTCTAAACTGAACTAATAAACTGAGCTGCAGCTGTTGGAGTAAAATGTGAAACTTTTAGAAAGTTTTAGTCCAAAAACTGTTTAAATCAATCCAACTGGACTTTAAGAAGGTTCCTTGAAGACGTTTCACCTCTCATCCAAGAGGCTTCTTCAGTTCTGGTGGTGGTTGATGTTGCCTCAGCTTATAACCTCTGTGAGGTGTGGTCAGTGTTACTCACATTCTGACGACCATTGCCAAGGCCCACCTGGCTCCTCAATGATGGTCGTTGGGAGCCAGGGAGTGACAAAGGGGGTCGTTGAAATGTGAGTTTCACCGAGCCCTCGTATGCTAATGGTGCTCGTTAGCATGAGCCACCTCACCTGAGTTAGCTCTGAGTTAGCTCATGCTAACGACCACCACGCTTAATAGGAGACATAATCAGAACCAGAACCAGACCCACAGGAGACATAATCAGAACCAGGACCAGAATCAGAACCAGAACCATAGGAGACATAATCAGAACCAGGACCAGAACCACAGGAGACATAATCAGAACCAAGACCAGAACCAGAACCACAGGAGACAAAATCAGAACCAGGACCAGAACCAGAACCACAGGAGACGTAATCAGAACCAGGATCAGAATCAGAACCAGAACCAGAACCACAGGAGACGTATCAGAACCAGGACCAGAATCAGAATCAGAACCAGAACCCTGAACCAGAACCACAGGAGATGTAATCAGAACCAGGACCAGAATCAGAACCAGAACCAGAACCACAGGAGATGTAATTAGAAACAGAATCAGAACCAGAACCTCAACCACAGGAGACGTAGTCAGAACCAGAACCACAACCACAGGAGATGTAATCAGAACCAGAACCAGAACCACAACCACAGGAGACGTAATCAGAACCAGTACCATAGGAGATGTAATCAGAACCAGAACAAACAGACCCCAGATCAGTTCAGAAACTGGAGCTAGATGAAGGTCAGACTGTGACTGGGAGGGAGGTGTTGATTCCTGCATCTAAACATAAAGCATGAACTTACAAATGAAGGTGAGGAACCAGGTGAGAGCGGCCATAATGAGACTAAAGGTGTAGTCCAGGTGTGTCCAGATGTTGTGCAGGTGTTGTCCAGGTGTGTCCACCGTCCGGCTGCAGCAGCAGGACTGAGGAGTGCTTTGACTGTACAGATGTGATTTAGTTTGAGGAAGTGTTTTTTTTTTAATTCACAGACCAACAGCAGGAAAACAGAACAGTGAAGATTTTTCTTCTGAATTCTTCTCCTGAACTCAGAAACCTCAGAGCTCTAAGTTTCGTTTCTCTGCAGAGCTGTCAACACTCAGTGACAGCAGGATTCTGCCTTCAAAGTTAAACTACTACTTCCTGTTTGGTATTTTCCTGTTTTTTTTATTTATTAGTGTGATTATTTATCTGTGATCCTACGGTATGATTGGTCTGAACAGAAATATGAATGTAATATTATGTAATAAATATCCTTTTGTTCTTTTTAACATTGGGGAGGATTTAGCATCTCTACATGAAACAAAAAAGAATTCACTGGAAATAATAATAATGAGCAGCTGGAGAACAGAGCCTTAAATAAGTAACCAGCAAGAATACAACTAATGATTAATTGATTTATTTGGTCTATAAAATGGTGACAAATGTTCATCGGTGTTTCCTGTTTCATCTGTGACCCAAATATATTCAGTTTATTGTCACAGAGGAGGAAAGAAATCCAAAAATATTCACATTTAAGAAGCTGGACTCAGAGAAAGTCAGAAATCGATTGTTGAAATAGTTTTAATTTAATAGCAGGAAACTGATGAAGTCGTTGTACCTGGACAATAATTCCACAACGCAGCATTAATAGGTCTGTTCATGCTGTTAGTTAAATGTTGTTGTGACCTGTCGTTCTGATCAGGGGGATCAGAGTGACAGGTCAGCCGCGGTACAGCGCCCCCTGGAGCAGGAAGGGTTAAGTGCCTTGCTCAAGGGCCCAACAGTGGCCAGCAGTTTTAGCATGATGTCTAAATGATAGAAGTTCTCTATGATATATAATATAAATCTGTAACATTAGTCTCTGTTGGAAAGCTTTACTGTCTGTTTTAAATGTGAGATTTAAATAATGATGACTTCACTGGAATATATAAAAATAAAGGATAAAACTAAAACTGTAACACTAAATAATAATGAAAAAACACAATAAGACCTAACAGCTGGAGTAGGCAGTGTGTATTTCCAGTATTCTATTTTATTTTTTAAATCTTGAGACTTTTACAGTTTTGGTGCTTTTATTTTGGTGCCGACAGGAAATCGAAACCTAGAGCTGTGAGAGATTAAACTGCGGTGAGCTGAGAAGGGAAACAGTCTGATGAGAAACCAACCAGGGAGGAGGGCAGAGAAGAAGACTGGACTGGATCTCCAAGAGGACATCATGAAAACAGGAAAAATAAAACTGTGGTGAGAAACGCTGCACTTTATTCTGAAAAACACCAATGATTTATGACTATTTATTTAATTGTCATTATGATTTCCATGTGCATTGTCCTTTAAAAGTCATGTATGTGAGTTTTATGATGAGACGTGGCAGTAAATGAGTTAAATATTCAGGATTAAATATTTAAATCAGTATTTTAATTTAGTTTTAGAGCTGCAGGATCAGTTTCATTTCCGCGGAAGTCATTCTTAGAAAACACCGTAAATCAGACTGTTAGAGTTTCATTTCTATCGGTGTGGTAGAGTTTCATTTCTATCGATGTGGTAGGGTTAGTTTCATTTCTATCGGTGTGCTAGTTTCATTTCTGACAAAAGGCTCAGCAGCTTCACCTCTGGAATTACAACATCCAGCTCATTGGATCACTGCCAGAGAGAACCAGACTGCTGGATTTAAAGTTTTACTCCACCTTAGTAGTATTCTATCTAAAAATTTATGGATTTAAAGCTTTACTCCACCCAAACAGTACTTTCTAATAATCAAGTTATAGTTTTAAAGATTTATCCCACATGGAGTTTTCAGTATTTATAGTTTAAAAGGTTTATTCCACCAAACATACTACTTTTTTCTTTTATAAATGTATATATAGTTTTAAAGCTGTATTCCACACAAATAGTGTTTTCTAACACGTTATAGTTTTAAAGATTTCTTCCACCTAAAATACTACTTTTTGTATACGTATTCATAGATTTATAGCTTTACTCCACCCAGATAGTACTTTCTGATAAACAAATTGTAGTTTTAAAGGTTTATTCCACCCATAACTGGACAGAGTCCTTTTCCTTCATGTCTGTGGGCTAAAAAGCTCCCCGTTGAGCTAAACCAGTGGTCTCTGTCCTATCTGGCCTAATAAAGAGTTAATGATAAGGCTGCCTCTCTCTCTGTATTGGTCCAGTTAGTTTCATTTCTCCTGAAACGCTCCGTGCTGCTGGTCTGCTCTCATATTACAGATAATAACTAAAACAGGCCAATAGGACGTTAAAGCAGTTCAAACTACACATGAACAGAATCTCACCTAATCCTGTCTTTAGACTCAAACTGGGACACATGAACTTCATATTTATTGACTTTATACAAAACCAAATTCATGGTATCAGCAGTTTTTTCTATGTGAATAGAATTAGATTATTGGTCTTAATCAAATAAAAACACAAGTTTTTCCTACATGTGTGTGATTTATATTCTGAGGATTATAATTCTATAATATTCTAGTTTTGTGTCTTTTATGTTTAATAAAGACACAGAAATGACATTTTCTATATTCTGATAATCAGATTATTGTCTAATGTGGTGTTTTCTCTGGTGTCTTTCAGGTTTTTCTTACATCTACAGTGTCTCCTGATTGTAGATTTAGTCGGTGAGTATCTAGAGATCAGCTGTTGTTCCTCTAAAAGTCACTGGATTTATAAAGTTTCCTTACAGAGAAATAAGATTAACAACACAGATTTTCCTAAAAAGGCACGTTTATTGCCTTAATGAATCATAAAAACACCCGATGATGTTATATTTATGTATTGCTTTTATGTTTGAGATGTTAAAACCTGATTATTCTCATCATCATCTGGACTGCTGAGAAATAAGATTAATAATTCAGATTTACCAACAAGTTCACACACTAAGATTAAGATTAATTACTTGTAAAATGTAAAAATAAAAACAAACAAACAAACAAAAAAACATTATTCTCAGACAAATGTGCACATCTGGATTTCTGCTTTTTTTGTAATGGAGAGATTTGGTTTAGAAATGGTTTTAGTGGGATTTTTTCCATTTGTGAATGAATCCCCTTCCTTACCAATATTATAATACTATATATTATAATACTATAATACTGTATAGTATAATACTATATATTATAATATACAGTATTATAGTATTATAATACTGTATATTATAATACCACAATAATGTATATTATAATATACAGTATTATAATACAATAATACTGTATATTATAATATACAGTATTATAGTATTATAATACTGTATATTATAATACTATAATACTGTATATTAACATCTTTCTGCTTTCAGTTCTTTCACCTTAAACATTGTCAGGATATTTATTATCAGTTAGATTCTGAAAGCAGAACTTGGTGGTCTTTGGTCTTTCTCAGATCTTTCTCTGGTCTTCGGTCTTTCTCAGATCTTTCTCTGGTCTTCGGTCTTTCTCAGGTCTTTCTCTGGTTTTTCTCAGGTCTTTCTCAGGTCTTTCTCTGGTTTTTCTCAGGTCTTTCTCAGGTCTTTCTCTGGTCTTTCTTCCAAACTAACTTAGGTTTCTTTCAGCACACTGACCTACTTTAAACATTTTTCCTGTCCAGTATATTTTAACAGCGTATGTTCCTGTATTACCTTCTCCTCCCAGACTCCTCCTCTCTGCCCTCCACCCGGTCCCTGTCCATCACCTCCATGGTGGGCAGCCAGGCGGTTCTTCCCTGCAGCTGGAAGGACCGTCTGGGTGAAGCTCCGGCCTTCTGCCACGTCCAGTGGGCCACGCTGTCCGACACAGTGTTCGAACAGCGGGGGGACGATCGGTATCAGGCGGCCGAGTTCAGGGGTCGGGTGAAGGTGCCGGAGGAGCAGCTGGGATCCGGGGATTGTTCCCTGATCATCAGCGACGTCCAGATCGGAGACACCGGGAGATACGAGAGCTTCATGGTGGTGGACGGACAGAGGTCCAGAGGAACCCGGGTCTTCATCCAGAGCGTCAAGCTGTCCGTGTTCGGTGAGTTTGGAGGAGGTTGTATTGTTGTCATCTTGGGCTGCATGATAGATCTTTAAACACCAATACTGTTAGAAGAAGTAAAGCAAATCAACCCAAACGCTTCAGGCTGTTTTTGCTGCTCATTTTCTGTGACTGATGGATAAGAAAAATCTGATAGAACATTATTTACTCTGGTTCTTGGACAATTGGATGATTTTTTAAACTTTATTTAAAACACTGAAAAGGTTTATTAACAAAAAAGAAAAACAAACACAATGTCAGTTGTAAGACTGAACACTAATGGAATATTAACCATGACCACAATTAAATCAACCATTCATTTTTAGTTTCTCATGTTTTTATCTCATTTAATGTGTATTCTACATTGGCTATTCATTCATTTGTTCCTCTGATCTTTTTTTCCTTTTGAATCTTGCTGATTTGTAGATTATCTTTTAGTCCCATTTCCCCTATATTTATGCTTTCTCAGTATTTTAAACCTCTAACCACTCATGACTAAATTAAATCTGTTTCTCATGACCTGTATTTTCTAATTTCATTTCTTCTCTGTGGCATTTAACATTTCTTTCATTTGCTTTTCATGTCTTTACTTCCTGTTTTCTCACCATCAGTCATCGTCGTGTTCATCCTCTTATCACGTCGAACTCTTTCAAATCCTTTCAGATCTTGAACTTTCTAATTCTTTCTCATCTTTTTTTACTTTCATATCTAATCGGATCCTGATCTCTTTCCTCTGGATATTTTTTATTGAATAATATTGATTAATTTAGTTTTGTTTTCCCTTTCAGACCATAAATCCCATCAGTCTGGTCGTCCTGGTGGTGACCTGGTGGTGGACCTCCACACTCCTCGTTCCGTTAGATTGGTGTTCCAGGGCAGGTGAGCTGCTGATTCATAAAGTAAAACACAAACCAACACCATATCCTACAGATTCTGCTCACAGATGGACAGTTTGCTGATGGATTGGTGGGTTTCTGATGTTTTTTTGTGTCCATTCCAACCCATTATTTCTTTGTTTTCCTCGTCTCTGCTCCCACGCTCGTGCTTTTCCCTCCAGAAGACATCTAAACAAAGACGCCTCGTCTGTAAATGACTGCCTGCATGGAGCTGCAGTACATTAAACTGCTGGAAATGTTATGACTCAGAATAAAGTGTTCTTACGAACTAGGCGCTAAATAGATGGAACAGAGAAAGCATGTGGAGTTTTCAGGGAAAAAATACTTGTATATGGCAGAACTTTCCAGAGTAGGTGGATGTTTTTAGGACATAAACCCACGATGGAAGTCACCAACCCTTACAGTTTTAGCTGCAGCTGCTGAGGATCTGCCCGTCTGAAGTCTATTGAAGCTGACTTCAGGCCGTCCTGGATGACAGCCGGACAGACGAGCTTCTCGCTTTCACTCGCTGTTCTTGGTACTTTCTCATGTCTGATGTTTCCGTGATTCCCGTCCTAGCGATGGAAACCCAGCGTCCTACTGCTGACTCCATGGACCAGCTGATGAGCCTCCGACAGAATGCTGCCATCATGAGACATGAAATCCTCAGAGAGGTGAGAAGGAGAAACCAACTGCATCTTCCCTCTATCGTAAGGTCTCTGGAGAACAGGATGGACGAACTAGCATCGGTCAGGAGAGCAACGGTGTGGTTTAAGGGTTCTGTCCTCCTTGACAGAGACATGACTTCACAACGACATCCTGAACTCTGTCCTGAGTTCAGCCGGCTTCCAGTTTGTGCAGACGACTGCATAGAAAACTGTCACAGCTCTACTGAAGTATGAATAGAGTTGCACACAAGAATGTGAAAACCATGAGTTGGTCTTAGTTCTCCATTTATTGTCACTCCTGATGGAGTAGAGAGTTCAGTTGACTTCGTCTCGTCCCAGACGGCTGAAAGGATGTGGATAAGGATAAAGGGTAATCTTTCTCTGGCTTTTCAGCACATTTTCAACCAGAGCCGGAGCTTGATTATTGTCCTTGCTCTGTGAAAGACATCGTTCCTGCTTCCTGTGCCCAAAAAACACTCAAACACCATCAGTGACCACAGACCACTGGGTTTGACTTCAGGTCATGGAGTCACTGGAGATGCTGGTCAGTACTTCAGCCATTACTGGACTCTGCAGTTTGAGCACCAGCCTCACATTGGAGTGGAAGACATCATCAGAGGTAGGCAGCAGTGCTTTTACCACCAGACCTGCTCTATGTCTAAGAAAGTTGAAAGCTGAATGCTTTTTCTCAGGCCATGCTCCAGATGTTCTCCCACTCGGTGGTGGCCAGATTTATCTTCTGCATCTGCTGCAATCTGTTGGAGCTACAGAGTGAAGGCAATTGATGCTATCAACACAACAAGCTTATCAAGAAAGCTGCTGTTGTCCTCTGGGTGGAGCTGGAGTCTTTGGTGGAGGATGCTGAGGAAACTGCTCAGTATTAAAGATGAAGCTTCTCATCTCCTGAACACCAAACTGGTGTCACATCAGAGCAGCTTCAGACTGGGACCATCTAAGGGTTAGGACTCACTGGGACCATCTAAGGGTTAGGACTCTGGACCATCTAAGGATCAGGACTCTCTGGACCATCTAAGGATCAGGGCTCTAACACCAAAGGAGAACATCTCCACCATCTAACTGTTGAACTGTTTCCTCTTCTACACGAACGACAGCTAAAACACCTAAATCTGAGCAGTAACATCAGCATCGTGTGCAGTATTCCTTCTCTCCACAGTCTGTCAGTTCCAGGATCAGGCAGCATCTCATTTTCATGTTCAGTGTTTCCTTCAGGATCAACATGGTTATCTCTGATCAGTTCTTCTCTGTGCTCCACAGGAACAGCTCGGTGTGGTCGGACATGTGGATGAGGGGGGATAAAAACACTTGGCGCCTGGAGAAACATCCTCTCCTGGAGCAGCTGACCATCAGAAATCTAAAGAGGTCCGATGAAGGAACGTACAAAGTTCTGGACGGACAAGGCCTGGCCGTCAGCACCGTGCAGCTCTCAGTGGAAGGTGAGATCTGCTGGTTGTTCATTAAATCATATCATGGTTAACAAACAGAAGCATGTTTTTGATGGAAGTGTGGCTCAGACATGGAGGATTTAGAAACACCACCTCACTACTGAGATGCTGCTGAGTTCAACAGGAACTAAACACTTTAGTTCAGAGATTTAATTTAGATTCAAATCAGTAGGAAGGAGCTCTGATCTGGAACTCAGTTTAAATCAAACCCTAAAACTCTGAAGACAAAGAACTCTCTGCTGTTTAGCCTGATGAAGGTCTACCTCTGAAATCTGGCAAATCTTTAAAAAACTTTCTTAGATCAAAAAGTTTCAGGTGTCAGAATCAAAAATGAAAAAAAAATCAAAAACAGTCATGCAAACCAAATATTTCTTCTTTTTTTTTTGCTTTTTATGAAAAATGGTTTCACTGAAGAAGGATGAATGTTTGATGGGTTTCATTTCTGGATTCTGACACCTGGAACCAATTTTCCATTTTTCATTTAGAACATATTAAATTTTGACTGTTGGAGGTTTGAAAGCTTTAAATGACGACGTATCGTCCTGTGATATCAGCAGTTTTCTCTATTAAGATGAGTAGTTTTAAATATGGTTTGTCTGGAAGCTGTTTTTATCTGATTAGAATTTGCATCTCTTCTGTCTCCAGAAAACTCCACGGCTGCCAGAGTCAATCTGATGCTGGAAAACAGACCAACAGGTGAGAATCAAACATCTCCAGAGGATGGAGGGTTTTTAGATCCATACATTTATTCTGTTTACTTCTAAAGCATGTTAAGACTACAGTGACATTTCAAACTAATGCTAACATACTTCTGGGTATAACCGTTAAAAACATTTCTATTTATGTGATACTTGGATGTAAATAGTGTGAAATGATCTACCTCTGTCTAATTGTTTTGTTTTGAGTCAAACTGAAACATAAAGCAGCAAAAACCTCTTCAGTCTGCTGCTAACAGACTTCTGAAGCTAAACTTTCTGGCAGCTAAAGAGCTAAAGGATGAAAAGAAATGTGATTAAACCCGACCTGGAATAACCCGTCTGCCCTCTGATGTCTTCCAGATGCTGCTGTCCACAGCAGCTGCTCACATCTTCTCCTCGTCTCTCTCCTCGTCTGGAGTTTCCACATCCTTCATGTTTTCTAAGAACATCTGTCTGAAAAGCAGCTGCAGGAACGTGAAGCTCGACACGACAGATAGTAGAAGAATACTGATGGATTTGAGTCTAAACAGCAGAATACTGATGGATCTTAAGTTTAATACCAATTACAAATCTCTCCGTTAAATATGAATCTCAGGTTAGCTTAGCTTAGCATAAACGCTGAAAAACATCTCAAATCATTTTTCAAATAATTTCTGCTCAACTGTCTCTGATTGGCCAAATATTGTTGAAATCTGGATATTTATAAGATATTTATAAGATATTTGTGAGATTTTAGCTCATATTCAGTCTATGTTTGAACAAAAATATCTCAGGAACTATTGAAGATAAAAGCTGTTCCTTCATCCTGTCATTCAGAAAATGCAGTAATGGACAAATAGATCAGACAGTTTGGACTGAAAAATGTTAGAAGTCTTGAATAAAATGCAGACGTCACAGAGTGGAACCTTCTGATAAATATGTATTTCATGTCACAATAGAACAAAACAGAATTCTTTTTATCATTAAATATTAATCACTAAAATGAGAATAAAGTTATTTTTCATTCAGCTTTTAGGACCTATTGGGCATAATAATAATAATAATAATAATAATAATAATAATAATAACCCAGATCTTACTGGATAAAGTAATCCAAGTCTAACCGTTCTGGATTTCATGGTGGTTCTCCAAATATCATTAATAACTTATTAGTTATCTCTAATTAGATCATTAGAATGACATAATAAAACCAAACACAATCACCTGTTGGGGTAGATGAATATATATTTATTGGTAATCTGATGAACTTGTGTCAGCAAAACCTCAGTAGTAAATTTATACTCAATAAGTAAAGAATTTAATACATTTACCATAAAGTCTGCTGACACCAGTTCATCATATTAACATGAAATATATGTAATTAAACATCCTTTTGTTCCAACAGACGGATTCATTTAGTCTCATTGTAATGATCCTGATGACTGGATGTGGAGATAATTCAGAGAAATGACATTAAACCACATAAATCTACTTCAAACCAAAGCTTTATGTCCTCTAAGTGGAATCTGAAAATAAATGAATAATGAATTTGCTCATAAATAAAACAACTTAGTTCTATTTGGAGAACCAGAAATCTGCTCTATCCAGCAGTAATATCTGTTTCTGTGGTAAAACTCTTCATTCCTGCTCAGTTATAAAAGTTCAGCAGGAATAACTTTATTCTGGTTTTTCCTGAACAAATACTTCATATTAAGAAGTATTCTGTGTATTTAGTTCTGTGTTATTTAACATGAAACTACAGTTAGTTTCTGTATTATCAGCTTAAATTTAGAGACTTTTCATCTTTTGATCTGTTTCTATTTATTCTGAATCGATGTCATGATGAGAAATTACAGTGAAAACTTAATGTTTTCATTTTTATCACTTCCTGAGATGTTTTATTAGATTTAATTTCAAAAAAACATCCTGAAAGTGAGTCGACAGCCAGTTTAACAAAAACTCTTTTTCTTTTAAAGCATTCGATCTATGAGGGTAAAATCTGACAGATGTTTTTATAAATATCCAGATTTTATGTATCAGATCTTTGGTGGTGATCTGAGATGGAGAAACAGCGAAGCTTTGATGAATCCACAAACATCTCCAAAGATCACAGATGACCTCCTTCATCTTCCTGATGGGACACAAATCTATGAATGTTTACGAAATATTCTGCTTTACAGGTCAGTAATGAGCCAATGTCAGATTAGTTTATCAGACTGTGAAAAATCCTCCTTTCTGTCTTTAATTCATCATGAAGTCCATCAGATGGACAGTTTGACCTTCTGGAAAAGAGCTGCAGGATGTCTGTAGAAGCTGCTGATGAACATCTGCAGCTGCATGTCTGATGGAAATCTGAACCTTCTCTCAGTCATTTAGGAGTTTTTATGAGATTAGTCGATTATTTCAGTGACAATAAGTGAAATGTGTTGAACATTTAAACAGTTCTGGGATGAATTTTCTGCTCATCCTTCTGCATATGGAATAAATTTAGTTTATCTCAGATTCAAGGATTTTAAAAAAATCAGCTGGATTTCTATGAAAAAATAACTGATGAATGAAAATCAGGAATGATTTGTTGATTTAGATTCTTAATAAAGATGAGTGATAAAAGTTTTATCCACCAACATGATGCCGGGTTTATTTATTCATGGTTTACCAACATTTACCAGCTAACAGGTTAGAAATGATCTGCAGCTGTAGACGATAATAACTGGGTTTAAATTATAATAAACTGTAGACATTGATAACTGGGTTTAAATTATAATAAACTTAATTTCCAGAACACCTCTGAATATTTAGAACTAGAAGGTGCTTTACTCAAAACAGCAACAATAAAGTTGAAGAAAAAGACAGCCATTAAAAAAGATGATAAACGACTTAAAACGGGGCAGAAAAGACTAGAAAAGACTCATAGTGACATCTAATGTAATCTGGGTCCTAAAGGTGTTAATAATAAAATCCTTGGAGTCGTGTCGGATCTCATTTTAAGATCAGAAGTTCATCAGAGGGAAAATCCTAAAGAACCTGAAACAAAAACCTGGATGAATAAAGGAGGATTTTCCACAAACTGGCAACCGAGATATGGTTTTAAAATGATCTGTGAAACGTTAGAAAATGATTGAATTAATGCTAGGTTCTTAACTTTTTCTTGGAAAACTCCACAGAAACCGGAGATAAATTCTGAGATGTCTTAGATTGGGAGAGTTTAGAGTCTGAAAGATTTAAAACTAATTTTTATGTTTGTTAAATCCAACATTTGAGAAGAAAAGAGCTAATAATCACCATTAAACTTATGTAAACACAGGTTTGAAGAATGGAGTTCAAGAGTCTGGTTGGTGGTTATGAACCAGTTTATGGTTAATAGTTTAGAGGTTTATTAGTTTAGAGGTTTATTTTATTATTTCAGCGTGGGTATCTCAGTCAGCTGGTTGTCAGCAGCTGCAGATAAAAGCAGTTCTATGTTTAATCTGAGATCATGTTTACCTATTAAAATGGTGTTTTACAGAATTGTAAATCGTGTGTATAAAGTCTTCAGTGAGTTTTCAGTCAGTTTTGATGTGAGTTCAGGTTTCAGACGCTCTAAGATTCACCGTGTGCCGTCACACGACATTTTAAAACCATTTAATGGATAATTTAGAAAACGTTTGTCTTTAAACCGGAAGGAAAGAAGTTCCAGAAGCTAAATCACTAAATAAGAGCAAATCTATTAAAGAGTTTTAGAATCAGCATGAAGCAGCTAACAGGACAAAAAACAAAAATGAATCTAGAAATGAAGTGAAACAATGAACCAGAGCTGAAAATGTAACTGAGTTCTCATTTTTACTATAACCTCAATATGTCTATTATCTTTGGGTCTGAACTGATTAAACCACATTTATAATAAATAATTACCAGGTATATTTATGTTATTAAAGTTTTTGATAATTTACAGAATTAATGAAAACTCCTCAACATAAAATAATAATAATCAGTAACTAATCCTGAATGTAACTGTAAAGATTTTATCTTTATTATCACTAACTGGAATGTAGTTCTGTTTTATTGCTGTGATTTGTTTAGTGTGAAAATGTTCTGTTAATAAAATCATTATTAAACTCACCTGGTCTTTACCAACTATTTAACTAAAAATAAAAGTATTATTATGAAGTGTATTACTCTGTAGTACTCATCATTTCTAAATGGAATAAAGAGGTGAAGAACCGGCAGCAGAGGGTGCTATGTTTCTGTTATTCAGACCATTGGTTCACAGAGGAAAGACTTTAGATTCACACAAAGAAATTCTGTATAGAGATCAACCAACAAAAACCTGGAGAAACACTCCCTCTGGAACCTTCATCACAACAACTAACCCTGTGGAACCTTCATCTGACCGTCGGATTACAGAAGAAAGATTTCAGATTCACACAAAGAAATGCAGCCATGGATTCTGGACAGACATCAAGAAACAACAACTAACCCAACTAACCCTCTGGAACCTCAGACTCCTGAACAGGATCAGATTTCTTCTTGACAACAAACCCGGTCAGACACCAACGCTAAGGTTTGCTTCTAACAGAACTTCACTGATACCTGCAGCTGAAACTACTACTATAATTACTACTACTATTATAATTACTACTACTATTATAATTACTGCTACTACTACTACTACTATAATTACTACTACTATTATAATTACTACTACTATTATAATTACTACTACTATTATAATTACTGCTACTACTACTACTACTATAATTACTACTACTATTATAATTACTACTACTATTATAATTACTACTACTGAAACTCGTTTTCGCAGCTGTTCAGAGAATGAAACCACACATTTATGAGATGTTAACGTTTAAAGAGCCTCTGATATTTTTACTTTAACATCCTCCCAGAAACACATCCATGTTCTATGAAACACTAATGAAGAAGAAGAATCCTCTGAGCTTCTGATCAGACGTCTGTTGGTCTCATTTAAAGAACCAGAGTTCTGCTTTACGTTCCTTCCTTTCTTTCAGTAAAAGCTCTCTGAACTTACAAAGTAAACACTGGAGGGAGTTCATCTCTACCTCAGAATCATGGTCATTCTTCTTCATGGTGCTGTTAGATCGTCTGATAAGATGCTTTATAATAAACATTTCCTGACTTTAGCTGGTTCTGACCAATCAGAGGACAGCTTTAAACAGACAGAAGCTAAAATGGAGTTTCACACGGAGGTTAATGAGAGGATTTAGAGCATGAGGAAATAACCAGTCTGAACATTAAAGCATGTAAACCTGTTCCAGTAGAACCCCTGAATAAAACTACAGACCTGGAAATGAGCAGAATATGAGCTCTAAGTCAGAACAGAACAAAAGTACGTGGAGATTCTGGTCCAACATGGAGAATAAAAAGACAGCAGCAGTTTAACAGGACAGCAGGATTCAGCATTCTGGGAATAAAAACTGATCTCAGACCAGAATAATAAACTCTGAGCTGCTCAGATCTGAACATGTCATTAAACTAACCTCAGAAAACCCGAACAATGCCTCAGAGTTCATCCTGGTTTAGATCCAGAGTCGACCTCAGACCAGCGCCTGAATCCAGCAGAAGGAACTGAAGAACTCTGGATGTTGGAGGAGTTAACAGATGAACAGCTCTCTGCTCATAGATCTGCTGATTATTCTTTAATAATCACATTTTTCCACCACACTGTTTAAAGACATGAATCACTTCCAGCTCAGACACAAATGGAACCAGTTTTATGAACATTAAAGCCCAAAATAAAACAATGAAAGCCAGTAACTGAGCAGAACATGGGCTCTAAATGTTACACTACATACATGAGATGTTTTTAAAGATTTATGTCTCCAGATAGAATTAATGAGCTCAGAAAAGTCCAACTCTGCTGGGATTTGATGACCTGAAGAAGAACCATCTGTTCAGTTCAACTGAGTGTTCAAAGCTGCTCTCTGAGGGTTAAAACCCAACAGGTCTAAATAAATCTGGAAGTAAAAACAGGTTGAAATAAATCTGGAAGTAAAAACAGGTTGGAATAAATCTGGAAGTAAAAACAGGTTGGAATAAATCTGCAAGTAAAAACAGGTTGGAATAAATCTGGAAGTAAAAACACGACTGAACCTTTCCTTTCCTTTTCTTGAGCCACAAACACTAAACGCTGCTGAACAAAAGCTGCGGTCGAGCTTTAATACAAACAGAAAAGAGAAACATGTTCAGCTTTAATAACTTTATGGACAGTAATCATTTAAATCCTTCTTCTGTTTATTATTTCTGATTATTTAACTGACAGGTTGAATCTGTTTAATTCTTATTTCTGATTATTTCACTAACAGGACCAGGCTGAATCAGCAGGACGTTGGACGTCTTTCTTCATGGCCTCGGTTCAGTTCTGTTGGTCGCTGTAAGGAAACTAAAGAATCCCACACACCCTGAACATCTCTGGAACCTGTTTCTAACCGTCATTTAGACAGATGGAGATGTGTGGAATCCTCAGCTTTACCTCTGATCTTCAACAACCATGTCTTCTTCTTAACATCTGAGTTAATGTTCTCCAGCTGAGCCAGAAGGACTAAAGCAGGAGATGAGGAGGATCCAGGAGGAGATGAGGAGGATCCAGGAGGAGATGAGGAGGATCCAGGAGTCACCATCTCCTGCTAGAAGTTGGGTTTGTGTTTCTTGACCTCCACCATGAGGTGGTGCAGGTTGATGAGCTCTGAGCGGACGGCCAGGCTGCGGAAGGTGGGCTGGTTGAGGACTTTGTGGAAGCCGTGGTAGTACTGGATGAGCTGGGTGAGGGCGCCCTGCAGGAGGAACAAGTTTATGGCTTTATATGACTCATTTCTACTCACTGCTGGTTCATTTTTACTGCAGCAAGAACTCCTAAACCTCTATGGAAACAGAACAACCACGACTAGAAGGAGAGAGATCAGAAATACCTGCTGGACAGAAGGGAGCAGGTACAAAATCATATATCAGAAAGAATTTAATACATTTCATATATCTCATTATTTGTTTTACAAAAGTTCAACCTGCTGGACATAAACTCTGCCTGCAGAGACTGAGTTCATAAATCTATAAATTATTCCATGTTTTATGACTGATGCTCAGATTATCACATTTATAGAAAACTGCAGCTCAAAAAAACAAAATTAGACTTTTTAAAATTCTAAAACTTGTTTATTCACCTTTTCAGTTTCTCAGACCTGAGGGTTTATTTATTTATTCAGATGATCCGTTTAATAAAATCCTTTCTCAGGTAAATAAATATATTTTCTAAATGCTTTGGGTTTTATTTATTCAGATCATCAGTCTGATAAAATCATTCCTTGGTTAAATATATTTTCTAAATGCTTCGTCTTTTCTGACAAACTTTCTTTAAAGTTGAAGACTCAAACTTCTTCATATTTAAATCTAAAGTTCTTATTATTTTACTGTAAAATCACTAAATCAGCTGATATCACAAATTAACTCTCAATGATCAGGTTTCTAAAACTTTTCCAGCAGCCAAACACCAACATGTCGTCAGGAGGATTTAATAACTGGATTGTTTTAAAACAAGCAGAATTCTGGGCTTCTTGGGAACCATTTTTATTTCCTCTGGAGTCATTTTGCATTTCTTGGTTGTCTCTAACATCCCTTTGGGAGCATTTAGCGTCCCTTTTTGGTGGTTTTGTGTTTGTTTGTGGTCATTTTAAACCCCTTTGTACTTGTTTTCTAACCCTCACCTGTATGATGCTGGTTCCGTTCTTGAAGTTGGTGAAGGACCTCATGACGTCCTGACTCATCGCCTCTACCGACTGTTTCCAGGAGCTGGAAAATCCCCGAACCAGCTGAGAGATCCGAGCTGCAGAAACACAGATATGAACCTGATCTTAACCAGATCTTAACCAGATAATTAACCAGATATTAAACCAGATATTAAATCAGATATTAACCAGATATTAAGGCAGATATTACATCAGATATTAAACCAGATATCAAACCAGATAATTAACCAGATATTAAACCAGATATTAATCCAGATAATTAACCAGATATTAAATCAGATATTTAACCAGATATTAACCAGATAATTAACCAGATAATTAACCAGATATTTAACCAGATAATTAACCAGACATTTAACCACATAATTAACCAGATAGTAAACCAAATATTAACCAAATATTAAATCAGATAATTACCCAGATATTAAACCAGATATTAACCAGATATTAAACCAGATATTAACCAGATATTAAATCAGATAATTACCCAGATATTAAACCAGATATTTAACCTGATATTAAACCAGATATTAAACCAGACATTTAACCAGATATTAAACTAGATATTTAACCGGATATTAAACCAGATATTAAGCAGATATTAACCAGATATCAAACCAGATATTAAACCACATATTAACAAGATAGTAAACCAGATATTAACCAGATATTTAACCAGCTGAACATGAAGGCAACATTTTATTATTATTATCTACAGTGCATTCAGGTTTCATGTTTTCCTCTAACTGGAGTCAGAACTTCTCATTTAGTTTCACATGTGGTGGACGTGGGAGAAAACAGAAGATAAAGGATGTGTGAAGCTGAAGATAAAGGACGTGTGAAGCTGAAGATAAAGGACGTGTGAAGCTGAAGATAAAGGACGTGTGAAGCTGAAGATACAGGACGTGTGAAGCTGAAGATAAAGGACGTGTGAAGCTGAAGATAAAGGACGTGTGAAGCTGAAGATAAAGGACGTGTGAAGCTGAAGATACAGGACGTGTGAAGCTGAAGATAAAGGACGTGTGAAGCTGAAGATACAGGACGTGTGAAGCTGAAGATAAAGGATGTGTGAAGCTGAAGATAAAGGACGTGTGAAGCTGAAGGGTGATTCTGCTGCTTCAGAGCCACAAAGCAGAAAGTAAAGTGAATGAATGAAAGCTGCTGATTACTCAGTAAAACAGAACTAAACCCAGAAGTGAAAGAAGCTTCCTGTTGCTCAGTCCTGAAACAGAATCTGGAGATATCATCAGAAACTCCTCCCACCCTCTGCATCAGACTGTGAACTCCTTAAGAAGCGCCTTCAGCAACAGACTGGTTCACCCTCAGTGTAAGAAGGAACGTTTCCGCAGGTCGTTTATTCCAGCATCTGTTAGATTGTACAATGCCGCACTATAAACTCCACCATGTACTGTTTACTGCTGCATTTTTTTCTTCCTCCATTTTAGACACGCATCCTCCTACTTATGTGCAATAACTGATACCTCATCCTCTTATATATAATCTTCTACATGATATTTATATAAAAAAAATTCATCTGTATATAATGTTTTTTTCTGCAATTTTTGCACTGTGTTTCTTTTTCTTATCTATTCCTGCACTGCCTTTACACTTTTGCTTTGGAGCTGCTGTAACGGTGAACTTTCCCCACTGTGGGATCAATAAAGTTTATCCTTATTTCAGGTTAGTTCAGGTTGTGTTCAGGTGCTCAGGTTGTGTTCAGGTGCTCAGGTTATGTTCAGGTATCATGGTTGTGTTCAGGTATCTAGGTTGTGTTCAGGTGTTCAGGTTGTGTTCAGGTGTTTAGGCTGTGTTCAGGTTGTATCCAGGTTGTGTTCAGGTATCCAGGTTGTGTTCAGGTGTTCAGGTTGTGTTCAGGTATCCAGGTGTTTAGGCTGTGTTCAGGTGTTCAGGTTGTATCCAGGTTGTGTTCAGGTTGTATCTAGGTTGTGTTCAGGTGTTCAGGTTGTGTTCAGGTGTTCAGGTTGTGTTCAGGTGTTCAGGTTGTGTTCAGGTATCCAGGTTGTGTTCAGGTATCCAGGTTGTGTTCAGGTGTTCAGGTTGTGTTTGGGCATTCAGGTTGTGTTCAAGTATCCAGGTTGTGTTCAAGTATCCAGGTTGTGTTAAGGTATCCAGGTTGTGTACAGGCATCCAGGTTGTGTTCAGGTGTCCAGGTTGTGTTCAGGTATCCAGGTTGTGTTTAGGTGTTCAGGTTGTGTTCAGGTATCCAGGGAGAGGAAAACATTCAACAACATTCACCTCCAGAAACACAAAGCTGTCGGCTACATGAAGCTGATAACTGCAGAAATATAAAAGAAATAAAACCGTGTTTCTACTGGAAATCAATAAAATCTACCTGGTTCTGATGACAGCAATAGGTTTTAGAAACAATAAAGTTCTACTGACATGAGAGGTGGTCAAACTGAGTCTCTCCAGAGAATCAATGAGTTAACAGGTCTACAGGTTAGCAGGTCTACAGGTTAGCAGGTTGATAGTATGTGTTTTTCTGGGATACGTGCTTTCTATATATTTTCTTTAGCTCAAGAATGTTAAACAGAATGAAACCATATGTTGAAACGTTTACTTTAGCCATCATTCATCACAGGTTGACCTGTGGGTTAACCTAAAGGGACTAGGGACCTCCTGGCTCCCTCTTTCTCTCTTTCTTCTTCTCACGCAATGTATTCTAACCTATGCCAGATGTTGAAACCTATAAAGATCTAGTCATTGTAACTCTCTTCATTCATCCACCGCATGATGCTTGAATCACGAGCTCGTCCGTATTAAATGTACTCTTAATTTGATCTACCTGTGTCATCTCTTCATTGATGAACATCCACCTTCAGATCAACATCATTTCACAGGTCTACAGGTCAGCAGGTCTACAGGTCAGCAGGTCTACAGGTCAGCAGGTCTACAGGTCAGCAGGTCTACAGGTCAGCAGGTCTACAGGTCTACAGGTCAGCAGGTCTACAGGTCAGCAGGTCTACAGGTCAGCAGGTCTACAGGTGAACAGGTCTACAGGTGAACAGGTCTACAGCTTAGCAGGTCTACAGGTCAGCAGGTCTACAGGTTAGCAGGTCTACAGGTTAACAGGTCTACAGGTGAACAGGTCTACAGGTGAACAGGTCTACAGGTGAACAGGTCTACAGGTCAGCAGGTCTACAGGTTAGCAGGTCTACAGGTTAACAGGTCTACAGGCTAACAGGTCTACAGGTGAACAGGTCTACAGGCTAACAGGTCTACAGGTTAGCAGATCTACAGGTGAACAGACAGCAGCAGGTTTAATGAAGGACCACATCTGGAATCATTTACAGAACATCTGCAGTTTAATGCACAGATAAACATTATAATATTGAGCTCTGAAGATGAAGATTTTACAGTTCTTGATCTGAACCTCAGTAAATGTTGGTGAAATAAACTCTGTCTGCTTCAGGGAACCTACTCCTTCCTAAAGCTTTACTTCCAATAGAAAATCCTTTCTTCTCACCTTCTTCGTTCTTCAGCCGGTCCAGCTGGCCTTTCTCCATCAGAGCCTCGGCCTCCTTCACAAAGGCGATCATCCCTCCAAACGGAGGAGAAAGAATCTCCTCGATAAACTCCTGCAGAGAAAACATGAAGGAGAAACCGAGAGAAAACCTCAGATGTGTTAAAATATGACCTTCTGGACAAGACCAGAAATTAATCTGTTCACAGATAATGTTTATATTTTAGTAATTTACAGCTCTGTTGTATTTTTATGTGTTTTTATCTCACAAAAAGCCTGAATAATTAGAATATTATAATAATACTGTCTGTCTACAATGTCAAAAATAAAAATGTATCATTTCCAAATTTTTTTTTAAAAATGCCCAAATATTATATCAAACATTTTAATATTATTTTAAAATACCTGAAAAATTATGAAAAACATAATACATTGTCAGATGAGTATAAATAAAATGTCAGAATTTCTGAAATTAAGTTTTAAAAATACTTTGAAAAAGATTAATTGTAATAAAATAACAGAACAAATGTCAGATATTTATTTTAAAAGTGTTTAAAATGTTCCAGATGAAAAAAGGTCACAAAGTGTATTATGTGTAAAAAAAATTTAATAAAATAATATTTCTAAAATTAAAAGATCTGTCTGAATCATATTAATAGAAAGTTTCTAGTTTTTGTAGGAAATATTACTAAATTGTCTGAAAAATATCCCAAACATACTTCACCAGAAAAATCATAATAAAAAGCCTTAATAAAATGCACATGAAATATTAATATACCTAAAAAAAACTAATAATACATGTAAAAAATGTCCCAAAATATTAATAAAAAATCTAAAAATGTCAAAACATTTTGTCATATCATCAAAAAAACATTTTAAAATATCTAACATAATAATTAAAAGCCAGACAGGTATTAATAAAATATCAGTTTTTGTTTTTTAAACATAAATAATGTTATTTTTGTGGTTCTATCTACCTGGGTTCTGGCCAGAAGCAGCTGCTGGAAACCCTCCACCTCCTTACTGTCGTCTGCTGCCCTCTCCTGGACAAAACACACAAACAATCAATAAGTTATCCAGCAGAAGAGCTAAGATGTTTCAGAACAAAGGTCCAGAGACGGTTGTGGTTCTGGTCTCACCATGAGGACGCTCAGCATCATGTCGTAGTTGTTGATGAGGAAGATCAGCTGGTCTCTTCTGGAGGGAAACTCAGCCGCCATCTTCAGCACAAAGTTTTCTACTTCAATCTGGAAATAACATTCACATCATGGATTAAACCAGCTCCGTCTGGACTGAAACTATTCTAAAAATAAAAACAATAACGATCTATTAAATCATAATAACAACAATAATCATCTATTAAACCAACTCAGTTTAGACTGAAATAATCCTAATAATACAAACAATAATCATCTATTAAATCAGCTCAGTTTAGAATGAAATTATTCTAATAATAAAAACAATAATCTCAAAAACACTTAGGACTAAAGAAGTTTCTTCTGATTCATTTTTATAGCAGATTTTCCTCAGTGGTACCAGACAGGACATGCATCCATCCATCCATCCATGCATCCATCCATCCATCCATCCATCCATCCATCCATCACTCATCCATCTATCCACTGTTTAATCCTCATTCCGGTTGTGGGGAGTCTATCCCAGCTACCAGACAGGACAGCTATTTTTAAATAAACATGTTTAACTGTGACACTTTTAATAATTATTCTGAATTATTAATTCCTCCTATAGATCAGGTGACTGTTGGGTCCGATTATTACTGAGGCTGTATTGATTTATCTATTTTTATTGCTGACATTTTCTAGTGCATTTTTCAATGAAGTACATTTTTATTCATCATATACTTTACACTTCATATAACATTTAGAATCTTTGGTATATTTTTATATATATATTTTTTATTATACAGGAGGTCCTCCACTTCCATCAGAGTTCCGTTCCTACTGATCTACTGAAGTCGATTTTCTCCATAAGTCAGAACTCTGGTGAAAATGTAACCAAATCCGTTCCATGCATCACAATATCGATCAGTTCTTCATAAAGTCATGAATACCAACAACTTTCATGCATGTATGAATCATTTTACTAGAAGATAACAGAATATTGTAACGGACTGATATTGTTGTTGATGTTGAGGTTTCAATGTTTATTGTTCAGTTCCAGATTTACCTAATGTCAGTGAACGTGCCATGTTTAGTTAGCTCACCTCTGATTGGCTGAGAGTCAGCAGTAGAGAGAGCTGGGAACGGCAGCTAATTCTGGAGCTAAGTTATGGGGTTTTTCTAGTTATTCTGGCGTTGGCTACGGTCCACAGTAGCCTGTGTGAAGGTTCAATAAACCCGCAGAGAACCAGATAAAGTCTCACTCATTCATCACAGAGGGTCGCTACAATATGTTGACCTGTTTTTACATCTTGACCCATGTTGGTCGGTGTTTGTCCCTGTTCCCAGCGTTTTATTCTGTCTAATTTCACTTCCATGGAGACGGCTTTCCTTTTCTTCCAAGCATCAGAAGAGTCTGACTTACGCTGGGAGCCATAATGAAGGACAGAAAGTTAGTGAATGTAGCACAATCCAAGGTGGAGTACAACCAGAGAATGGAAACAAAGCTGTCTGATAGCACCATGACGACATATTCATCCACTCTGCTTATCAACTAGTTCCACGTAACCAGTTCTGACGTAACGATGAAATGCTGTAAGTCGAGGATGTCGTAAACCGAGGACTTCCTGTCGTCTATAGCGGACAAATACAGAGTGTGTGTGTGTGCATGTGTGTGCGTGTGTGTGTTACCTGCAGCTGTCCCAGCAGGGCGTTGGTTCTCTCATTAGGGAACGTCTGGTTGATGCTGACGATGGCTGATGAGAATTCTGCGTAACGACGAGTGATCTGAAATCAACAAGCACTCATCACTGCACACACTGGGGGAACACATCAACAGTGTGTGTGTAAGTGTAGGTGTGTGTGTGTGTAGGTGTGTGTGTGTAGCTACATAGTGTGGTCTGGTGTCCAGTACTCCCAGTTTCTGAGGGTCTGTGTTTCTGATGCTGTGGATGTTCATCTCCAGGATGAGGTCAAACCTCGGCCACAGCAGCTCCAGCACAGCCTCCCAGTACCTGAGCAGAAGATCTGCAGCTGTAACCATCATTCTTTATTGATCTTTACCACTTAAAAGTTTTTAAACATAAATATACCAAATTATTGCAGCAAACTGCAGCAGACTGATTCCAGGCTTCCTCTAAGTGAGCTGCTTGTTGGTTTTTGTTGTCTCTCAGGTAAACAACCTTTCTGGTTCAGACAGAAGGTAAAAAGTGGAGACAGATGTTCCAGTTTACGGTATTTGGTCTGAGATGCTTCTACTCTAGTGACCTCTAGTGGTTCTGAAAGGTTTCAAACAGAACCTCTAAAACCTCATGAAGCAGCTAGAATCTGGTGCTTCATAAGGTTTAATGGAGCTTAATGTGAGCTGCTTCTTTATCTGTCCATCTGCAGCTTTACTGTTTGGTTCATCCTCAGAGCTCTCCTAGCATCAAGTTCAGCCTCTGGACCTGGAGTAAACCAGTTAGAGAACATCTGGAGAACTTAGAGGAACATCTAGCAGCAGATACTTCCTCAGGAGGTGGAGGAGACCAAAAGCAGAGCTAAAAGAGTCCAAACACATGTTCTACCAGATGCAGAGATATCTGCTGGCTACCAGGTCCAGCAGATCCTCCTATTCTGGTGTCCATCATCCATCTCAGCCCAGTGGGATGTTTAGTGTGTTTGTTTTGTAATAGTTTTCATCAGTTAAAGCTGTTTTATCTGATTTCAGAACGTCTATCTAGACAGTTTCATTTATATTTCCTGTAAAACATTAATGATTATTGATTAGGACTTGTTCTATTGTTTGTTTGGTTTTACAGCTTGTGCAGATATAGATCCACATGAAGGATGTTTGACAACTTCAGCTTTAATTTGAAGGTAAATCTCAGGATATTTCCTGTTGTCTCAGAGTCATGCTAACTTTACACTCCTCACCTTTAATCTGAATTTAACTTAAAAGACTGGATATCTTTAACGACTGAAACTTAAAACTGAAATGAACTTCCACCGGAGAACTCAAAATCTGTAGAAAGAGACGTTGCTGAACTGGACAACAACAACTTGGTGACATCTCAACATGACTGTTGGACTCCAGAGCAGGAATATGAGAAGAACCTTCTAACAGCGAGAACAGAGAAACAAGAGGAGGAAACCTAAAAAATATCAGCAGCTTCCTATCTAAAGGAGAGATTCTTTAGGAGGGTTAGGGGTTTATTTTTATCTAAAGGAGTGAGTTTTTTTTTATGAGGGTTTAGGTGTTTTCCTCTGACTGACTTGTCCAGAGCAGGGATGGTCCTCTTGGCTGTGATGGCTCTGAACCTGAGGATGATGTGGATGCAGAGGAAGATGGCGATGCTGTCGTAGCAGTCAGACACGTAGGTGGACATACTCTTCTGCAGGAGACAGAAGACAGGACTCAGGGACACAATACGACATCATGTCTCTGAATCAGGACAGACCATGTTTTAATCACTGAGGGAAACTTTAACAGGCATTTATCTCAATGTTCTGATGTTCTATAGTGAGGATGAAGAATCGTTCAAGAAAACAATCTGCAGATTTAGAGGAAGGCTAAGCTTCTGATCACTGTTTCACCTTGAATGTGTCAATAGTTTCTGCTGCTTTAGATAAATGCTTATATCCATCTTTTTAAATAAACATCTCAATTAAAGGATCATACAGCCTTTTTAGACTGAAGCCATTCTGGGCTTCATGAAGAAATCCTGTTGGAGTCAATCTGCTTTAACTAGTTAACAGTCTGTTTCTGAGAACCTTCAACCTGAAACACAGAGTAGAGTCATGGTACCAGGAACATGCTGAGTGTTTTTCCCATGATGCTGTTGAAGAGGTCGAGGGCTGAGTTTCCTGCCACCATGAAGAAGTCGGACAGGAAGAGGAATTCTCTGCAGCCGTTGTCCAGCAGAGCGTAGTGCTGACTGCGGAACAGCGTCTCATAGGGATACTGCAGGACAGAAGGACATTACAACAGATTTTAATAAAGATTCATCCATGTTTCTAGAAGTGATCTCACTAGATGCCACTAGATGTCAGCGTGGACCAGCAGTTTGTCTTCACAGATAAACATAAGATCAGGACGTTTCCAGAACTCTGAGCAGTTTATAAAAAAGCTGCAGCGTCACCTTTTATTTTCTGTTTAACTTTTATAGTTTCAAATCAAAAGGAGGATAAACTGAAATGCTGACTGCAGTATAGTGTCTTCTCTGCAGTAAGACTCAGTTATCAGATAAATGAATTTCTCTATTTAATTTACACAAATGTAACATCCAGCCATACAGCAGTAACTACTACTGATGCTAACATGTTGTTTTCCTGCAGCAGCCAAAGCTCTTTCCCAGTTTTCCTTTCTGTCATAAATGAACCACATCAGTGTTGTTGAACTGTCGTCTCTTTGTGTCCTCACCCTGCTGTCTCCTCTCTGAGCTGTGTGGGGGACCAGGATGGGACCCTCCAGCTCTGCAGGACTCAGGATGGATCCCCTCTGGCCCAGCGTGAAGATGGTGTTCCTGCTCTTCAGGGACGGTTTGGAGAAGAAACCTGCAGCAGCAGCAGTCAAGGAGCTTCACATTAATGAACAAGTGTCTGACTGATCTGGGAGCTGTTTGGTATGAAAACAGGTGTCTGTATGTGAACAGGTATCGGACTATTCAGTATGTGAGCTTCAAAAACCTCCACCTGAGCTGGATGATCTCTGAAGCATTGCCTCCTGGAGAACATCCAGACCTTGTTTGTGGCTCTCTGCCTGTTAAACACCTCATTAACCCTTTAACAGCCTGCCCATGATGTTCACACTGACTGATCCGTCACTCAACCTGAAAACTGTTTACACCAGGAGAACCTACTGGAGGTTCTGGAAGACGCTGGAAAAGAACAGAAAAATCTGAACCATGAAGTTTAACCTGCCAGCTGAACCGCAGCATGAAGGATTTATTGATGCTTTAACGGTTTGTAAAGAAAATTTAACTTAAAGGAAACCTTTAGCAGCTTGTGTTTGGTTAAAGACCTCCATGGAAGAACTGGAGCTATAAACAGCACTAATCTCTTAAATACAGATAAATATGGAGATAAAAAGGCACAGGCAGTCTGTAAAGGATACCTTTCTTGGCTGTGTCTTCTACTCCCATCAGGTCATCTTTGTCTGCCACCTCCTCATACTGCAGGACAGAGAATCAGGTCACGTTTATTCGAGATTCATTAGTTAAATCAGGAGAGGAGGAGCTGTGATGGAACCCTGAGGTCAGAACGATCCTCTGACCTGAACTTTGAGCAGCCGGCCGCTGTAAGACTTGAAGTAGCTGAAGTAGATCTTGCTCATGGTGTCCACGTACTCGTCTCTGATCTCCTTGGCGACCGTTCTCTCATTGGCCAGAAGGAACTGGTAGAAAAACCTGCAGAAACGAACAGAAGAACGGCGGTCAGTCAGGACACAGATCTTCTGTTCATTTATTAACTCTGGTTTAAGAAGCTGAAAGATGTCCATTTTTTAACAACAACCGTAACATGATGACAGAAACGTAAAAATAGGATTATTTATGGGAATAATTATGAAGTATAAACCCAGTACCTGCTGTTGGGTTTTAACGGCGTTTAATCTTTAAAAAAGTGAAAAATGACACCATTTATCAGAACCACAGACTGAAAAACAGAAAGAACCATCAGATATGGAACCTTAGAACAGTCCTTTAACAACTGGAAAATTAACTAATTCTGAGTTTCAGATCGCAGTATTTCATTAAAACCACTTTATTTGACTTTGTTTTAAAAAATCACCAAATTTAAACTGTTTGCACCAGATTATGTTAAAAACAGTCAGAAAGAGAAATTCAGAATGTTTCAGTTGAACTGCAGGATGTGTTTAGATATAGAAAAGAAAATAAAGAAGAGAAACTAATTAAAATGATAAGTAGTGGAATATCTACAGCATTCAGAGACATTTCTTTTCCGTATTAGTAACAGCTAAAGGCTCTTTGGAAATGTTTTAATGTGGATTCCAGGATTTTTAAATAATCAAAGACATCCAACGTTCCCTTGTTCCTATAATTTATGAGATTCTAACTGAACAGAAGACATTTCTAGTCCTCTCTACTTCTAGTCCAGTAGTTCAGAAACTGTTTATGATTCCCTTAAATCTGAACTCCAAGCAAAGTTTAAAACCAACTTTTTCTCCACAACCTTTCCTGAGATTCTCTGGTTCTAGATATTAATCTGTTTATTGTTTTATCCCCTTTATCAGCTTTTAATGTGTTTTAGTGTTCTATATGATCAGGTGAAGCCCTGTTTAACTGTGTTCTCATACCTTTTGTATAAATAAATAAAACATTTTAAAAAGAGCCTGTGATAGAATGTCCACCAACCTGTACTTGAGCAGAGTGTTCTGAGGGATCTGGTAGTTGGTCATGGGCTTCCTGAAGGAGTAGATCTTCTGCAGAATGAACTCTCTGATCTTTGACACCGCCTGGGGAGGACAAACTTGATTAGTTCTCATGTGGAATATGAACATCTGCAACCCAACTAATGTCAGACTAACCGGTTAAATTGCGGATTTTATTTATGTAAACGTTCTACAGCAGAAACAATGAAACTCTCATATCCCTCCTCATACCTGCATGTGGACGTACACCTGGAAAATCATCTCTGTGTGTTTGAAACTCACAGAAACTCACATCAGAGCCTGATTTCAGCCTTTTTGATCGTTTATCATTTTGTCCAGATGGTCCAGACTAATCAGGACCTGGGAGTGAGTCTGGACCACCAGCTGGAGGTCCACAAACACTCAGGCTGTCTACAGGAAGGACCTGGGCAGCTCCATGTCCTCAGGAGGCTCAGGTCCTTCAATGTTCTGCATGTTCCTGATGTTCTATCAGTCTGTGGAGGAGAGCTCTATCTCTTGGGGAACAGGCATCAACATACTGAATAAAGTGATCAGGACGGCCCAGTCTGTGGTTGGCTGATGCTGGTCTCCCTGGAGGAGGAGGTGGACCAGAGGACCAACCTGCTGGACATCATGGATAACACCTGCCACCCCTCCATAAAGCTGTGGACAATCTGAGGAGCAGCTTCAGCAGCAGACTGATAAATCCCGCTGCTCCAAACGTTAGAGGAGGTCATTCATCCCACAGCAATAAGACTCTTTATTACATGTGGTAGATCACAGAAGAACTCCATCACTCTACCTGCTGATTAAACCCCTGGACATCCTGGACACCTGACAGTCTACATGCTATCCATCACATCTGTAAATGATCTGCACAGATTTATATCACTGCACATTTCTGTATCACTCTGTATATGTGGTGATTTTCTTCCTATATATATTTTTATCATATCTTATTTTATGCTACCTTCACTTATACCCTCATACTCTGTGTTGTCTTGTTGAAGATCCAGCTGCTGTAACAGAGTTTCCCTCTGATGATGAATAAAGTCAGTCTAAGTCTAACTCCTGTCCTTTCACACTAAACATATTAAAATAGTGAGAATCAGCTGTTGGTGTCCATCTCTGTCCTTCTCACCTTCAATTTGAGGCGGTCCACGATGTCCTGGATGTCGGAGCAGGCCAGCGTCTCTCTGAAGCTCAGCTCTTTAGCAAAGTTGATCTTGTTGTTGAGCTCATGGAGCTGCTCCAGGAACTCCTGCTCCGTCACCGGACTGTCCAGGATGGTGCTGCCGAGAAGATAAAGCATGCTAGCAGCTAAACAGGAAGTACCAGACAAGGATCCGAACACAACCCGAACATAACCTAAACACAAGCTGAACACAACCTAAACACAACCCGAACACAACCTAAACACAACCTGAACACAACCCAAACACAACCTGAACACAACCTAAACACAACCCGAACACAACCCAAAAACAACCTAAACACAACCTGAACACAACCTAAACACAACCCGAACACAACCTAAACACAACCTGAACACAACCCAAACACAACCTGAACACAACCTAAACACAACCCAAACACAACCCAAACACAACCTGAACACAACCTAAACACAACCCAAACACAACCCGAAAACAACCCAAACACAACCTGAACACAACCTAAACACAACCCAAAAACAACCCAAAAACAACCCAAACACAACCTGAACACAACCTAAACACAACCCAAACACAACCCGAAAACAACCGGAACACAACCTGAACACAACCCGAAAACAACCCGAAAACAACCTAAACACAACCCGAAAACAACCTAAACACAACCCGAAAACAACCTGAACACAACCTAAACACAACCTAAACACAACCTGAAAACACCCCCAAAATCCATCTGAAAACAACCCGAAAACAAACCCAAACACAACCCGAAAACAAACTCGAACATAACCTCACCACAACCTGAACACAACCTGAAAACAAACTCGAACACAACCTGAACACAACCTCACTACAACCCGAACACAACCTCACCACAATCTGAACACAACCTGAAAACAACCTGAACACAACTCAGCATCTCCAAACTGCTCTTTATTAAAGTCTAGAATCTGCAGGTGCTCCAATGAAAACAGATGTGGAAAGTTATTTCAGAAGATAAAATCAGCACACAACCCGAACACCTGGTGTTTCCTCCTGTCAGATGACTGAGTACTAGTGTTACTACTACTACTACTACTACTACTACTACTACTACTACTTACGAGATCATGGCTCCAGGAACCACCAGCTCGTCCACCAGCTGGCTCAGGTGGCTGCGAACGGCCTGTCGGTTCTTCAGACGGACGTTCATGCTGACCGACTGCTGCTGCAGCGTCTGGATCTCACTGGAGATGGAGGACAGGTCGCTCTGGAAGCCGCTCAGCATCCCCTCCATCCTCTGGACAGAAACCATCAGAGGACTTATCTGACTAAACTACTCTAACAGGAGGATGGAGCTCTTCCTCACTATCGTCATCTGAGGTCTGTTGTCAGAATAAACCTGACAGTCTGAGTAAAACCAGAGACTGAACACCACAGAGTGAAGACAAGGAATAGGCTGGACCTTTGGAAACTGCTCAAACATAATTTATATTATGTAAAAAAACTAGATTTTTAGTCCAAAAATGCAGCTTTAAGTATTTTGACTTGTTCTGATATTAAAACTGAGTCTGTTCTGAGCTGTGGAGGAAAATAAGCTCTATTCCTCCTCTACTCCTCTTTTCTCTTCATACTGAGACAGAAAAACTGTTAAACTTTCAAATAAATTTATCAATAAAATGAGGGTAATAAAGGCCACACTACTGCAGGGCAGGGATATATTTACATTACAACTTGTAGTTTTAGGATCAAGTTAAACGAGTTTATGGAGGTCTAAATATTCACTGATGAACAGGATGAAGGAACTCATTGGGAGTTAAACCGTTAAACTGAGGTCATTTATATCTCCAGAGAACTGATTTACAGAGATTTAGTTCAGCTTGTTTCTTCTCCTGTGAGTCCAGATCAGAAAAAACTGCTTTTAAATTTGCTGCCCCTTCAGTGGAAACATTAAAACCCCAGTAGAGGTAGAATATCTCTGCTTTTATTCACTTTATGTGTCTGTTTTTTTTCTTGCTCTGAGTTTTCTGAATAAAAGTAAAGTGAAGTCTAAAATCATTCATATCCGTGTTAAATGTGGATTACTGTGAGTTTTTATTTGACCAACAGGTTTCTTCTAGCACGGAATGACAGAAGCAAGAAAAGACAGTGAGATGTGTTTAGAGATGATAAAGATTAATTTTAACTGTTTAAACAGACGTTCTTTATGTTTTTATGATAAGTCTGATGATGATGATGATAAAGTCTCCATCTGAAGGCATCTGGTCTTACCTCCAGGATGGAGTCACAGGCGGTGATCTGGTTGTGCAGCAGAGCGATGTTCTGACTCTCCTTAATGTCTGAAAGACCAACGTTCAGGAAACTGAACAGTTTTAAGTCCTCACCACAAACATTATTTCAGTTTAACAATGAAAACTGGAGCTGAAACATTTAGTCCAGTAATTTATCAGCCAGAAAGGATCTTCTCACACCAGCAGGTAAAGATGCTTTTCTGGGATGTTGAGGCAAAACTAGAGGAACACAACATGATTTCAGCTGGAACTCATCCTTCTATCTTTGTTCTACTTTGGCAGTCTTCTCCTGTTCTTGGAGTTCAGGGGGTTTAAAGTCAGCGAGGTTTCCAGAAATCTAAAGGTACAACATCAAACCTCCTGTAAATAAAGCTGTCAGTGTGTCTGCTGGAGGATACAGTCTTTGATGGACGCCTGTTCAATCCTCTGCAGCTCCGCCTCCACCTGTTTAGAGTACTGACGGAGATCCACACCCTGGAAACACATGGAGGAGAGACTGCTGTCAGAATACACGCTGGAAACCAGTAGAGACCAGTGGAAACCAGTACAGACTAGTGGAGAACCATTGGAAACCAGTATAAACCAGTATAAACCAATGGAAACCAGAGCAAACCAGTAGAAACCAGTGGAAACCAGAAGAAACCAGTAGAAACCAGAGGAAACCAGTGGAAACCAGTATAAACAAGTGGAAACCAGACGAAACCAGTAGAAACCAGAGGGAACCAGTGGAAAACAGAGGGAACCAGTGGAAACCAGAGGGAACCAGTGGAAACCAGAGGAAACCAGTGGAAACCAGCAGAGACCAGTAAAAACCAGTATAAACAAGCAGAGACCAGTAGAAACCAGAGAAAACCAGTAGAAACCAGTGAAGACCAGTGGAAACCAGTAGAAACCAATGGAAACCAGAGGAAACCAGTGGAAACCAGAAGAAACCAGTAGAAACCAGAGGAAACCAGTATAAACAAGTGGAAACCAGACGAAACCAGTAGAAACCAGAGGGAACCAGTGGAAAACAGAGGGAACCAGTGGAAACCAGAGGAAACCAGTGGAAACCAGAGGAAACCAGTAGAAACCAGCAGAGACCAGTAAAAACCAGTATAAACAAGCAGAGACCAGTAGAAACCAGAGAAAACCAGTAGAAACCAGTGAAGACCAGTGGAAACCAGTAGAAACCAGCAGAGACCAGTAGAAACCAGAGGAAGCCAGCAGAGACCAGTAGAAACCAGAGAAAACCAGTAGAAACCAGCGGAAACCAGGAGAAACCAGAGGTGACCAGTGGAAACCAGCGGAGACCAGTAGAAACCAGAGGTGACCAGTGGAAACCAGTGGAGACCAGTGGAAACCAGTGGAAACTAGTGAAAACCAGAGGAAACGAGTGGAAACTAGTGGAAGCCAGAGGAAACCAGTAGAAACCAGCAGAGACCAGTAGAAACCAGAGGAAACCAGTGGAGACCAGTAGAAACCAGAGGAAACCAGTAGAAACCAGCAGAGACCAGTAGAAACCAGAGGAAACCAGTGGAAACCAGTAGAAACCAGCGGAGACCAGTAGGAACCAGAGGTAACCGGTAGAAACCAGAGGTGACCAGAGGTGACCAGTGGAAACCAGTAGAAACCAGTGGAAACCAGTGGAAACCAGTAGAAACCAGTGGAGAAAGTTTCAGAAAAGTTCCTTCAAAAAGCATCAAAACACTGATGAAAATGCTCTGATGAGGATCACCTCACAGAAAGAAGACAATAAGTTCCCTCTGCTCCAAAGGAGAACTTCTTTATAGTTAGCAGCTTCACAAATCAACTATTACAGACAGACACAGAACGATCAAAGATAAATAAAAAACCCAGAGACTCAAAACAACAACGTAAAGACAAAAAATGACCACACAGAGACAAACTGTGGACAAAGAGAAAGAAAACCACCATGAAGCAGAAACAAAATGACCAGAAAGAGACTCAAACTATGTCCAAAGAGACATAAACCATCTCCATAGAGACTCAAACCATCTCCATAGAGACACAATCCATCTCCATAGAGACACTAACCATCTCAATAGAGGCACTAACCATCTCCATAGAGACACTAAACAACGGCAGTGAGAAAGAATCAGGCCTTCCTGGTGGACCTACTGCAGAGAAACCATCACTGATGGAGACCAGGAACAAGGAGAGGACTACTGGGACCCAGAAACACCAAGAGTGTAAATGAGAGCAGAGGAACCTTTGGTCTGACCAGCCCTGATGTTCCAAACAGTGATAAACATATGGGTGTGTCCAAACCTCTGACTGGTAGCGTTAACGTATAGAAAACCACTCTAACCTCCAGATGAAATGTGTTCTGATGTTCTCACCGTTCTGAGTGCCTCCTTCACCAGTTCATCTTCCAGATTGGCCTGAATATGAACTGCAGGAGACAGAAGGAAGCCAGATTTAATGATAAAGTTGGTCTTTACCAGGCAGCATCTTCCTCTACCATGGAGAAACTCTGAGGAGCTTCATAATCATTCATGAGGTGTAAACCTCCTGGATAGAGCTTTAAACTCCAAATATTAGACATATAAACGGTAAATGTTGTCTTACTGTCCACTTCATCCAAGATAAACTCATCAGTGGTGAGGTCCAGTTCTCCCAGGTTCAGGTTAGCGATGTCGCCATCAGTCTTCTGGAAAAAACATATCAGATCAAACAGACTGTCTTAAATGGAAGGTCTAACTTTTATCATTATCAGTTGTTTGGACGATGAATGTCCTTAATGAGGTGGTAGATAAATCACAAGTTCCAAGATGAGGTCTTCATATGACCTGTTTGTCTGATTAATACAGAGCTGTTGTTTGTTTTTGCTGTTATTTATTTATTTATTCTGATCCATTAGAAAACATATTTACACTGCTTTCACATACTCAAAGCTTCATACTAGACATTAAAACAGCAGGAATTAGTTGATTTATTGATGGAGAGAAAATAAACCTGAAACATTTTGGTGTTCAGTTATTTAATACTGACATAACCTGGGACTGTGCTGCTGGTTAGTTTACGGACATCTGCAGCTGCTTTTATCTGGATCATTATTATATGTGAACACATAATTCTATACCTGCAGGAACAACAAAACCGTGTCTTTATGAAACTTGAACATTTCTTCTAACAGACTGATTGTGTCCATAGATGTTTGCAGTTTATGGATTAATCATTTAGGATGATTATTAACGATAAAACAGCACTGTTCCCAATGGTGAAGCTATTTGTGATTGGTATCTGTAATATCCTTATTTATGAATATTTTGCTTGGTATAATCTTTACAATATCAGAATCAGAAATATTTTATTGATTCCAGAAGAGAAATAGTTTACATTACAGTAAGTCAACATTAAATTAAGTCATTTTTATGCATTAATAAGATTTCAATCACAACCCAGGAGCTGCAGCCACTTTTAGCAGATGGAAAACTGCATCACATGACATAAACTGGTCCATTAAAGGTTTTCTAAACAGCCAAAGGAGCTGAATTGATTGATTGATTGATTGATTGATTGATTGATTGATTGATTGATTGATTGATTGATTGATTGACTGACTGATTGACTGACTGATTATCCAGGGCACAAAGCAGGTAAATGATGCAGACTAATGAGGATAACTAGTCACAGGGACGCAATCAGTAAAAACACCTGAACCAAACAGTAACTGGTGTGTAGGATTACTGATGAATGTGTGTAAGGATTAATAAACACATGAGCTGATTATCAGTTTCTCTGATTATTAGTTTCTCTGATTATTAGTTTCTCTGATTATTAGTTCATCTTTGTCTCATTCAGGAGCTTTTTACTGACTAGATGCTAACAGCTACATTAGCTAGAAGTAACGTCACCACACCTTATAAAATATACATTCTGACTAGATGACCACAGTTTCTTTTACCCGTACAGCTGGATAGATTCAGTTAAATGAGATTCACTGATATAATTTATAATTAATAACTGTTGGTTTCCGTGAAGCTAACCGGAACCACAGACAGCTCTAAAGTTCCCTCGTTTACAACAACAAAAGTTAAATAAAGCATCACCTCGTCTTGTAAATACGCCATGGCTATTTCTGTGGGGTTTCCAGCCGTGTTCACACCTGGACCAGGTGTGTTTACATCGTAACCAGCTCCAGCTGCTGCGGCTCCGTCCGCCATTGCGGCGAAATGATCTAACGTTAAAAAACTACAAATATAAAGTTCCGCCTCGTAGATGGTGAACACCGAAAAACATGGGTCCTTTTAGAAACCAAATAAGATATTTTATACGAATATACACACAACATATGACAATATACTTTAAAAAGCCTAAAATAACTTCACTTTATATTTATTTCGTGGTTCTACGTTAGCGCTTTAGCTTGTTTTAACGGACATATTCAAAGTGGCGGACCAGCTTCCGGTCATAGTTGGTTCAAAGTCTCGCGAGATCTGTAGGGCTTCCTCTTCGCACGGAACCTATTTCCAAGATGGTGAGTCCGTTTCTAGCTACCGGGAATAGTTTTAAAATCCACCTCCATCCTACGTTAATCTCACTGGTTTAACACATGTAGACGTTAGATAAATATTATAAAGCTTCTGTTAGCCGACTGATGTTGAATTATTGGTGTCCTGATGGTAGAAATTAATATATTAACGCAAACTGCTGCCGCCGTTTAGCTGATAGCCGCTGCTTAGCTCTAATAGCTGAGTTAATAGTTTATTTTATTAAGCTAAGGCTAATGTTTACATGTTTACCCCGGTTATTACAAAGCCGTTACCGGGAATAAGCTGCGGTTTTAATGTTACTGGTATAAACCTGAGAGGAACTCTTAAACTTGAGCTTTAGTCTGTGGAGGCTAACTAGCTTTAGCCTCTCCAGCTGGAGATGGTGCATGCTGGGTCAGTAACCGGGTTAGAGTTAGACATCAAGACTATTCTGTATCACTAATCACTAACCGGGTTACAGTTAGACATTTAGACTACTCTATATCACTGACCGGGTTAGAGTTAGACATTTAGACTACTCTATATTACTAACCACGCTGATGGATAGACTGCTGGATCAGTAACCGGGCTGAGAGACCTCTACACGGTACTCTGGTGTAATAACTCGGTAGTTGGATCAGTTAAAGTGTTTCTGAGTTCGGGTGTTTTGCAGTAAAGTTAGTTTCGTTCCTCTTGGTCACTGTGGCTGAACTATAACGTCGGTGTAGGAGCAGGAACCGGTCATCTAACTTCTACCATCTATCATCTAACTGTAATCTAACTAACTTCTACCATCTAACTATCCTCTAACTGTCATCTACCATTTAACTATCATCTAAATAACTTCTGTCATCTAACTGCTAAGTGGAGCTAAAATGTTAGCTAAAGATACTGTAAACCTCTGAGGTGTGTTTGGTCTGTCTCAGCTGCTTTCTGCTGGTGAGAATACCTGAAGAATATACTCACTATATCTGAGAATATATTATTTTTATGTTGCTGCATATCAGTCAGTTTCCATATAAATGAATTAATGTTAATGAATTAATGTTAATGAAAGCTGCTTTAGTTTCACAACCTTAGACTCTGCTGTTGAAGTTTGACTGGAAACATGTCCTTCTTGACATTTCTGTTCACATAACTCTTTCAAGGGCTGAACTATTTATCAGAAAGCCTTTCAGAATTACAGAATCTGAGTCAGTGTTTTATTTTGAAGGTAATGTGGTCAGCACTGGATGGAAATGAAACACTTTCTACTAAGATCATGACTCGGTGACATCTGTCCATACCATTCCAACATGATGTTTGCTTTTATTTATTTTACATATATTATTCAGGACTGTAGAGATGTTCTGAAACTCACCCTGGTGTGTTTTCTTTTCCAGTCTCTGGTCATCCCTGAGAAGTTCCAGCACATTCTTCGTGTTCTGAACACGAACATCGACGGTAGGAGGAAGATCGCCTTCGCCATCACCGCCATCAAGGTGGGCTCGTCTCTGCTGTTGTCTCGTTCTCAGTATAGAAATGAATCGAGTAGAATGATGGTTTCTAACATCTCTGTTGATCTCAGGGTGTTGGCAGACGTTACGCCCACGTCGTCCTGAGGAAAGCCGACATCGACCTCAACAAGAGAGCTGGAGAACTGACTGAGGAGGAGGTGAGAGTTAGAACCAGACAGGAACCTGGTAGAACTGGAGGTCTACAGACTGTCTGAGAATGTTTAGTAGCGGAAATTATCACGATTATGTCTATTTGTTAACTTGTTTTGCTGCAATTCCATACGTTGTGTATTTGCCTTTAGTTTCACTAGACTGCTTCATGGTCCATTAAATAAGGATGTTGAAGAGCAGAAGACAGTTAGTGATGTCTGTAGAAATCAGCAGATGTTTTCAGTCTTCACCTCTTAACATTAAAGCAGAGTTAAGAGTCGACATTACATCACGTGTTTCTGTCTATCAGATGTTTTACATTTCCATTTAGATCTAATTATTCTCTGTGGATTAAATGTTAATGTTTCTTCTTCAGGTTGATGGTGGTGACCATCATGTGTTTTGTTTGTTCTTCAGGTTGAGCGGGTGGTGACCATCATGCAGAATCCTCGCCAGTACAAAATCCCAGACTGGTTCCTCAACAGACAGAAGGACGTAAAGGACGGCAAATACAGCCAGGTAGGAGATCAGCAGGGAGGTGTTGGTTGGTCCTCCAGCTGCTGTCTGATCACACTAATCTCTGAGACAGTTTAACTCCTACAGACCATAATGATTGACTAATTAATGATTAAACTGGTCTGAGGTGGAGCTCTGCAGTTGTTTTCTGTGGTATGAAATGAGGAACCTCTGGTGACCGTCGCTCTGGTTTCAGGTCCTCGCCAACGGTCTGGATAACAAGCTGAGAGAAGATCTGGAGAGGCTGAAGAAGATCAGGGCTCACCGTGGTCTCAGGCACTTCTGGGGGTAAGAGATCTGATCTGGTCCTCAGTTTATTCAGGATCTGGTCCATGATGCAGCCTCTGCTTCCAAACGTCGTCCTGTCGATCAGCGGTGGTGGTGATCTAAGGCTTCAGTATCTCTGAGCTGCTGGTTTATTTCAGGTTCTGTAGTGATTCAGATTTAATGACAGTAGAGACGACTTTGTCCCAGTTTGAGGCTGAACGAAGGATATCTGGAGCAAAGACGAGCTGCTGAGCTCAGAATGAGTTGGAATAGGAATCATCTACAGCTTCTAAATACAGCTTCTACTGGTTCAGCCCTCGGTCCAGATTAAAGCACGTTTACCACATGGAAAGTAGAGATTTTAAACTTTAATATAGAACGTGATTCATCCCAAAGGAAAATGTTGGAACAAATATTACTGAGAGAAATGACGGAAACATGAGAATAAATGCTGTTGCAGAGAAACTAGGTACGATCTACGAAAGACTAGACTCGTAAAGTAAGTCATACTGTCCGTAACTGAAGAGTATTTCAGTCTTACTGCACACATTACTGGAACCTGAATTACATATATATTCTTTTTTTTTACAGATTCATCCAGAAAATAGTGCTTTTTAACAAACTTTATCTGGTTTAAACAGTTGTCCTTCATGGCAGTAATGAGTTGAACACATCAGAACCAGGAGTAGTTTGGCTGAAGATGGAGGAAGTTACATGTTTTAACTGTCGACAGAAGTCCTTTAGCTGAGACCTGCTGTAGATGTTTCTGCTCAGATTTAAACTCTATCTAAACTTTAATCAGCTCGTAGAACACAGCAGGAGTCTGCATCACCGTCTGGAGTGAAGTTTGGATCATTTTTCTGCCTGATTTAAAACATGCTGCCATTATTTCTGCTGCCTCTCAGTGCTTGGGTTGTGATTTTTTTTATGTGGTTTTACTCTGTGCTGATCTTCATTTCTTTCTATTCTCTCCCTACAGTCTGCGTGTTCGCGGTCAGCACACCAAGACCACCGGCCGTCGTGGTCGCACCGTCGGCGTGTCCAAGAAGAAGTAAACTTTCTGCTTCCTGCTTTGTTTCAATAAAACACCACAGTTCACAAAAACCTGCGTCCTGGTGCTGCATCACATGAAGACACTGTAGGGCTGGGGGGATGATCTAAATTCAGGCTTTAAACTTTCTGTTTCTCCTCGAGACACTTATGATCTGAATTCAGGAAGGTTCAGCTTTTGGTTTTTGAAGTTTCTTTCCAACAGACCTGCTGTGAAAAAGGAACTAAATCCACTAATAAAGTTTAGCTGAAGCTGAAGAGGCTTCATCAGTGCTCACATCGTGTTCCTATTGAAGCTCAAAACTCCATAACCTCCAAACCAACCCACGATGGAGACGCTCCTCCATAACCTCCAAATCAACCCACGATGGAGATGCTCCTCCAAACCAACCCACGATGGAGATGCTCCTCCAAACCAACCCATGATGGAGACGCTCCTCCAAATCAACCCACGATGGAGATAACCTCCAAATCAACCCACGATGGAGACGCTCCTCCAAATCAACCCACGATGGAGACGCTCCTCCATAACCTCCAAACCAACCCACGATGGAGACGCTCCTCCATAACCTCCAAACCAACCCACGATGGAGACGCTCCTCCAAATCAACCCACGATGGAGACGCTCCTCCATAACCTCCAAACCAACCCACGATGGAAACGCTGCCTGATCTGGAGTTGGTCAGGAGGACTGTTTTAGACAAACAGCTGAACTTGTAGTTCTTCTCTGCAGTGTAGTCGTCGTAGTAAAATCTCACCCTACATGTAGGGATGTAACTGTTAGAATAGGCCAAGCTTATACTATTAGAATTAATCTGTTGAGCACCATCAAGATTTCAGTTTATTTCTGTTGGAAACTCCTTTTTTTTCCCCCCACTGTAGAGAGATTTTTTTTGATGTCACAAAACCAGTTTTAACCAGAAACTCTGGTACAAAAAATTAAATTTTCTAAATATTGATGCTAAACATGATTTCAGTTCAACAGTTTATTGTGCTGAATTGTAGACAGAAGAAGAAAAAGGTCAAATTATACAACAGGAAAGGAAACTGCATTTTTTCTGATCCAAGCATTGTATAAACTGAGGTAAATAGAAACGATATGGCTGCTGCAGGAATATAAAGTGCAGAAGAACTGGAGAGAAAAGACAAGAACACATTAAATAAGGAAAACCCAGTGAATGTAGGTTCCATGAAAACATGTTAAATAAAAAACGGCAGTAGGTGGAGTTCCATTAAAGGGAAAACGGGAGGAACGGTTCAGCTACAAGTTTAAAATACGGAGCAAAATCCAGCAGAAAGGTTCAGGTTCTGAAGGAAATGAGACCCGAACGGACTCCTACAATTCTAGGAAACACCCACACCGTCATCCCTGCCTCTAAAAATACAAATTCTCTCCAATCCAAACTGGTAAACTGCTTCTAACTGGTCCAAACACTAATGCAGCGTTATTCTACTCAGGGGGAAACAGCTTCAGTCCTGAAGACAGAAATTAAATTAGACAAAGATTTCATAAATAGATTCAGACATTAAATGCAGAACAAAGAAAACTAAACTTTAAGAGCAGAAACTGAGCAACACGTATGGCTTTGTTCAGATTGTTCCGTTTTTGAAGATCTTGTTGGAAAAAAGGATGAAATTTAAAGTTTTCAAGCAATAAAAGATCAAAAATACGCAAATATAATCACACATTTACCTGGTCTGGCTTTAATTAATGGGAGGCTGTTTGTGGAAGGGAATATTATTAATAATAATAATAAAAATAATAACAACAATAATAATGCTGAAATGTGGATCAACACAATCAAAAATGTGGTCGGAAACAAGAAGTTGGCTCTCATTGGAAACGAGAAAGTCTTGTGAATTTGTGACATTTTTTAGTTTAAGTGTATACAATAAAACGTGGAAATAATTCATCTGTGAAACAGAACCGGTTCCAGCCTGAACAGTTGGTCTGAGCCGAGTCTCTGTTAGACTGAAGGTAGATTTAATTTGAAATAAGACGTTTAAAGCTGCAGGTAAACGATCTTCTGCCCTCACCTCTGTATAAAAGCGTGATGTTCTGCCACAGATCAGAAGGAAAACTGAACATTTCTAGATGAGAATATTGAACCTGAAGAGACGGATATTTGATTCATCTAAAAACTTATGGCTTATATTCCAGCATTTAACCTACAAAATATTACTTAGATTTTAAAAGACTTTTCCTGACCAGGAGGATCCTTCAAACATCACTTAGTTTCTTACATTTTGATGTTTTATTTAGTTTTGTAGTAAATGTGAGTATCTGGAGGACAAACTGGAACTGAAGCTTCAAACATTGGTATTTTGGCACCAATGGTGAAAATAATCCAGAACTTATTACCAGAAAGCTGCAGGTTAAACACAGAGCTTCCTCTTTTAAAGCAGAAGTAATAATAAGAATCCAGCTGAAGGGATTCATTTCATCCAAAGATCTCCAAACTCCTCCGATGTCTTCAGCTCATCACAACCAAACATCAGAAGGTTCCAAATGGTGTCTGGTGTTTACCAGATGTTCATTAGTGGTTTGTATTTTATAATCATCTCTTCTTTCATAAATCTGCTTGTTTTTCTGGATAAATCCTCCTTAAACCATCAGGTAAACGTCTGAGGTTCCAGATGAACACATGAATCCGTGAGTCCAGTTAATGGCAGTAAAATGAAAACATGCTGAGAAGACTTTAGTCTGGAGGTTCAGTAAGAGACTCCATCAGAAGGAGATGTTCCTCATCCATCCCTCTGCTGGGGAGGAGATCTCTGCTGCTGCTGCTGCTGTGGTGGGGGTGGTGGTGGTTGCTGTTGTTGTTGTTGTTGTGGTGGTGGTTGTTGTTGTGGCTGCTGCTGGTCCTTGGTGGGAGCGTAGTAAAGCTCCAGAGGTTTCCTCACCTTCCAGTATTTGTCATTGACCAACTCCAGAGTCAGAGAACCATTGAGAGTCTGACAGGAAGGAAGGAAGGAAGGAAAACAAGAGTAGGAGGATGAACAGCAGGAAACAGAAATACAGTTAGAGGTCTGTTTGTCCACATTCGTGGACTTCTGTCTCCACACCAACACCACAGAAATAAACCTTAATTAGTCAGCAGTGGAAAAGAATCAGGATTTTTGACTACAGAAAATTACAACAGTCATTTTACAACAGGGAAAAATTTAAGCAGCTCTGATAATCTGAAAAAATAGAAGTCATATCTTGACTTATTTTTTTAAACTCATATTGAACCCCTGTAACACCTGAGCAGCAGGTTTAGAGGGCTGGAAGTTAGCAGCTAACAGGTAGCTGATAGTAAAGGATAAATGTGGCATCTATATAAAACAGATCTACAATAAAGACCTAAAAGTTTAACAGATAAATGGTTCAAATTCACCTACAAGTAACAGAAACCATGTTAAAATGCTGAACTAAGGGTAGATAGATGGATAATCAATGCTAAACAGTGAAAATAATCAAGAAAAATGCAGAAATGAATGGCAGAAATATAACTAAAAATAATGAATACAACGTTAAGCTGAGCTACAAGTAGGTGGAAAGCTAATTTACAGTTAAATAATGAACTAAAAACATCTGGAGAGATAATGTACAGTTAAATAATGAACTAAAAGCCATGAACAGCAGTAGAATAAGTTATTTTCTGTTACTCACAGAGAACTGTCCTCCTCTGGTCAGGATGTAGATGGTGTACTGTTTCTCACTGATGCTGCTCAGACTGCTCCCTCCTTCTCCTCCTTCCTCCCTTCCTCTGTCCTCCACTTCTCCATCGCTCCGTCGCTCCTCCAGAGCGATTCTCAGCGCCAGGTATTTGGACAGGTGATCCACGGTGGCGTTGGCCGTCGTCTTCACGTACCTGGAGCATGGAAGGTACATCTGCTCAGGTAGGAAGCATCTGGTCACCTCCTCATTCAGCTACATCTAGTCACATATTCACTCCCAGCAGCTTCACCTCCAACATCTACTCTACTCTTTATATTATTATTATTATTATTATTATAATATAGAACTTAGAGCAAAAACAAGCTGTGGACAGAATTATGTCGCGGAAATATAACCACATAACTCCCATCCTCCAATCCCTCCACTGGCTCCCCGTGCACCTCCGTATTGATTTCAAACTTCTTTTATTTGTTTTTAAATGCCTCCATGGTTTGTGATCTGCTGGTTCCCTACAACCCTTTTCGCTCACTGAGGTCAGCAGATCAAGCTCTACTGGTTGTGCCTATGACCAAAAAGAAACTGAGAGGTGATCGTGCTTTTTCTGTAGAATGAGCTCCCACTAAATATCAGACTGGCTGATTAAAAACACATTTTTTTAACTTGGCGTATGGCTCAGCTTAGAGCTGACTTTTACTGTACAACCTGTGTCTTATCTCTTATTTTTATACTCACATTATTTTATTTGTATTTTTTATTTGGTTATTTATTCTTTTATTCTATTATTTAATGTGTACAGCACTTTGATCGACAGTGTTGTTTTAAAGTGCTTTAGAAATAAAGTTGGATTGGATTGGATTGGATTATATCTAATACTAACCCTCTGAACCTGCTCAGATGCTTTAAAAAGGCCTGTTAACTTTAAAAAAAGACACAAAATTATACCATCGATCAGCCACAAACCTGGAAAACTAAACGTTGGATTTTAAACTTTTTAACTCCTTCAACTACTTACCTGTTATGTTCTGTCAAAAACCTGAACCTAACTAATCCTGAAACATGGTATTTCATAAACACATTAATAACTGAGCAGAGACTAGCAGGAACATGAAGGAACCTCTTCTCAGCTGATAGTGGAGCTGACAGGAGTCAAACATGGATAAATAATGAACTATGAGACAGAGAACATTATTCTGATCATATCTGAGATTCCAGGATCAAAGTTCTGCACAGAGTCGAGACTTTTACAATCAAATAAACTGTGCTCATGCTTTTCATTTTTCTATGAATAATGGCATTATAACGGTCAGACTGTACAGAGAATGTTTAGTTCTCTGCTTCTAGTCCTGATGGTTCTGTTTCCATGGAGATGCAGGATGTTAGACAGAAACAGAAAAACACCCAGAAACAGCTCAGAGGTTCAAAAGGTTTTACAGAGTGTGATGTTATTGAAGAGATCTATCTTCTCCTTCTGAAATGTGATAATAATTCAGATCTGTCTGTCCTCTAAAACTGGATAACGAGGTCTGACCAGGGCTAACGTGGTCCCACCTGGTCTGGCTGTAGTCCTGGTCCTGGACCAGCTGTGGATGAGGTCTGAACACCAGCTCTATCTCAGATCCCGGTCCTTCTTTGTGGCGTCTCAGAGGAGGAGTGGGACTCCCGCTGTCCCCCTCGGGCCCCGATCCATCCTCGGAGCCGCGGGGACGCTTCCGGCTCGGCCCGGCCTCGGGGGGCATCTGGTCCCGGGGGTGGGGGGCGTGTGAGGGGGCGGAGTCATGGGACAGGTGTGAGCGGGAGTCTCCGTTATCCTCCCCACCGCTGAAGGTGGTGTTATCACTCTCCTGGGTGGGCTTCTTCACCCGGTGGTTCCTGGAGACACGAGAACGTTCAGCAGGACAAAGACAGAAGAAGAAAAGGACAGGCAGAGGACAACAGAGACATGAGAACGTTCAGCAGGACAAAGACACAGAAGAAGAAGAAAAGGACAGGCAGGGGACAACAGAGACATGAGAACGTTCAGCAGGACAAAGACACAGAAGAAGAAGAAAAGGACAGGCAGGGGACAACAGAGACATGAGAACGTTCAGCAGGACAAAGACACAGAAGAAGAAGAAAAGGACAGGCAGGGGACAACAGAGACATGAGAACGTTCAGCAGGACAAAGACAGAAGAAGAAAAGGACAGGCAGGAGACAACAGAGACATGAGAACGTTCACAGGATTCCCACTCTTTCCCTGAAATGATTTTCCAGGACTTTTCCAGGACATTTCCAGCAGCTACAGACACGTTATCACATCAGACACTAATACATTCCCGTCCCCCTCATTCTTTGGAAGTGTTCTTTACTACAGCTGTAACCTGCATTTACCCAGATTGTTTCTGTATTTATTACTCAGACATCTGATGTGCAGTCTATGGCTATAATTTATCTATGAAAAATAATTATGACAAATGTATGACAGAATAATGCAAACACACCCACAGATTACAGCGTAGCACTTAGCGCTTCACTAGCATGACAAACTGGAGTTACAGTGTTCAACTGGGTAATTCCCAACTCATCTTTCTCTTCTCTCTTACTTTCTCTGGTGCAATTCATTTAAAAATATTTGTATATTTTCAATAAATCACTGAAAAACTATTTCCTTTGTTTCATGTCAGTTTACTGCACAACTCAGATTTTTTACACATCTGGCACCTGCATTTCTCAAACATAGTTAAAATCAAAATCACTGCCAAAATACCCAAGCACATCATAAAATGTCATAAATATAACCCAAATATCAAAATAAAACTTTATCCTGCAGTGCAATAAGGTCAATATAAAACAATGTGATTCTAATAAAAATGCTCCTCCAAGAAGTTGCTCAGTTATTTTAGCTTCTTGATCCCTGCTAGCGGTTCAAATGAACATGTCATAGTTCCAGTCTTCTCCTCTTCCCTGAGGTCTCTGTGCACATCTCACTCTGTTGACAACTACTTTTATTGGAAATTACAGAGATTAAGTCGACATGAAAAGTGGTTAATGTCTCTAATTTCTTCTCTCCATCTATCTGTGCACATAGTAATACAACAGAATTCCTCATGTTGTTTTCATTCCCTTATTTGTGTCAGACAGTAAAACAGGTGTGAACTACTGAGTGAAACGTGGTCCATTCAGATTCCCTGTTAAACTCCCGCTGTGCTGAAATCACAGATGTTGCATCTCACAGCCAATCAGGAAGCGACACGCCCACTAGAACTCTCCTCTGCTGTCACTCCACGGAGGACAGAGAGGATCCTGTGGCCGCCCATGGGACAGAAAACCCTCACACTGGTGGACCAACACTAGCCACACTTTTCAGCTAACAGTCACTAGTTTTATCTCCAGGCGATCAGTCCTTAACGGGGTCTGAAAAGTCGCTAAACTGGAAGAACTGGGATGCAGAACTGCTGGAAGCGGAAACGCAGATTTGATTGGCTGGTAGCGTCACGTGGGGCGCTGCACCGGCTAGAGGCACAGAAGCGCTATTATATATATATTATTATACATATTATATGCCTGAATGCTGCCCAGAAGAGGACAACACACATGCATGCACAGAACTTTTAACACGTTTGTATTGACAGGGGGAGGATAAATATTTTACAGGATAAGTTCACCATTTCCAGGACATTTGACCTTTTTTCTCATTTTCCATATGTTTGACTGGAAAATTGGTCAGTCATTTTCCAGGTTTTCCAGGACGCATGGGAACCCTGGTTCAGCAGGACAAAGACAGAAGAAGAAAAGGATGGGAAGGAGACAACAGAGACATGAAGGAACAAAGACACTGAGACACAGTCCACCTGTTCAGAGTCATCATTCAAGTTTAAATCTTATGTCCCTTCAGAATAAATCTAATCACAGAGAAAATCACAGCAGTAGAATGATGATGTTTTAAGTTATTACTGATGGTTGTACGTGGATGAGAACCAACAGGAGATAAATCTGCTTTATTTTAAGAGTGGAACTAAATCTGACTTGTAGCTGGGATTTCAGCTGTTGCTCTCCATCTATCAGACCCCTTAAAATACTACACATTTCTCTGATTTCACACAAAAGTCCAATAAAAGTAATAAAGCTCATTTTATGGTTGCAAGGTGACAGGATGCTGTCAAAGTCAGATTATACAGGAAATACCTCCAGCTCTGACAGGAAGTTTACTGAAACTCAGGAGTAAATGTGGCTGGAATTATTACTGACACTCTGACAAATAAATCCAAACTGGTCCATAATTTACAGAAACACCCAGAATATCTATTATTATACATGAGGTTATATTATTATATATGAGGTTATATATTATTATTGATGAGGTTATATATTATTATATGTGAGGTTATATATTATTATATATGAGGTTATATATTAGTATTTATGACATTATATATTAATATACATGAGGTTATATATTATCATATAAGAGGTTGTATATATTATATATTGTTATTTAAGGACCTGTAATATATATATATATGCTGGCTAGTTTATGGTTATATTTATGAGGTTATATATATTATATACTGTTATTTATGGACCTGTAACGGGCCTGCTGGCGCAGACCCTCCTCGATGCTGGAGCTCAGGGCCTCCTTGTTGTGGAGTCTGTTGAGCCTGTCCAGGACTCGGCGCTGGTGGGCTTCGTACTCGTCTCGGCTCGGGTAGATCTTGGAGATCAGAGCGTCGAAGTTTGCGTCTCTGCGTAGAGAACGTCTGGAGACCAGCTTCTTCCTGCAAGTCGGACACTCCTTGTTCCTGAGCAGAAAGAAGTCCTCAGCTTGGATCTTGACCATGGATGGGATTTAAAATCTAAAAACTAACAGTTTAAATGTTTACCTCCCAGCTGAACGGTCATTATTTATTTTCTCGGTACCTAAGCGCCCAGAAATCTGTTTTATAACTAAACCAGGGGTCTGACTGTAGAATTCTGCTGTCACTAAAATAAGAAGCACAATCCCACTAACAGAAACTAAAGTTTATAGAAGATCTAAATGAACCGATTCATATTATTAATATTTAATAATAGAACCGTTATATTCATGTTCTATATTAATTTTCTGCTCTTCTGTTAAACACAGACAATCTGGGTGTTATCTGTGTGTGAATGAAGATGAAATGATTCATAATCAATTAATCTATAAAATGATCAACAGACTAAATGAACTGTGAGTTAAAGCTTTACTAACAGCTGAGAGACTTGATAATAAGAAAGATTTATAGCTGAATTATAAATCTCTTGATATGATCCAACCTGACTGGTTGGACAAACTGGAACACAATTAATCCCAAATAACAATCGTTCAGCACATCCTCAAAAAATTTCCCTTTGGATTGTCTATCTATCTATCTATCTATCTATCTATCTATCTATCTATCTATCTATCTATCTATCTATCTATCTATCTATCTATCTATCTATCTATAATCTATAATGTATCTCCTCACCCTGATCTCAGAGCAGTGACGATGCATTCGGAGCAGAACCGATGGAGACACTCCTTGGTGGTCATGGTGTTCTTCAGCATGTCCAGACAGATGGGACACATGAGCTCACTGTGGAGGGACCGAGGAGACACCGCCACCTCCGTGCCGTCAATGATGGCCTCCTGGACACAGAGAGACACATCACCACACCTGGACAGAAGATCACCTATACCTGTTTCTAAAGAAGAACCCTCTAAACCCTCAAAATAAGAAGCTTTTAGACGTAATAACATGGAGGCATCTAAATGGTTTGTCAAACACTAAATCATGTGACTGAACCTGTAAACCCTGCATCAGGTCTGACAGCCTTGTTATCTGGAAGGAAAATCACTACATGGTCCATTTATCAGCCTGAAACTGGAAAAACAGGAAGGAGCATCACATGTTCAACAGAAAAATTGTGTGATGTACAAAGCATGAAAAATAGACAAATCTAAGTTTAAAATGTGATATTTCACTAAAATCACTTTATTTTCTGCATGCCACAACAGAAAAAAAAAACTCTCCAACAGTTGACTGACTAACCCTAACCCTCTAAATTATAAACTGAGGTTCTCCTCGATGCAACCATGAAGACTAGAAGTGACTGAGATGAAACCAACAGACCCTAATGTGGACTCCTCAGCTGAACTGCAGGCAGTGTTTTACAGAGCAGAGAGGCCATGAGGATGGAAACTCATTTATTATTTTGTTTATTGTGTGAAATTAATGATCAGAGAAATTCTACTTTACATGTTTTAATGATTTATGAAATAACCCCCATATCACGCTGCAGGAGAACCTCTGAGTTCTGTACCTCCAGGTAGGATGGGGCTGAACTCTACGTTAGATGGAGGACATCAGGAGGAAAATAAGAGATTCAAAAAACATTAGAGATAAAACTGTTGTCTGTAAACTGTGATGACAGATTGGACAATAAACACCTGGTTTACCTGAAGGATTAACATCTGGTTTACCTGAAGGACAAACACCTGGTTTACCTAAAGGATTAACACCTGGTTTACCTGAAGGACTAACACCTGGTTTACCTGAAGGACTAACACCTGGTTTACCTGAAGGACTAACACCTGGTTTACCTGAAGGACTAACACCTGGTTTACCTGAAGGACTAACACCTGGTTTACCTGAAGGACTAACACCTGGTTTACCTGAAGGACTAACACCTGGTTTACCTGGGGGCTCCTGTGCAGCTCGTACAGACTCAGTTCCCAGGTCTTACTAGGGGTCTGGATGTTGACAGGAGCTGCCATGGATGCTGGTTCCACAGTCCTCCCTGGAGACAGAGACATATGGACGGTATAATAGAGACAGACTCTGTTCAGCTGTAGACTGTAATATTCATCCAGTCTGACACGAATCTCTCTATCTGTTCTACATCTATGTCAGTGTTCACTCAGAGGCCTGATAATAAACTGGATGCAGTAAATAATGTTAATAATGTTAATAATGTAATCTGAACTGAGTCACACCAACAACACATAAAAATCATACATCACACTAAACATGGAGATGATCTCTAAACTATAGTAAATCCAGTCAGAAATTCTTTTTCAGTCAAAAACTAACATTTAAAGTTTACAGCTTCTCAAATGTGATGTTTTGGTGTTTTTCCTGCAAAAGAAAATTAGTCTTTTTTTCCTCGTTTTAGCTGAAATTTCTGAGAAAAAACACAGCAGAAATAAAGTTTAGAAAGGAATTAATTCAGACATGATATCATCAGGTGATGTTTTACTGGTAATATGGATATACATATAAACTAATAATATAGATTCAGGGTTTAATGCAGTAAAAACAGCAGAAACTGAGTAACTCCGGTCCCCTGTCTACAGATAAACTTCATCTCGATTCAAAGCAACCAACTAGTTTTGTGAAGTTTATCTCTTTACTCATTAAAAGCAGAATTAATTCCATTCCTAAATGTAGATTTAATGAGTTAATTAGCAGAGAACCAAACTACATTCCTAGATGTAGATTTAAATCAGTAAATGAACAGTAATATAAACCCGTACTCACCTGGTGATGAGGAGGACAGCTGACTGAGGAGATAAACACAGAAACACACAGAAAACTGGTCCCTAAAACACAACAACTCCACACAGCGGGGCTTGTTTCCAGCCGGAGTCTCTACAGTGTCTGCAGAGGGGGTTTAGGATGAGGTCGGACTCCGTTAGATGAGGAAAAACACCAGAAAACATCCAGAACGGAACATTTTCAGAATCATCTGCTAGCAAACGTTAGCCAGTCTTCTTCTTCTTCTCCCCAGAACAGCTCGCCTCCACCCGGCTGCTGCTCACCCTCTGTCCGCAGCACTGACCTCCAGCGGCCACACGGTGCATTACAACAGGAAACGAAAACAAACTGTCTCCAGGCTTTTAGTATAACTCATAAAATTCATCACTTTATAAAAGAATAGCTCTTTATTTATGCTTTTTACATAACAAGAATCACTTTATGATTTAGATACGTGACCTGAAAAAAGCAAAATGATCTTAAAGATGAATGTGTTCTAAAGAACAGCATTCCCTCAGCTCCTCAGTACCTGGTTCTAGAGTCCATTTATAGGGGTTTTCCATCGGGGTGGAGTCCGTTTGGAGTCGGAGCCAGTGCCCGACCTGGCACCGGTTTTTTGTCTTTCCACCAGCGGAGCTGCGGCTCCGGGCTCCAAAAACTGGGGCTGTTTCGGGCACCAACTCGTTGCTGGGCCAGAGTTGGCCAGAGTTGAAAACTGAGCACGTCACGGGCAGGGGGCGGGGTTACGGTGACCGACGATCAACGGCGAAAACACAGAAGCAAGCCAAGCGAATAGTAGTAATGTTTAGTGTTTGTGTTTTGAAAACCGGTAGATATAGACGCCAAATCCAAGCAGCAGCGGTGGAGCAAACAGGTGTAGCTACAATTACAGGGTCAGTTACAGGTGGAGTTACAGGTGGAGTTACAGTTACATGTGGAGTTAGAGGTGTAGCTACAGGTGTAAACTGATCAGTGAATCCTGCAGTCTTTAACTCCAGGCTTCATATGAGTCAGACAGGTCTGTTCTTGTTGTTCTTGTTGTTTTGTTTTTCTGATTCCAGTCAGAACCGGATCAACCAGTTTTACTGAGATATTAATAGATATTGATATTAATAATGAGGTTGAAACTGAAATTCTTCCTCAGTCTGAACAAGAAAGCTTCTACTATATATATATATATATATATATATATATATGTATATATATATATATATATGTATATATATATATATATATGTATATATATATATATATATATGTATATATATATATATATATATATATGTATATATATATATATATATGTATATATATATATATATATATATATACATATATATATATATATATATACATATATATATATATATATATATATATATATATATATATATATATATACATATATATATATATATATATATATATATATATATATATATATATATATATATATATATATATATATATATATATATATATATATATATATATATATATATATATATATATATATATATATACAGTTGTGCTCATAAGTTTACATACCCTGGCAGAATTTATGATTTCTTGGTAATTTTTCAGAATGACTTCAAATTGGCACAAAGTGGTGAAAAGACGAGAAAATTACCACAATAAATGCATGTTGACCAGAAATGAGGCAAAAATGTAAAATAACCCCACAGGAAGAAAATATTATGAAAAAAGGATGTAAAATGACTCCAGAAAGGGTCATTATAATAAATAAACAGATATAAATGACACCAGGTCATCATGTGTTTACTATTAAACTGTTCAGCTCATCAGGAATACTGGGTTTCTGTTTCATCAACATGGAGTCATGGTTTGGATTTTTCTGAAATTCGAAAACTGAATTTCCCAAAACTGACTCTTTTTCACATTAAGCTTCACAGTTTAGTAACTTTGGCTTCATAATCGAGTAAATATCACTACAAACACACAAAATAAACACAAAGAGACACAAAATAAACACAAACAGACAGAAAATAAACACAAATAAACCCAAAATGACCACAAAAAGACAAAACGGTTTGAGTTTTCAGGTCAGGAGGTCAGATAAATGAGTTGTGTGTCTGAAGAACACACCTGTAAACTGTCCTTGTTTTTATGTAAGTCACTGTGACTCCTAACAAGCTCAGACAAGCACAATAAACGTGTAATTTAATACAAACTAGAAGGCCTGTTAGACATTATTAATGTTAGATGTTACTGTATTATTTCTACCAGCAGGACTGGATTTAATGAGCAGAAACTAAATAATTAATCATCAATCATTTTAAACACTGAGCTGCTGCTCACACCCAAACAGAACTACCTAAACTGAGTTTATAACGTCTGGATTCAGTTTGATTCCGTCTTTTTTAAATCAGTTTTTCACCTAAAAATCTCTCTAAAGTGTTTTAGAATATTCTGAAAATCACCTCGTTAAAAGACACACTGTTATCACAATGAGTATTGTGTTGCTATTCCGTTGCTTGTGTTTTTGCATTTGGGATCGTTATTTTTTAGAGTTTCAGTCACTGCTTTCTGTTGTTTCTGCATGTAAAAACCACCGTTTTATGCTATTTTCAGGCTGTTTGATTGCTGTGGCCACAAATAAAGACCAGAGATTTGTGAGAAATGCTGTTATTAATCTTTGACACGATCTGTTTACTAAAAAACTAAAAAAAAAAAACTAAACAAACAAATAAAATAATATAAAATACTTCCAACCTGTCATTAACATCTCTAACTCGGCCTTATCGTCTGCTGTTAGCTGCTTATGTAAATTTTCAGTCAGATTAAATCTATCTGAAGTTAAATACAGACATAAAGTCTCCTCCATATGTGATGAAGAAACTCTTCTACTATCTGTTAAAATAGCACTACACTGGAAATACTCCATTAATACTCCACTAATACTCTTTCTACTGCGTTTAACTCCACCCTTCAGTAAAATCACTTTCTGACATTATTATACTTCATTCAGTGAATATTTTACTGACGTATTTCCTTCAGCTGACCTGAATTAAACTTTTATAAACTGGACTGTCTGGTGGATGTGAACACAGACATCAGGTTAAATAAATATTTCCTGGTCTGCTGCAGATTTACAGATTTGGAACATAAAGAGTGTCAGTCTGGGTCATTAAATGAATAATTTCTGTCCTTAACAACAGTTTACTGGATCACACCAACACGTTAGCTAACTTATTATTATTATTATTATTATTATTAAGGAACTAAAAAGTATTCATGACGACACAAAACTATAAACCAGAGGAAACAAACACTGGAGAGAACAGTGGGTCTATTTATGATAGATATTTAGTATTTACATTTTACTGCTACTGTTCTGAACTTCAAAAACAGGTTTCACTGTGCAGAATGTATCTCTGAGAACCTGATTAGAGCTACACTGTTTTTATTCTACTAAATATCTACTAATCATGAATAAATATATCTACTAATCATTAATAAAGATAATATCTACTAATCATTAATAAATATATCTACTAATTATTAATAAAGATAATATCTACTAATCATTAATAAATATAATATCTAATAATCATTATTCTATTAAATATCTACCAGTCATTATTCTATTCACCTATCAGGTTTTATATCAGCCTCTCTCTCTCTGATTTTAGTTCCCAGCTGATCTCTCCTGGTTTATTTTGTTCTTTACAGAATCTAATCAGAAACTGTTCTGGATTAAATAAACATCTCAGGAGGACGAGGAGACAGATCATGAAGAACAAAGGTCAGAGTCAACATCAGAGTCATTTTCACTGTTTAGGCCCTTTTTCTCTAATTTTATTGAGATATCTTAAAAGCTGTTCCTGATTTATTTTGTCAACACAAAGTGATTTGATGGAACTAAATAAGGCAATAGGCTGTATTAGCAAAATATATTATTTTGTACTAATGATGAGTTACTTCTACGTTCCAACACTTACAGTAATTTAGTATTTACATTGTTAGGCTATTATTTAAACTCTGACTTTTATTGACACTTTGTGTGTTATTAAGATGTTAAAATAAATGCCGCTACAGAAAATGTGTTCTTGATTTTTCAAATCTCACACTGTTATATTAATTTGTTTTTATTTAGGGCTGCACAGTGGAGTAGTGGTTAGCACTTTCACCTTGCAGCTAGAAGATCCCTGGTTCGCGTCCCGGCTTTCCCGGGATCTTTCTGCATGGAGTTTGCATGTTCTCCCTGTGCATGCGTGGGTTTTCTCCAGGTACTCCGGCTTCCTCCCACAGTCCAAAAATATGCTGAGGTTAATTGATCATTCTAAATTGCCCGTAGGTGTGAATGTGAGAGTGATTGTTTGTCTCTGTATGTAGCCCTGTGACAGACTGGTGACCTGTCCAGGGTGTCCCCTGCCTTCACCTGAGTCAGCTGGGATAGACTCCAGCCCCCCCATGACCCTAGTGAGGATTAAGCGGTGTATAGATAATGGATGGATGGATGATCTTGTATGTTTTGGTTGTTTTAAAAGCCCAACTAGGGACAGGAGTTGAAAATTAGCTAAAACTCTACATGCAACACATCGGATTCATGAACTGTATTGAAGCTATGTTAATTGCATTGTCCCTATTAAATAAAATCATCCATCCATCCATTATCTATACACCACTTAATCCTCACTAGGGTCATGGGGGGCTGGAGTCTATCCCAGCTGACTCAGGTGAAGGCAGGGGACACCCTGGACAGGTCACCAGTCTGTCACAGGGCTACATACAGAGACAAACAATCACTCTCACATTCACACCTACGGGCAATTTAGAATGATCAATTAACCTCAGCATATTTTTGGACTGTGGGAGGAAGCCGGAGTACCCGGAGAAAACCCACGCATGCACAGGGAGAACATGCAAACTCCATGCAGAAAGATCCCGGGAAAGCCGGGACGCGAACCAGGGATCTTCTAGCTGCAAGGCGAAAGTGCTAACCACTACACCACTGTGCAGCCCCATACAAGATCACAATCCTTTAAAAGTACAATATACAAAAAACCTAAACAAATACAACCATAACTTACAGAATTAAGTTAAAAATCCTCACAAATCTATAAAACACTCCTTCCACTGTGCTTCTCGTTACTCTATTATTGTTCTGTCTTTGAATATGTTGATGAAGAGGTTCAGGTGCAAGGTTACTAATACAGTTGAATACTAATTTAAGAGAACACAAGTGTACAAAACTGTCATTAAGGCTGCCAGTGGTTCTACACACCACACAAAGTGCACTTTCTTTCCACTGAGCACCATAATGTCTGTGCAGCCACTGCCTCAAAGTGTAAAAATTCCAGAGAAGACATTAACTGCAGATTGTAAATTAGTAAAAATATAAATTTAAAATGAGTGGTCGCTTTGCTTTGCTTTGTCTGTTGTGGTGGTTTTGTGTTTTTATGAGCATCATATCGGGTCATTAACATCTTTTTGTGGTCTTTTATTTTGGTACGTCGTTTATGAAGAAAAACGTTGCTGTGAAAACTGAAAATTAACGTCCAGAGTGAAATATGAGTGGAGCAGAATAAAGATCTGACATTTACAGAAACGCTGTCAGACTGAAGTCAGATCTCTGCCTGATAGGACTCAGTCTGTAGAATTACTGTCTGTGGTTTTAAAACTCTCATCTACATCCTGAACAAACCTCAAACCACTGATTGTTCCATTTCAAATGTGATGAGAGACCAGAACAACAGAACCTCATGTTCCTGTGTTCAGAGTCAACAACGTATTCAGAGGAAACACCAGACAGAACATCTTCCTCCACGCCCAGACCTGATGGTGGCAAGCAGACACTGAAAACGTCCCTTATTCTCCAGGATCAGGACCAACCAGCACTGATATGACCCAACTACACACTTATTATTATTATTATTATGAATAACTACCTACACTACTAAATACCTCCAGAGATTCAGACTCAGAGATGATCCTCAGACCTGCTGGATGATTCCTCTCTGATAAAAAGCAAAATATGTGACATGTTCCCAGCAGAGCTAAGGACAGCTATTAAAGCTCAGGACGGGACAATAAGAGGAGGAACACACCTGCTGGGCTGGGAGGTTCTCCTGAACAATGCTTTATTTACCCTCAGAAACCACAGGGCAGCTTCTCCCAGACAGAAGAGGAAGAGCAGAATGAAGAGTTTAACCCTCTGACGGCTTTATGTTCCTCTATGTGACCTCTGAGGGTTAACAGAGGTCAGGAAGCTGGAGGAGAAGGAGATCATCATCTCATAGAGCAGCTGAACAGCAACAGAAGAAAGGGAATAAAAACAAAAAATTAAGAAATTAAAATAGGGCAAAGAACAACAGAGCAAATAAAAGATATTTTAAGATTATTTTAACTGACAGACATCAAACTTGTGCAGTTTGTCACTGAAATCAAGATAATTGTTCCTTTACTGATGACTTCTCTGACATGTTAGTGTGTTGCTCTGATGGAGTTAAAAACTATTTCAATAATATATAAATATAGAATATGAATAAAAATATAAATATCAGCTGTAAAAATGAAATATTTGACATTTTAATGCATTTTTTATTTCAGTTCTACTGCAGGTTCAGTCTGTAAAAAACATCATATTTTATGAAAACTTCATGTGTTTTTCTTGTAATAATCAGAATTTCTAAAACAAAACTGTCAAATAAATTAAATGAAAAGTGAATTCTGTCCCTCTGAACTGAAGACTGATCCTCCAGTAAAGAATCAGAGCCTCAGATTTACCAGAATAAAGTTCAAAGTCTCAGATAATAAGAATACTCCAAAACGCAAAAAATACATCAAAATAAAAATCCAGTTAGTCTTTTGTTTTATTTTCTCTTTTTTCCCGTCTTGATATATTTATATACTCGCGTTTGAAATAAGACCAATAAATGAGAAAGAAAAATAAAATTATGATAAATTCTGGGTTTCAAAGTCATTTAAATGCATTTAAAATTCCAGATAATTCAAATTAAAATCATAAACTGTGAATTTGTAGCAGACTTAAAATAAACTCCCCAGCAGGTGGACCAGGAGGTGGACCAGGAGAAAACACACGGAAAACACTCTGAAAACACTCTGAAAACGCACTGAAAACGCTCTGAAAACGCACTGAAAACGCACTGAAAACGCACTGAAAACGCTCTGAAAACACTGAAAACACTCTGAAAACACACTAAGACTCTGAAAACATTTTGAAAACACTGACAACACTCTGAAAACACTCTGAAAACGCACTGAAAACGCTCTGAAAACACTCTGAAAAAGCACTGAAAACGCACTGAAAACGTTCTGAAAACACTCTGAAAACACTGAAAACGCTCTAAAAACACTCTGAAAACACTGAAAACACTGAAAACACACTAAGACTCTGAAAACATTTTGAAAACACTGACAACACTCTGAAAACACACTGATAACACTGAAAACATTTTGAAAACACTGAAAACACACTGATAAGACTCTGAAAACACTCTGAAAATGTGTTTTCCAATCATCTCAGATGTGGGAAATTTAGAGGCAAACACCTTGAACTCTTGGTTATGTTCCTCTAACTACTCCTCAGCAGTGTTTGAGGTGCTGCAGGAGCATCATGCTGCTGGAGGAGGCCATCAGGGATGAAGGACTCAAGGTTTCTCAGCAGAACTCTGACCAGAACATCAAACTGCCTCCACCACATTCTACTGCCATCTCCTTCCATGTTAACGACACATATGTACCTGGAATAATGTAAATAATGTGTGTTCCTCTGGTTCTGCTGTCGTCCTCCAAACTCCCCACAGCCCCTGATGTTTGGGAGACGCTCTGACCCAGTCCTCTACCATCATAGAGACACTCACATTCTGGGACCTGAAACCTGAATCCAAGCTGATTAGTTTGAATTGAGACATAAAGAAAACAAAGATCTGCTCTCATTCTTTAACCTTCCAACCAAATGTAGGCTGTGATTAGAGGAACTACAACAAATATTCTGTTTAAACTCCAGCCAGTTTCTGGGTTTCTGGGGACACTAAAAAGACCATCGGGTGCTTTATTGGACTGACAGCTTCTTCTTCCAACTGCAAAGATGAAAACCACAAAAAAAATTCTTAGTTTTTATCTTGAAAAATTGAAAAATGTTGAGCAGAATGAGTCTACTGTGACCAGTAGAGAAACAGGACAGTCTTTAACTGTAAATGCAAATAAGGGGAGGTGACTCATGTTGTTTTTTCATTTCAGGGAAACTATAATTATTGGATTCTAACATGAGTAGAGTTGAATGAGTTTAATCCCAACATTAATTAGTCCTATTAAACTTGCTGCACACAGAAACAACACATCTGCAACACATTTACAGAGAAAATACGGGATAAAAACTATGAGCTGCTTTAAGTTAATTATCATTATGACAACTCTGACTAAACCCTGTTTTAATAGTTTGTTCTATATTCGATGCAGGAAGTGAATAGAATAAAGTTAAATAAGAAAAAAATCTAAAATATAATACAGAATAAATCTACAGAATCTACAGAGTGACAGAAGTGCTTGGATGGTTAAATAACATCAGGAGGAGCAGATAGTTTACAGGTATGATGAATGGTGTTTAGAACATAAAGTGTCCAGGATGTCCAGCGGTTTAATCAGCAGGTAGAGTGATGGAGTCCTTCTGTGGTCTACCAGATGAACACGCATTGATGAGTCTTATTGCTGTGAGGAGGAACGACCTCCTGTACCGTTCATGGAGCAGCAGAGTTCTATTAGTCTGTTTACAACAATAAGGATCAAGTTACAGAAAATAAGGTTTTACTGCCGCCAACAACTAAAGAAGCAAACAGAACATTCACTGCTATGAACCACGGATGAAGACTCTGGAATGTCTGACTGATCTGATACAGAGACCATTTACTGATCCAAAACCAACAAGAAAGGCCCTCAGAGAGCAGTCCTCCTTCAAGGCCACCCAGTCCTCCTTCAAGGCCGCTCAGTCCTTGTATCATTTCTGATGGATAAATCCTGATAAGTCCTCAGCAGTGGATTTGTAGTAGGATCACAATCATGTGATCATCAGCAGGCAGCTGATGTAGTGTTCACTTGTTGTCATGGTTACAGTGACGCCGTTCCGCAATCTGGCAATGATACAGAAATCTTTAACAAATCCGTGGATCCAGACTATAAGCTGCATCACTGGCAAAATATAATCACTTGGTCCTTGTGTCATTCCTGACCTTCCCTGGAAATTTCATCCAGAATTAAAGGTTCTTGAAGACGTCCATTTTTGAGTAATGCTGCTAACAGACAGACAGACAGAAAGATGAACAGACAGACAGATAGACAGACAGACAGACAGATGAACAGACAGACAGATGAACAGACAGACGAACAGACAGACAGACAGACAGACGTTGATCATCACATAACTCCACCGCACTCCTTGGCGGAATAAAAACATGAATTTTAGAAGAACGAAAACTGAAGGTTGTGTAGAGAAACAACAGGACTGTTCAACTGGACTTCTCTGTAGGTTCTTGAAGACATTCCACCTCTCATCAAAGGAACTCTAGTTGGAAAAAAACATGGGATTTCCCCTTCAAAAAAAATCCTCAGAGCCTTGAAACACATCCTTACTTATTTAAAGATATTTTCCAAGCAACATTAAAATGATTTCCTTACAGCGGAAGATGTTTTATGCACTGGGCAAAGGATAGATTAGAGGTTTAATGGCTTGTGCAGCCAAAGAATTTTGCATTTTAATGATTTTTAAATTTTATTTACAATTTAAGAAATGTATTTTTCTGTTTCTACAGATTGTGCCTTAACTTTCTTAACCTCCAGGATGAGAGGTGGAAAGACTTCAAGAATCTACAAGTTGTAGTTTCTTGAAGATGTTTTTGTGGTCCTCGTGTCATTTCTGACCTTCACTGAAAATTTCATCCAAATCTGTTAGTCTGTTTTTGAGCAATGCTGCTGACAGACGGACGGACGGACGGACAGACAGATGTACGCTGATCGTGTCATAACTGCACTGCGTTCCTTGGCGGGGTAATAACGGTGCAGTAAAACGGATTCCTCAGCCAGTCGTTCTGTTTATATTCTCCTCGTCGTGTCGTGATTCGTTCTAATCTCCGTGTTCAGCCCAGCCCTGCTGTGGTATTCTGGACAAAGAAAGGAGAGCTCATCTGGAGGACATGTAGGGTTCTGTTCAAAGGCTCTGACTTTATTCACCTCATTCAGCCTCTAAATGAATCTGAGGAAACAATGTAGCTGCAGCATCCCTTTATGAAGGCAGGAGGAGTGATGTGGTGAGGCGGTCTCTAGTCTCATCCTCCTATTGTCACTCAGAGAACCTCAGTGGAACAGGATTAAAAGAATAAAAGTCTGCTGGCGTCAGCAGAGAACCATCATAAACCATTGAAGTCCTCATTATCAAGAGGTTCTGAGCTTCAGTCACATTCAGGATGTACTAGAAGTTCATGTACCCTCAGAAAACACATTAAATATGGACATTTACCCAAATTAAGCTCATCGACCGTCTTACTGTCTGTGAAGAGATGTAAAGTATTTACTGAATATTCTGACCAACAGTTAAACAGATCTGCAGGGTTCAGATTTAGAGAACTTGTAGATGCTGCATTTACACATTTGACCTGAAGGAATAATTTTCTCTGCATGTTTTTTTTAAAGTTATTTTTGGCCTTTTGTTGGCTTTCTTGGACAGGTTAGTAGAGATGCAGACAGGAGAGTAGGGAGAAGAATGAGGGAAGACCTGCAGTAAAGAGCCGTGATCTGGAACCAAACCGGGTCGCTGGGTCAGGACTAAAGAACCGGCTCATGAGTCAAACACTCAACTGTTGAGCTGTGTGGACACCCTTTTTCTGCATATATGAACATGTTTTTGTGGTTTCTTCCTTTTCCACACTAACAAACTGAGTTTAGGGGGATTCCTAATATAATATGTAATGTTAGTGTAAAAAACTTTACATAACTTTTCCGTTTTATTTTTATATCTAAAGATATGAAAAAATCCCCAAAATAGGCTGTAAATGTACATGATTAATATTAAATAAGATTAAAACATAGTTGGATTATGTTCATTTTGTAATTTATTATTATAGGATAGCGTTACTTTTTAAGCCGACAATTCAGTCAGAAAGGATGGTTTTACCTTGCTAACATGTTTCAACTGCATCTGCAGTCTTGTTCAGAGCGTCATCTGATGTGTGATGATGTGTCCTTTTCTATCATGTGGCTGATCTGACAGATCTGTCAGAATCTGTCAGATCAGCCACGCCCCCCGCCGTCCGGTGGTCTCTGGAGGATGGAATCCCAGGTCAGAGCATTGGATGACGCTCTGAAGAAGAAGAATGACAGAAAAGGACACATCATCACACGTCAGATGATGCTCTGAACAAGACTGCAGATGCAGTCGAAACATGTCAGCAAGGTAAAACCATCCTTTCTGACTGAATTGTCCATTTAAAAAGTAACGCTATCCTAAAAGATTAAAACATGTAACTGAAGAACAGAAAATGTAAAGTTGCTGATATAAAACTTTAAATTTTGTAAAATCTTCAGTAGAATCTTCACTTCCACAAACAATTCTTTTTAATTTAACAGATGAAACTGTTAAATTCAAATTTAAGGTAGGTTGTAAATATATTTCTAGAATTAGATGCAATTAGTGACAAATAATAGCAAAAAAAAAATTTCTATAAGGCACAGACACATTTAGAAATATATATATATATATATATATATATATATATATATATATATATATATATATATATATATATATATATATATATATATATATATATATATACTGCAGTAAGACGTGGTGAAGAACAAGATGAAGTCTGTTGATATATAATCCACAATAAGTTCCTACAAGCTAAACAATCTTGGCACAGACAAAAGTTCACAATGATCTGGAATAATGTTCAGCAAAGATGAGAACAACTGAGGCGATCAGAGTTAAAAATCTAAAATAAAAACAAATGAAATAATACATGCATGGTTTTATCTCTTCAGGAAAATAAACCAGTGTTCCCAGTAACATCACAAACATGATCCCTCCTCATCTTGAAACAAAGCATTTCACGTCATGTCCAGCTAGAGAAGTTGTTGAACCAGTTTCACTCATATGTACCGAACAGAGGTGTAAATTAAAAGCCTGGCCACACCTCACACTGGAAAAGCATTGCTCCCAGATAATTTACATCTTTCTTTGGGTCCTGATGTCACTATACCTGCCCTGAGAGGATACAAAAGCCTTCTGTCCGACACCAGACAGCACAAACCATCACACAAGTTGACAACGTGAGCATCACAACTTCAGACTGCAGCAGAGACAACCAATCAACATCCGTAAGTACTTTAATTCTATTTTGCTAATTGTAGTCAGGAGATGTTTTAGTTCACATCTTTCTTATATGTAACAGTCAAGATTATTAAAAATATATCTGTTATTATTACAAATGGTTTTGTGCCGGCAAAAAAGAAAAAAAAAAGAAATGATTGAGAAAACCGTTCTTAATTTTAAGAGTTGAGTAAATAATATTTATAGTTTAAAAAAAAGGGTATTTGAAATATGTTTTAAATGTAAAAATTAATGCAGAAATATAATTTGCAATGTAGATATTTAAAATAATTACAATTATGTAAAAATGTAGTTTACTTTTAAATGAATATGATATTGTTCTTGAGTAAAAATTAGATTCATAATGAAAGAGAAGGAATAAAAACATCAATGAAAATGAATGCATGTTACAGCAGTTTGATCTAATGTCTGTAAATATCAGGAGAAGAAAAACAGATATTCATACATGTAATGTTTACCTTTAAAACCAGGAAAACCACAGAGCCACAATGAAGGCCAGAATCTATGTCATCCTACTGCTGGTTGTTGGTAAGTTGAAGAAAATCATAAAAACTGCCTCATGTAAGAAAATAAACATGGTGTGAAAATAGGAATCTGACACTGACTCATATGATTCATGGTTGAACAGCTTCAATTAACGCTGAATATGGAACAATAACTACAAGAACCGCGACGACAACCACAGTAGCAACAACTACAGCGGTACCAACAACAACCACAGCTGCTGCAACATCAACCACAGCTGCCCCAACAATCACCACAGCTGCCCCAACAACAACCACAGCTGCATCAACAACAACCACAGCTGCACCAACAACCACCACAGCTGCACCAACAACAAGCACAACAGCTGCACTAACAACAACCACAACTGCTCCAACCACGACAACAACTGCTCCAACCACAACTACAGCTCCAACCACAACGACAACAGCTCCAACCACAACCACAAAAACTGCTCCAACCACAATAACTGATCCACCCACGACTACAACTACTCCAACCACAACGACAACAACTGCTCCAACCTCAACTGCTCCAACCACAACAACTACAACTGCTCCAACCACAACTGCTCCAACCACAACTACAACTGCTCCAACAGCAACAACTACAACTACTCCAACAACAACAACTGCTCCAACCACGACTACAACTGCTCCAAAAACGACAACAACTACTCCAACCACAACCACTACAACTGCTCCAACCGCAACTACAACTACTTCAACAACTACTCCAACCACAACAACTACAACTACTCCAACCACAACGACAACAACTGCTCCAACCACAACTACAACTACTCCAACAACAACTACTCCAACCACAACAACTACAACTACTCCAACAACAACAACTGCTCCAACCACGACGACAACTGCTCCAACAACGACAACAACTACTCCAACCACAACAACTACAACTGCTCCAACCACAACTGCTCCAACCACGACAACAACTGCTCCAACCGCAACTACAACTACTTCAACAACAACTACAACTGCTCCAATAACAACAACTGCAACTGCTGCAACCACAACCACTACAACTGCTCCAACCACAACAACTACTCCAACCACAATGACTACGACTACTCCAACCATGACTACAACTGCTCCAACCACTACATCCACTCCAACAACAACTACAACTGCTCCAACCACAACAACTACTCCAACCACAATGATTACAACTACTCCAACCATGACTACAACTGCTCCAACCACGACTACAACTGCTCCAACAACGACAACTACTCAAACCACAACCACAACTGCTCCAACCACAACAACTGCTCCAACCACAATGACTACAACTACTCCAACCATGACTACAACTGCTCCAACCACAACTACAACTACTCCAACCACAACTACAACTGCTCCAACCACAACTACAACTATTTCAACAGCAACCACAACTGCTCCAACAACAACCACAACTGCTCCAACAGCAACAACTACAACTACTTCAACAACTACAACTGCTCCAATCACATCAACTACAACTGCTCCAACCACAACGACAACTGCTCCAACCACAACAACTACAACTACTCCAACAACAACAACTGCTCCAACCACGACTACAACTGCTCCAACAACGACAACTACTCCAACAACAACTACAACTGCTCCAACCGCAACTACAACTACTTCAACAACAGCTAAAACTGCTCCAATCACAACAACTACAACTGCTCCAACCACAACAACTACAACCGCTCCAACCACAACAACTACTCCAACCACAATGACTACAACTACTCCAACCATGACTACAACTGCTCCAACCACGACAACAACTGCTCCAACCACAACAACAACTGCTCCAACCACAACAACAGCTCCAACCACAACGACAACAGCTCCAACCACAACCACAAAAACTGCTCCAACCACAATAACTGATCCACCCACGACTACAACTACTCCAACCACAATGACTACAACTACTCCAACCATGACTACAACTGCTCCAACCACGACTACAACTGCTCCAACCA